>NC_009068.1:1870668-2182446 GCF_000209165.1 Scheffersomyces stipitis CBS 6054
TCCACAGGTTGGACAGAAGCACTCCCAAGACCGAAATTATGAGATCGTTGAACGATGTTATTCTTGCTGGTCATGTGAGGTACATTGGTGCCTCGTCCATGAAGGCTGTAGAGTTTGCCCAGTTGCAATTTGTTGCTGAAAAGAACGGTTGGCACAAGTTCATCAGTATGCAAAACTACTACAACTTACTCTACAGGGAAGAAGAACGTGAAATGATTCCATTCTGCAATGAAAGTGAATTTGGCAAGGTTGGTCTAATTCCATATTCTCCGATTGCCAGAGGGATTTTGGCCAGACCTGTAGGTGCATCTTCTTCCTATGGCAGAACTTCTGAAACCGACAGAATTCAGAGTAGATTGGGTTTAGATGCCTTGAGTGAAGCTGATGCAGCCATTGTCAACAGAGTAGAGGAAATTGCAAAGAAGCATGATGTTAGTATGGCTGTGGTTTCTTCTGCTTGGGTCTTGAGTAAAGGCGCTTTCCCTATCATTGGGCTCAATTCCGAGGAAAGAGTTGAAGATGCCCTTGCTTCGACATTTTTCAAGTTGTCTGATGAAGAAATTGAATATTTGGAGGAACCATATGTGGCCAAGTTTGCCGCTGCCAACTTGTGATATATTTACATATTTTGTTAGACTTGATTGCAATTAACTTATCCTTGATCATGTGCATGGTTGGTGCCAAATTTCAGCCAAAGACGTATAATCAACACTTTATAAACCTATTTATGTTAATTCTTAGCCGCAAAGTCGGGCATGTGATAAACAGGAACCTGGAAGTAGCTGTTGGATGGCAATGAAATACCAGCGTACATAGACCAGAAAGCAGTCGATCCAACAATGACTGCGAAAATTCCCCCAGCTTTGACACAATGGGCATTTCCAGTCATGTTTCCAACTGCCAACAAGACAAATGCAATGTCTAAGGTGGAGAACAATATTATGAAGACAGCAGTTGCCTTGAGAACAAGGGTAAACATGATGAAGGTGAAAACCGCCCAGCCAATTAAATACAATCCCACAGCATTGCTAAATTGTTCAGGATGGTCGGCGTAGGCTGCTTCGATACCAAATGCTTCAATGAAAATGACCCCAAAAGAAATCCAGAAAGTACCGTACGATGTGAAAACTGTCCCACCAAAAGTGTTACCAATGACCATTTCCCACACCCCGGCAAGGGTCTGGATAAGGCCACCGTAGAAAATACACATAGAAACAACAACGTTAGGAATTGCAATACCCATGGCCCCTGAGTAGTATAACCCAAGCACAAAAGTGGTTAAGGCAAATGAAGCAATTCCAAGAGCAGCAGCATTACCAAACTGGTGCTTAGGATATGGTGCCAATCCCGGGTTGAAAGTCCCGGTAAATGCTTGCATCAACTCATGTCTCAAATATTTCTTTCCGTCGATAATGATGTACTGGTCACCATGCCCTGAATAGGTCACAGTTTTGTAAGGTAGCAGATCATGTGAGGAAGCCTTATTATTGGAATTGGAAGAAGCAAGTGAAGACATGGTAATGTTAAAGTGATTTCAGTTGAGAAAATGAACTATTTTCATATTAACCAATTCAACAATTCGTAGAAACGACGATAGTGGAGAGTCTTATATATAGTGAAAATAAAAGGGAAACTACGTGCTTGCAATTATCAAATCAGGCGCTAAGCGGTAGCAAGCTTGGATGGGTATTTCACATAGCCATTTAGGTAGTTATTTCGAAGAAATAGCTATATTTCAAGGCGCCAAGAGTAAATCGCCGAGGTGTAAATTAGCCCCACTAATACCAGACACCCTCAAGTCAAAGCATGTAAATGTGTATATACAACCTACTGCAAAGAAGGTTCCAAATACAGAAGCACTTTCGAGAAACTAGGAGATTAGGCCAATCATTTTGGAATTCCCAGGTATTTTCTGGAGTTTTAGTTATTTAATTGTGGAAAGTCTAAATGCATATCGGGCCTTAAAGTGGTGAAATAAGAAGGCTTGTGGGGTTTATCAGTGGGGCTAAAATAATTCAGCCAGGAAGGACTCTTTTCCATGGAAAACTCTCAGGTATTCAAAGACTTTCAAAATTTGTGGAGACTCGAGTCGAAAGATGTGGCAGTAGTTACGCCAAAGGGAGCTTTCATTTATTCTTTTCCCCTCGAGTCTTTTCTTGGTTGGGCAGTTCGTTCTTCCATTATGCTTTTCTAATTTACCCCAGGATTTTCGTTTGGTCGGTCCGAAATCCCGTGCAGGCAGGAACACCATATTTGTGGAGAAGCTTTTTTGGATGGGCGGATTTGCAAATGTAAGGAGGATGCACTGATAAGTTGGCAAATGAAACACAGTAGACAGCGGAAATGTATTTTATTTTCCGAACAAGGAGACACCCCCACAGAGGAAACCTTTTTGAAGCGGGTGTTCCTTCGTGTTCTAGGCGAACTGAAAGGTATCTAGTCAGGAGTCTGCTGGAGAGTCGGGTCTGTGTCTTGGAATTTCATTGGTCTAGCAGCTGAAAAATCTAGCATTGGGAAAAGAATTCACATTTATATATATTATGTTCGAATAAATTGATTTACTTCTAAATGAAGCGAACAAAGACTTAAAACCCTTGAAGAACTGTTCCTTCTATTGCTCTTTCGTTGCCGAATATCGAACAAGTACAAATAGCAATTTACTACCTGAAGAGCACGAAGAGAAATATACACATTTGTGAAAGTCGGTAAGCTACCAGTTTTTCCAGAAGTATATAAACCTACTCAGTTTTGGTGGCTTGAAATTTTTCAGTTCGAATTAAAAGTGGCAAATAATTGAAAATGAAAAGCAGTAGTTCAGCACAGGAACTTCCCTGATAGTCGATGGTTCCATTCGCTTCAGAAGCCGTTTTTCCTTCTCGATTTATTAACGTCTGGAATAGAAGAATTGTTCACGTGTGCGGAATCTTCAGCCTTTGATCTGGACGGCCCCTGCGGTATTTTTTTGGGTTCTTTGGGGGTCTACAATTATCCCTATTTCAACTAAAATTGTAGGATGGCCCATTGGCCTCTTAAGCGCTTACTAATCAATTAGTAGAGTTTTGGAATTGTCTGAGAGGCCAGCTCTTCTACATGATTTTGGGGGCAAATTGTATGGCTGCGACTCCCGGGTAACAACTCGGTGAAACAGCTTTCGGAGAAGTAATTACTTAATTGGGATCGGCCGAGAACCAAACTTGGAAATTGAAAAATTTGGAAAACTATATAAGGAGCCGTCCCCCAAAACTTCTACGAAGTGCCTCTAAGTTGATCAGAACTACTCAATTGCTTAGTATTACTCAGTCACTGTAAATTTGAATCAGGATGTCTACTTCAATTGAATACAAAAAGCTTGGTGCCTCTGGTTTGGCCATTTCTCCTATCATCGTGGGATGCATGTCCTACGGAAAGAAAATTTGGGCCGACTGGGTTATGGAAGATGAAGAAAAGATTTTCAAAATCTTGAAAAAGTGTTACGACTCCGGTATCAGAACTTTTGACACTGCTGACATGTATTCCAATGGTCAATCGGAAGTTATCTTGGGTAAGTTTTTGAAGAAGTTCAACATCCAAAGAGACAAAGTGGTTATTTTAACCAAGTGCTACAGCTTAATTGACACAAATATCCCTACTTTAAACATGGCCAACCAATACGAGTACCCAGCCTATGAATTTGCTAATAACCAGGGTTTGTCGAGAAAGCACATTTTCGATGCTGTGAAGGGTTCAGTTGAAAGATTGGGAACCTACATCGATGTGTTGCAGATCCACAGATTGGACAAGTCTACTCCAAAGGCTGAAATTATGAGAGCCTTGAACGACGTCGTTTCTAATGGTGATGTCAGATATATCGGAGCTTCTTCTATGAGAGCTGCTGATTTCGTTGAATTGCAATTCATTGCTGAAAAGAATGGCTGGCCTAAGTTCATCAGTATGCAAAACTTCTACAACTTGATCTATCGTGAGGAAGAAAGAGAAATGATTCCATTCTGTAACGAAAACTCCTTAGGTAAGGTTGGCGTGATTCCATGGTCACCAATTGCCAGAGGTCTTTTAGCTAGACCTCTTGGTGTTGAGTCCGAACATAACAGAACTGCCGATACCGACAGGGCAATGAAGTTCTTTGGTTTGGAAAACTTGACAGAAGCCGACAAGGAAATCATCAAGAGAGTTGAGGAAGTTGCCAAAAAGCATGACGTCAGCATGGCTATAATATCCTCTGCTTGGGTTTTGAGCAAAGGTGCTTTCCCTATCATCGGTCTCAACTCTGAAGAAAGGGTTGACGATGCTATTAAGTCTCTCAGTGTCAAGTTAACTGATGAAGAACTTGCGTACTTGGAAGAACCTTACCAGCCTAAGCGAGTATACGGATTTGTTTAGTTTTCATTCTGAGCAAACTGAATAAAGTTGGGAAATACTTCAATGCTTGCAGCTGTACGTCCTCTGTATTCCGGAAAGTATAATAGTTGCAAGTGAATTGAAATGACTGCTAACGAGTGTGATCTAATTATGCTGGGCACGTTCAAATCTACAAATCTAATGAATAAATAAATAAATATGAGTATATGAGTATGAATAAATATGAGTCAGAGTAACTATTCATCGTCGTCCTCGTTAACAGATTGTAACGTCTTCTTACTCTTAGGGAACGAAGTTGTTCTATCCAAGTCGTTGACATCATCGTCATCTTCTTCGTCACTATATTCTACTGCTACCACTGTCTTCCTTCTTTGGAAATCCTTAATGTGGGCTCTATTCAAAGCTTCACTCAAAGACAGTAATGCCGATTTACGACGCGTCAATTGAGCTAAGGATGAAGTTCCTGATGGGACTCTACTCATCGCAACATCACGTTCTTCATCAACGTTTGCACGAGAACTAGTTGTGTATGAGAGATTCGAATGAGTGACTGGGGTTCTACCTTCGTCAGCGAATTGAATTCTGCGCAAAATGTCTTCATCACGATCCAAGCTTTGCGTCTGGTATTTCAACTCGACCAATTTCTTGATAGCCTTCTCTACTCTCGCTGATACGTTGTATGGCAAAGGAGAGTCCTTGGAAGCCCTGAAAAGAATAACATTGGTACAATGTTCATTTTCCATTCTAAAGAAGATCCAAATGAATCTTCTGATAATTTCGGCACAAGCAATACAAAAACTGGTGACAGCCAGTTGCAGCACCTGGTTACTGAAAAATGCATAAAATACCCACTGGAACCTTAAGATGACATCGGCGATAATTGCCAAGTAGTAATAGCTTGGTTGCTTAAAGAATAGATTATCTCTCAAATATTTGTTCTTGGAACCGCTTTGAAGTAACGACCAATCCATAACAACATCCCACGTAGCAGAATAGATTGAATTAATGAATGCAAAAATGATAAATATTACCTTGTTTTCTCTGGTTCTATCAATTCTGTAGACACTCAAAAAACAGTAGTAAAGGGCGGAAACAGCGTACTTCAACATATTGGCGAGATGTGGGAACCAGTCACCAGTGTCCATGTAACGTCTTACACATTGAAGGAATCTCCAAATACTAGGAAGAGTAGCGAAGAATCCCATCAATCGGGATTTAGACGATCCACAGACATTGCTATCAGAATCTCCATCTATTCCGCTCCAATGGTGGGCATAAAGACAAAAGAAGAATGATATGTTACCCATTGTATATGTCAAAGAACATAGAATGTCCCCCAAGAAGAAGTCTCTAAATTCAACAGGATATAACCCAGATAGAAGTAATCTCCAAAGGGCAATCTGGAGCCACTTCCTACTAGATCCGTAGAACTGATCTCCGGGCCAAATGAATATAGCAATAGATACTGCAAAAAATATCCATGGCCAGTCTCTTCCTGCGAACCTGTCGGGCCAGAAATCATGGAAACTGAACCACATGAGTATAGATAATAGGAAAAACCCAAAAGACGGAAGGAGCCAGAATTGCTTGTAATTCAAGGCTCGCGACATATCGAACTCGAAAATGAATTTATAGTTGATTTTGAAGCGATCAAATACGGCCAAGTTTATTCCAAATAGCAACAAGACCAAAATTATCAAAAAGAATCCACCCCAAATTTGGAGAAGAAATCTTCCTTCTGGGAATTCTCCTGATAAAGTTTTACGTAATGCAGTATAAATAGCAAGTACGAACAAAGGAAACCCAAATCCAAGCATAAAACCGGACGAAAACAAAGACCGGTAGTATGTTGGCTGTCTGATATCGTTTGTTGCGTAGGCGATGCTCTTCAACTTTTCCAAAGAATGCTTTCTGTCTGTAGTTTCAGGATCATAAAAGGCTATAAACAATTCCTCTACATGGCTGGTTAACTTGTCAAGCAAGTCTGAAGTCTGAAAATACGACTCGTTATCTACTTTGTTCATGTATGTCTTGAGAAGATTGGAGGTCTTCATTGTCTTGTCGTACTTCTTGGTGATCTTTCTGAATGCTGTTCTGTTCATGATCTTGAACGATTTCAACAAGGAAAGCGCTCTATAATGTTCCAAAATGGCATCCTTGAGCTGCTTTCTGGCATAAAGATAGGGAACACCGAAATGCTGCTTTTTAGTAGAGTAGTCTCTACGCTTAGACTGTCTAATTTGAGCCTCGGTCTGAGGCTGCCGTCTATTGGGAATGTCACGTCCCGTAGCTTCTGAATCGATTGATGACTCGTCGTTGAACTCAGAGTTGAAGTCTGTGACTCCGTTTCTAATTCTGTTTTCAGCGTCATTGGGATTGAACTCTTCCATCTTGTTAGACATATCGATGTCGTTATTGCGCTGTTTAGATCTCAACTTGTCAAGAAACACTCCAGAAGGCAACGATGGTAATTCTAAACGGTTCAAGGCTGAGATAGCCGATTTGGTGTGGAATGCAAAATCATTAACTTTCTTGTAAAGCTTGTCAGGATTGTCGGCCCTATGGAAAGTGGCACCGTGTCTTGTTTTTTCCTTCAAAATCGACGTCTTGTGGTCTCTCAACTGGTATAACTGGTCTTGGATCAACAAGAAACGCTCGTACGTATCCTGTTCTTTCTCCATATAGAATGAGTCTACTTTCTGCAACTGGTCATCGAGCCAGTTGAGGAAAGTCTGCTTCTCCAACTCAAACTCCTCCTTCTTATCCTTTGACTTAAGCGTTGCTGGTCTCAGATAGGTAAAAATTGACGGCCTTCTGAATGAAACCGAGGTATTAGCAGATTCTGCTGCTCCAGCTGATGTTCCAGAAGGAGCCTCTCTTTCGTGTTCTGATAGGGAGTTACCAGGCTCTTCGTCCAAAGTATATGTGGGATGATCTTCTTCGTCGATCTGGGGGTTTAGTAGTGGAGTTCTGTCGTTTTGCTCATTTTGCTCATTTTCACTGGCCAACTCATCTTCGTACTGATCCTTGAGCTTCCCAGCAGCCTTGATGATCTTCTTCCCAGCCTTATAGTCTACGTATTGGTCCTTCCATTCGGGAACCAACCCTTCGTTAAGGGACTCTCCAAATTTCATTGCAAAAGAAAATTATGAATTCAAAAAAATGAAAATTAATGCAGATTATGAAGTTTTAATAATGTAACAAAGTTGAAAAATTATTAAATTGAAAAATGAAATCTGGGGTCTGGAAAAATAGAATGTGTGGCTCTCAACGATGTCTAAACTCTCCAAAAACTCCGGATATGGCAATGCTATTGTAGTCAAGTCGTATACCTTTCTCGGTATAGAAAAATCTAAAATCAAATAGAAAAATAATGAAGATAAGTATAAAAGAAAACCTATGGAATCTTGCTAAAATAGTAACGAGCTTTTTGTGCAGCGTGCTCTGACCTTAAAGCGCAATTAATTTGGACACGTGATTCTTTGGGGTTTTGACTATAATGGTGAATCGAGTCTAAAGCTATACAACCAGTCATGGGACTTATGGATATGGTACTCTAGCGGTGTAATTGCTGGCTTGGTTTATATTCGAAACTGCTCTAATAATCTACTTTATATAAAGACCAATCCTTCTCTACTGATTCGCATTGAAGTACCGTTCCTTAAAAATAGAACTTTCGTAGGCTTATTTTCATTAGCCGACTCTAGCCGCACCATCGATGAAGGCACCAATTCTCTAGATAACTTTCTAAAACAAGCTTTCCAAGTCTTCACCCAATTGGTCGACGTTCACAGCGAAAGTGTCTTCCTTAATAACAATAACGAGTTTGCCATCTTCGAGTTCAAGCTTGTTGTAGCCCTCGAAAGAACCTGGAGGAACAACCTTGAAACCCTTAATTCCCTTCACTTCTTCAACGAGTGCTTCCTTGTTAAGTTCATCCTTCTGCGAAAAACTGATAATCTTATCAGCAAATGGGTCAAGATACCAATTGGTGACCTCGCCGACCTGTTCAGCGTAGTCAGGACGCAGGTCCTTGAATTGCTCGTACAAAGCGGCATAGTCGAGTTCAAGTGTCCATTTTGTGCCGAGTGCAGAGTTGATTCTTTCGATATGTTCCTCGTTATTCACTTCAGCGAGTTTGATAGACTTACGAACAGCAAGTGGGACTTTAGACATTCTATTGTAGTAATTTTGTAGATAGTTATGTTACATCCGAAGATTCTCTACGTGGGCCAGTTATCCCTTTTTATAGTCTAAGTGAACTTCTTGAAATTCGTAATTCGTAAATTCGAGTTTGAAAATAGCACAATAATGAACGAAACAAGCTTTCCTTCTGTGTTCATTGCCTGGAACTTTAAATTCCGTTTGCGAAGGTCGGCATAAACTTTGGGGGCGGTTTGGGGGGACAGTTCTCGAAAATAGAATATTCCATTTCTTACCTGGTTCAGATTATATCTGTTATTCCTGCTTATATGGGATGGTTCAATTGCAATTGTCATCTCAAGCAAAAGTCCCAATTTGCAACCGTTGAGGCTTAAAATGTTATTGTATAATCGGTCTGGATGGAGCACGCTTCCAAAGAAAAAAAGATTTAACAAATTGGGGCAGACAGGTGCATACAATCAAGTGGGGGATTGTATCCTTGCCTATTGTTCATATGGCTACAGAGCACGGATTCTCCCGAGTCAAGAAAGCATTCCGACAAGATGATGTAATAGTAAAATAAATACCTAATTGTGTCATATACTGCCCTGCAGCATGACTCAACTTTCGTACCTGACATACAAAGCATCGATGAAATGGGGATGTTTAATTCCTGGAGGTTTCGCAGCCTTGAAGCCTTCGACAGCTTCCTGGACACTCCAGCCCATTTTTTCTACCAAGTAGCAGCAGATGAGGAACCCTGTTCTGTTGAAGCCGTAATGGCAATGGACCGCTATTAACGGATTCTCTACATTTTCATTGCTGGACAAAATGTCATCTACCAATTGAATGAACCTTCTAATGGCAATCTGGTCTGGAACTACTTTGGACACTGTGGCACATTTATAGTATTTGATGTTCTTCAACGTCTTGGGACTGTAGGGGGGTATATCGGCAGAGATATCTACAATGGCTATGAGATTTCCCTTCGGTATACCTTCAGCCCTGTTGTCCTTGTTTGCACCGTAGAAAAGGTCCTCTACTATGGTGGGCGAATGGTGGCTATCTCCCTCTCTGAGAGTTTTCATTCCAAGTAGAACTGCTACATCTTTACCATTATGTCTGGTTATGTTAGTGGAAATAGGTTTCAATTGCATCCACTTCTGTTCATTTTTCAAGCCCCATTTGTCGCCAGAGATTTTGGCTTTTACCTTCAATACCCAAGCAGGCGATAAGTGCAATCTTTCAGGGAATTTCGACTCTATGTGATTTAGTATAATACCACTGATGAATTCAGGCTTGGCTAATAGTAATGAATGGCCCGCATTTGTTACTTCTATGGCCTCAGACACCTTTCTGTCAAACGTCTTTGTTAAGAAGTTCTGGGTCTTGTGGATTATCTTTGCAGCTGTCAATCTGTCGTCGGTACCTCCAAGAAGTAACGTTTTCTCGTAGACGGTTTTGTCCTGGGGGTTGTCGTTGAAGTTGGAGATGGCTTCTATCAATTCAGAGTACTTGGCCTTGTTGAAGCCTCTTACGTATTTAAGTATCACTTCTGAATTGACATCCATGTTCCAGCGGAACTGACGTAGTTTGTTGTAGATGCTATTAGAGATGCCTGCGACATTTCCCAATTGCCGCAATACGCTTGTGCTCTCGAGTCCTTCGAGTCTATCCCAGGTTCTGAAGAAGTTGAAAAATGCTGGGAAGTATGTGAAAAACGTAAGCATCGACACCGTTGCCGGCTTGGCTCCTTCCTGGGACTCGATATCGTCTTCAAAATCTGGTGGAGAAAGCAAGATGAGTCCTTCTACAGTCTGTTTCGATAGTTTTCTAGCGAGCTTGACGCTCAAGTGGGTCCCCATCGAATGGCCCACGATAACGATTTTCTTCCCCGCAGGAATTTTCTGTTGAATAAGTTCAAAGATGATGTTTACGATGTTGTCTGTCTTGAAATCTTCCCAAGACATTCTTTTTACGGAAGACGATATTCTTCTCTGGTCTTCAGGAGAGATCTGTGATACCGATTTACGTTTGGTTTTTGTTTCAAAGCTGAGCTTGGAGTTACCAAACCCAGGGAGATCGAGGGCTATGATCTCCAGACACTGCGACAAAAGACCCATTAACGGCTCGAACTGCGACATTTGTCCTCCTAGTCCGTGAATGAAGACAAGAATAGGTGATTCACGGAGCTCTCGCATAAGATCGAGATCATCTTCAGCCGCCGATTGGTTTGTTTCGTTACGTAAGAAGCTGACAAGAGGATGGGGCACATGTACGGTGTTTAAGGTTACCGAATCGACGGAAAGTGATGGTTGGCGAGACAAGTCTACATCGACAATCTCGGTGTATTTAGCCACCAACGAGCAATCGTTGGGTTCCGATTCGAGCACATACTGCTCAAATGTATTGGGATAGCCTAGAAGGGCAATTCTGGAGAACTGATGGAGTTTGGACCAAAAAGTGGCTGTTTTCTCGAGTTGTTCTGATGCCAACTGCTTAAGTTTGTCAGCTGCGAGGTTAGAAGACGAGCCATTCTGTGAAGAGGAAGCCGAAACGGCAAGGAGCTCCAGCACGTCGTCCTCTGATACAGACGACAGCATGGTTGTGGCGATTTGTGTGCAATTAAGTGCAAAGAGGAGGCAGTCTTGGAATTGTGGAGAAGAAAAGAGGCCAAATAAAGATTAAACTGAAATCGTGCAGCTAGATAAACTGCTGTAGCAGAAGGGGCGACATTGTGGTTGGCGCGACATTGTGACGTAGACAGATAGCGAGGCAGTGGTCAGAATATATTCAGCATTTGATAAATATTCCACATGTTTCAACCTCCAGCAAGTTGAGGAATTCTGCGGAAATGTGTGTGTATTTATATTCGTAAGATATTCCTTGACTCTCTTAAATACTTAAACTTTTCTCTCGTACAATTTCCAAATATTCACTCTATTATTTCTAAATATATTCTGATTCTTTTTCCTGCATGAAGAATCAAAAAAAACAAAGATCAAACAATTAGCAATTAGCAAATATTCAAGGCTGTAGCCTTTTCTTTCCTGGCATATCACATCCATCGTCTTTCCAAGTGACACGTCGCATTCTCCACATGTCACGGCGGTACTCGTTTTCCGACGACGGTAACTCGTTTGAGGACCTTGAGACTTCGCTCGATAAGGCCCTCAACCATGCGCTGAACAACTTGTTCAGTTATACCAACACCTCCAATGGCCATGGCAACGGATCCAGGACAAATTCGCAGGGGTCCGCGGGTGCCATCCCGCTCGCAACAATGGCTCTGTATCCGGGGGATGGATCCGGCCACGGTATGGCCCGCTCAGCGTCAGCCGAACACAACGACTCTTCACCACTCATAGCCTCCAATCTCTACGCTAATCATAATAGACTGTTTCTGTCGTCAGCATCATCGCTCAACGCCACGGCCCGTTCGTTGCTGATGCTGCTGAAGCGCTTTCTCCGGAAAGCGCTTGGCTTTTTCCGTCACGCTCATCGCGAGTTATCCCTGAACGGCGACAGACTCCGACTCTCTAGTGGAGATGCTGCTTTAGGCTCCACCTCCGTCGGCAGAAACGGGTCTGGTCCCAGTTCTGAGTCTTCACAACGGTTTATCTCGCCCCGAAGTAAGTCCACTACAACCACATATCCCTCTAATGCCATCTCGAACGCCAAATACAATCCCATCACCTTCATTCCCATTATCTTATATGAGCAGTTTAAGTTCTTCTTCAACTTGTACTTCCTCGTCGTAGCTCTCTCACAGATCATTCCTCAGTTGCGGATCGGCTACCTTTCCTCGTATATTGTTCCGCTCGGGTTTGTGCTCACAGTGACAATGATGAAAGAAGCGGGTGACGATATTGCCAGACGTCGTCGTGACCGTGAACAGAACAATGAACTCTACGAAGTACTCAATCGCAGCTCTCCTTCGGCTTTAAGCAACGAAATCAAGTTGATACCGTCGCGCAATTTGAAGGTGGGAGACTTAGTCCGACTCCACAAAGATACGCGGATTCCTGCTGACATGGTCTTACTTCAGACTTCCGATAAAGACGGATCAGGAGAAGCGTTCATTAAGACTGACCAGCTAGATGGAGAAACTGATTGGAAGCTCCGAATTGCCAACAGTGCTTCCCAGTCGTTGACAGACATAAATCTGCTAATTAACAACATCTCGCTTATCGTAGGAAATCCCACTAAGTCTATCCACCATTTCAACGGAAAGTTGATTTACCATCCGCTGCTGGCAGCAGGCTCTACACTGCCTACCTCCAGTAACGAGACCATAGCATTAACCGTCGACCAGACATTATGGGCCAACACGGTCTTAGCGTCTGGAACAGCAATAGCAATCGTAGTGTATACCGGTGTAGAAACGCGACAGGCCATGAACACCACCATGACGGGAGTGAAAACGGGCTTGTTAGAGTTGGAAATTAACAGTTTGTCCAAGATTTTGTGTTTCACGGTGTTTTTGTTGTCTGTGGTTTTGGTCTTGGCCAATGGGTTTCCCTTGAAGTCAACATGGTACATTGATATCATGCGATTCTTGATTTTATTCTCTACCATCATTCCGGTTTCCTTGAGAGTGAACTTGGATTTGGCCAAATCGGTGTACGCCTCTCAGATCCAAAAAGATGACGAGATCCCTAACACCATTGTCAGAACCTCGACGATTCCCGAAGATTTGGGCAGAATCGAGTACTTGCTTTCTGACAAGACGGGCACTTTGACACAGAACGATATGGAACTCAAAAAATTGCATTTAGGTGCGGTCAGCTATGCTGGCGACACCATGGACATTGTTACTGATTATATAACTTCAATGCTATCTATTCTAGATTCCAAGCCTTCCGGAAGTATGAAGAAACGAGACTTGGGATCCAAGGTGTGTGACTTGGTCTTAACTTTAGCACTCTGTCACAATGTGACTCCTTCCTATGAAGACGAAGAGGATGAAGCAGCAGGCATCGTTACGTACCAGGCCGCTTCTCCCGACGAAATCGCCATAGTCAAGTTTACCGAGTTGGTAGGCTTGAAATTATACAAAAGAGATAGACACACCATTTCTTTGATGCATTTGGCTACGGGTAAAACTTTTGACTACGAAATCTTATACAACTTCCCGTTTAATTCCGATACCAAGAGAATGGGTATCATCGTAAAAGATAGCCAGCGAGATGAAATATGGTTCATGCAAAAAGGAGCCGACACGGTCATGACCACAATTGTTAACTCTAACGATTGGCTAGATGAAGAAACTGGTAATATGGCCAGAGAAGGACTAAGAACTTTAGTGATTGGGCGTAAGAGACTCAGTTCGATCCTCTTCAAGGATTTTGTCGAGAGTTTCCAAAACGCTTCTTTGGCTATGCATGACAGAGAGGCAACTATGCAAAAAATTGTCAGTCAATACTTAGAGCAGGATCTAGAGCTCTTGGGATTAACTGGTGTTGAAGATAAGTTGCAGCGTGATGTGAAGACTTCCATTGAGCTCTTGAGAAATGCTGGGGTCAAGATCTGGATGTTGACAGGTGACAAGGTTGAAACTGCCAAGTGTGTTTCGATCAGTGCCAGGTTGATTTCCCGGGGCCAGTATGTTCACCAGATCACCAAAATTAACCATCCGGATCTTGCTATGAACCAGTTGGAATATTTGAAGACTAACACCAACGCTTGCTTGTTGATTGATGGTGAATCGCTTGCAACGTACATGAAGTTTTTCAAACACGACTTCTTTGAAATCGTAGTTAAGTTGCCAGCTGTAATCGCCTGCAGGTGTTCTCCACAGCAGAAAGCCGACGTTGCCTTGATGATTAGAGAAATCACTGGTAAAAGGGTATGTTGTATTGGAGACGGTGGGAACGATGTCAGTATGATTCAATGTGCGGATGTGGGTGTGGGTATTGTAGGAAAGGAAGGAAAGCAGGCATCATTAGCAGCAGATTTCAGTATCGATCAGTTCTGTTACTTGCTGAAGTTGCTCTTATGGCATGGCAGAAACTCGTACAAGCGTTCGGCAAAGTTGGGACAGTTTATTATCCATCGTGGATTGTTGATTTCTGTAGCGCAAGCTGTATACTCCATTTCCAGCAAGTTTGAACCTCTAGCCTTGTACCAGGGCTGGTTGATGGTAGGTTATTCTACTGTGTATACCATGGCTCCTGTTTTCTCGTTGACTTTGGACTGCGATATAGATGAGCATTTGACAAGGTTGTATCCCGAGTTGTACAAAGAATTAACCTTGGGCAAGTCGTTGTCGTACCGAACCTTTTTCATGTGGGTAGCGATTTCATTATTCCAGGGCAGTGTGATCCAGCTCTTGTCGCAACAATTCCAGACTGTCAAGTTGGAGAACTTTAAGACCATGGTAGCGTTGTCGTTCTCGTCTTTGATCTACAACGAGTTGATCATGGTAGGTTTGTCCATCAACAAGTGGAACAAGGTAATGGTTAGTACTATCATTATCACATTCTTGATCTACATAGGCTCGGTTCCCTTCTTGGGCGAATACTTTGATTTGGAGTACGTTAGCTCTGTCAGCTACATCTGGCAAGTGGCTGTGCTCTTGGCCATCAGTTTGTTCCCTGTCTGGTTGTCTCAGTACATTAATAGAAAGTTGAGACCTCCTAGTTACGCCAAGGTTCAAACAGACTAAAAAATCAGATGTGATGCGGTTGCAAAGTAGTAACGAACAAATAATTTAATGTCTAATCTAATACAGTATTTAATGGTAGTAGTTAGTGTAGAGTTGGCTGATTCTAACGCTTCTTCAAAATCAGGTTTGTACTGTACTGAATCCAAACCAAAAGCTAAAACCGAAGCTACAAACCACGTCGTACCATCGTATAGCTCGTTCCACTCATGCAATCCGTACACGTCTGGAACATCTCCCAACACGTCTGCCCAACACGTCTTATTTACAAATTCAACTGTTGGAGCCATTCCGTAGTTCGAGTTCCCATTGGCTGGAAATGAAAAATAAACGTGTTTCGGAGTTTCTCAACCTCCATAAAGAGACTCGGACGTGTTTACCAACAAACAAAAATACAAAAATTAAGACGTGTGACGTGCTCAGGAACGACTGAGCTGCGACATGAAACAATAGAAGTTGCAACAGGAGATCACATTACCAGAAATGGAATGGCTTTGCATTTCCACCACGAAGCTTTATCTGGGCAATAGCCGAACATCGGAACAATTCGCAGCCATTCTTACCCAGAAACGAGACCCAGGCTATGCCTATACGATGGATCTAGACTCAAGGCACGAACGAAAGCCAAACGACCAAACAGATCTCAAGGACAGTGCTGGCCCCGAAACCAGAAGGCACAGCGTGGAAAGAGAAGGACCAGGTGAATTGTGGGGAATCCGGAAAACGAAACCTATGGATCTATAGAAATGCGCGGGACGAGGTTCCGTAAACAGAAACCGCCGTCGGAACAACAAGCCGACATCCATCGCCAGAAATCTCGCATGGTAGCGCTCTGAATTTTGGTTGCGACGAAACCGAAGAACACAAGACCTGACGTTTACAACTTAGGGATACCATACGTTCTTGGCCGTCGTATAGTGCTTTCAACTTGCACCATGGGCCCCTACTGGCTGGGAGCTCGCCTGCACCGCGGAAGTGGGACCATCAGGGATCGTACCACTTGCAAATGTTGAGAATGGAACGCCTGCACACAGTCTATTATGCAACAAACACACTATTTTGGCACCAAAGTACCAAGTATGTAGTCATATTTAGTAAGGAGGAATAATTGTTGTGGCACCTGTTTTAGTTGCGTTAGGCGAGGCTGGATGGAGTATATAAGCAGCGGATTTTCTTGACCGATTTCAATTTTTCCAGTTTGTTTAACGTCACTTTGATCTACTAGCATTTCAACTGGATTTACCCGTTGCTTGACACACCCTCCTGAATCTGTCTTATCGTCTCGCCTGGTGCTCAGACTAGCTAAGTTTAATTTTGATTATTCCGATTCTCATTTTTCACACCCATTTCAATCCCACACAAATGAAGCCAATCAACAGAAGTTCTGCCGCTCTTATCTTGGCCTACCTGGCGTTGTCGGCCACCTTGCCGTTCTTATTGTCGTACAAGGAATCGCACGGGATAGAGCCAAATACATACAAGGGAACCATCAGTTCCAGGTCGCTATTCAACAAGATCTAAACCACTTGATTTATTTTTTTCATGTTAGTTTAACATCTTTGGGGTCCTGGTTGGTTCTGGTTTGCACTATAAACATCGGCATTATAGTGAGTCGACATCGCTATCGTTGCTTGCGGTTACTGGTTATTCATATTTAATTCTTCACATAATTCATCTAATTTACAATACGTTTTAAGTACCTCCTGTAGAAAGTAGTGATTTGCTAGAAACAACGAAAAGTTTGGTTTAATTTAGAACAAAAATGCCAACAATACTACAACATAGTTACATATGATTTTGCAAGGGCCAGTGCCATTAGAATTTCGCTAATGAAATATTAACTATTAACAACCATCCTAATAGCTAGTATCCAGTTACCACTACTTTAATATCTACTTTTTAGTAGCTACCAAAAATAATAACCATTCAATACTGTTATTGAGTAGTTACATTTTAATTTTCAATTTATGTTACCATTTAATTAAATAACCATTTTAATGACCATTTTAATAGCCAACCATTTATAACCATTATAACCATTTAAATAACCATTTAAATAACCATTTTAATACTAACCATGACTGGTTACGGCTACAATTTGAATTCCGCTCTCAAGAATAGCCTCCGCCTGTTTTTAGCTTTTTACTACCTTCCTGTTTATCACTAGAGATAAACAACCTTTTTAGCAATCCATTGTGAATCTCACTAATTCATAGATCACTAACTAATGTCCCCCCCAAAAAAAAAATGAGCATGTGTCGTGACGATAACTAACAGTTTCTAAGAAACTCATAATTCACCATGTCAGCAGTGGCCGGAGGATGGTGACCAGCATGATACCAACAATTAACTCCAAGTTAACTTCGGATTGGAAATCTTCTTTTGAGGCTTGAAGTATTTGGCGTTTTGTTCTCTGTTACCTTATCGCTATTGTTCCGAAATTTCGGAGCATGCACCCGATTACTCATCAGGCTAATAAATTGCGAAAATTTCACTCCGAAGCAATCTGTGGAGAATTGCGATAGCAGCACCCCTTTGGCAAAATCAGTCGATATCGCTAGTAGATATGACTAATAGGGATTGTAGTCTCCTCATTGGGTAGAAACGAAGATTTCTCACCTTATAGCTTTTTGATGGGGGGGTTTGTGGGTGTTACATACTAAATAAGCCATTGCTTCGAAAGATATTGAGTAGAATCACCAAAGTTACCTCCACACATGTAGGCATGGAAATTGAAAAACCCGAATAATATTTAGTTGGGTAGCAAGTGTTCCTCAAGCAGCCCCACTGTTGGTGTTCAGGGTTCTTATGGACGGAAATTTTTAGAAGTATCGGCTTGCACTTCCGCGTTTCAAACGGAACCTTGTCCCCTCTATACCCAGCAAGAATACGGATTTCCAGTCTCTAAAAAATACGTTCACTCACATATTTCCAAGATAATATATGGGGTAGACGAAGTTGGTCATTGAACTTTAATTAAGCTTGAAGTTCCGAAAGCCTCAGCAGGCTGTTCCGAGTCCTCTAGAGAATGGGGATCTCATGTTACCATGTCGAATCGGAAGTGAAGAAGCACTACTCTTTATCGGTATCCCCTAAGAGTTAAAGTAATCGGGGTTCACTTCAAATGAAAATTCGGAATAGTTAATTAGTTTTAGAATTTTCATCAGGTGTTGTATATCCTTTGTTGAATGCTAGCCACTTCAGAAACTATCATTGGCTGGTTCTGTGAACTTTCGTATGTTCAAAATCTTGCATTGAGACAATACCCCAAGACATGGATCATCCATAACTAAGAATCTTAGTGAATCCCCGGTTTGCTGTTGTAGAGACTTAGTTCCATAAGGAATCTTTGTTCTACTTTTGTTTATTTTTCTGTAGTCCATTTTTTGCACCCAAATCCAGAAAGCATAGGAAGTGCTACTTGCGGTATCGTATGAGACGCTAATAATATGAGTGTTTTCTAATTCAAATTGAAAACTTTGAACTCCAAAGAATTATATCGCTATACTCGATATCTTGTTCCTCTAGTACTTGTTCCTGGTAGAATTCAATTTCCAACAGCACGATCCACAACAATAAGATTTGCCAAATGAATACTAATAATATTAATACTAATGAACTATGTACACTGTAGAATAAGGCTATTTACTTCTTGACCCAGTGGGCGTCGCCTACAAAGTCTTTTATGCTCTTGATACCGTTGATGGTATCGAATATGGATTGTTTCTGAGCAGAGTTCAAACTGCCGTTCTTCATGATCTCGTTCTTGGAAAATTCGGCCTGAGCAATATCTCCCTTGTACGTCTTGGAGTCGAACTCGATAGGCGTCACCTTACCTTGGACAACAGACTGGAATCTACTGGCAAACTTGGGAGCATCTAATGTCAAGTTGAAGTTCTTCTGGAGTAAGAATCTATTTCTAGGCACATCGTCGTTGGCCAACTTGTCGATGATTTCCTTTGGCATCAAGTATGGGTATTTGGACTCGATCAAGGTTTCTTTAGTCAACGAGGCTAATCTGGTGCTTGGTGTGACATTTGAACTGGCTACTTTTCCGTACAAGAAGGTGTTACCGTTGACTTGTGGCTTCAACGATTCGGCGTGAAGAGTCTTACTTTCTATGCGCTTGGCTACAGTAGGCTTGGAGTTTACGGCAGATCTTTGAACTGGAGCTCTGGCTTGTCTTCTAGGAGCAGGCGATCTTGCAGAAGAACCAGTAGAAGAGGTTGTAGAAGCAGAAGATGGAGCACTACCAGATTCAGATTGGGAAGTTCTGTTTCTGTAAGGTCTCTGAGGTCTTTCACCAGCTGGACGAGATTCTCTCTGTTGGTTTTGGTTTTGGTTTTGGTTTTGATTCTGGTTTTGGTTCTGGTTCTGGTTCTGGTTCTGGTTCTGGTATCTTCTTTGCGGTCTGGCAAAACGGTTCTGTTGTGAAGCTGAAGCCAACGGATGGTTTTCGATGATGATCTTGTCGCCCTTTTTCTGAGTTCTAGAGACAGAAGAGATACGATCGCTTTCTTTGGCTTTAGTAGTGATAGCATCGACTCTTTTCAACAAATCTGACAAGAAGAGCGCAGCGTTCTTGGAAGAATCCGAATTTGTAGCGTAAGAACGGCTCAAATGGGATGCCGACACGGACGAGCCGCGAATTACACTCTTGGTGGCAAGCATTGTCTGGCAGTGACTACGAAGGTGTGGAGTGGCTCTAAAGAAGACTATTTGGTTAACTATGATCGTTGAAATTTTTCAGTTTGTATGGTGTGCATGGAGTTTGGTGAAAAATTGAGTGGTAGAAAAAAGATTATGAGGAAGAATATACCGCGAAAATTAGAGAGCCAAATTGAGACCGATAAAGTGAGAGAATGGTAATGCTAATGAATAATATAAATAGCAGGAGAACTCCAATTTGAAGCTCTGTAGATAGAAGAATCAGAGACAAATAGAGCAGATGAATATCAACTTCCAATTGTAGAAATTGACCAGCAATTGTTCTAGTCTAGCCCAGTAGGAGCACTTAACTATTAATTTTCGTAGCCATGGCTGGGCAACGACATCCTTAACTAGAAAGTCAGCAAAAGGCCGAACACTAACAGATCTCTTAATCCGAATAGACAGCCATAGTCAATGGTAAAAGATTCCGAATATACGGCCCTTATGGACTACATTTCAATTGCAAAATTGGATCAGCATACACAGTGATTTTGTGTAGGTGCAAAACACGGTAGAGCCAATTAGCAAGCACACCAAGAGCCGAGCTGAGCTTACCCGAATGTCCAGAACCTCAATTCTGTGTCTACATAATTCAATCGACCAATCCTCAATTGACGAAGTTGTCTTTCAGCACCAGTCTCTCATATCCACCTCTCCCTTGTTCAGTTCTTCTATTCTCTCCAGCTTCTCCTACTTTACTCTAGTAATTCAATAAATCCACGTGACCCAAAGCTCACCCAATGGATAGAAACGCCTGCACATAGTACTTACCCGGCCATCCACCCGTCCTTCTCCACCAATCACAGCACGTTCTGCCCACCGCTCTCCCACCGGATCCCGCAGTGGTAGGTTCGCACTGAAAAAAAATTGTATGGGCGAGAATTGGTTGGTTGAGAATGGCCCTGGGCGATTTTTCATTTTCATCGGATCTCGAATTGAGTTTTCATTTCTTTCATTTTTCTTCTTTTTCATCTTTTAGTAACACCACAATTTACTAACAAGTTACAATGTTGTCGGCTCGTCCTGTTTTGCGTACTGCTGCCCGTTCTGCCGCCGTTGCTGCCAGAACCTTGAGAGTTGTAAGTATTTGAATGAATTCTCGGGATGTAAATCCAATAGTAAAATCAATAGCATTCAACAACTTCCGTAAGAAGTCAACAATAGTCCATGATTGTCTCAACAACATCCAACAAGGATTAATCGCCGAACAATTGTAGATATCTGTACACTGACGAATACCATTGTCGTCCGTGGGCATTTTCTGTTTTTGCAGTAGAAAGTTCTGGCAATTTGAATTATTGATTCAACAAAAGTCGACGTATGTTGAATCAGAAAGTCAATTCACCACACAATTGATTCCCTAAGGCTGAACTGCTATCCTTATTACCATCACAGTTATTCCTTCATTGAGTACCATTAATATCGGCATTGTTGTCTTCTTGTTATTGTTTCTTACTATTACTAAGTTTCCTGACATGTACTAACATCTTTAGGCTCGTCCAACTCTCTTGACTGCTCAACGTTTTGCCTCCGCCAAGGCTGCTCCAACTGAAGTCTCCTCCATCTTGGAAGAAAGAATCAGAGGTGTCTCCGATGCTGCCAACTTGAACGAGACCGGTAGAGTCTTGTCCGTCGGTGATGGTATTGCCCGTATCTTTGGTTTGAACAACATTCAAGCTGAAGAATTGGTTGAATTCGCCTCCGGTGTCAAGGGTATGGCCTTGAACTTGGAACCAGACCAAGTCGGTGTTGTCTTGTTCGGTTCGGACAGATTAGTCAAGGAAGGTGAAACCGTTAAGAGAACCGGTAAGATTGTCGATGTTCCAACTGGTCCAGAATTGTTGGGTAGAGTTGTCGACGGTTTAGGTAACCCAATCGATGGTAAGGGTCCATTGAACGCTTCCTCTTCCTCGAGAGCTCAAGTCAAGGCTCCAGGTATCTTGCCAAGAACCTCTGTGTTCGAACCTATGCAAACTGGTTTAAAGTCTGTTGATGCTCTTGTCCCAGTCGGAAGAGGTCAAAGAGAATTGATCATTGGTGATCGTCAAACCGGTAAGACCGCCGTCGCATTGGACACCATCTTGAACCAAAAGAGATGGAACAACGGTGCTGACGAATCCAAGAAGTTGTACTGTGTCTACGTTGCCGTTGGTCAAAAGAGATCCACTGTAGCCCAATTGGTCCAGACCTTGGAACAAAACGATGCTCTTAAGTACTCCATCATTGTCGCTGCCACTGCCTCGGAAGCCGCTCCATTACAATACATTGCTCCTTTCACTGCCTGTGCTATTGGTGAATGGTTCAGAGACAACGGTAAGCACGCTTTGATTGTCTACGATGACTTGTCCAAGCAAGCTGTTGCCTACCGTCAATTGTCATTATTGTTGAGACGTCCTCCTGGAAGAGAAGCTTACCCTGGTGATGTTTTCTACTTGCACTCTAGATTGTTAGAAAGAGCTGCTAAGATGTCTCCAGTCCACGGTGGTGGTTCTTTGACCGCTTTGCCAGTCATTGAAACCCAAGGTGGTGATGTTTCCGCTTATATTCCAACCAACGTTATTTCCATTACCGATGGTCAAATTTTCTTGGAAGCTGAATTGTTCTACAAGGGTATCAGACCAGCTATTAACGTCGGTTTGTCCGTCTCCCGTGTCGGTTCTGCTGCTCAAGTCAAGGCCATGAAGCAAGTCGCTGGTTCCTTGAAGTTGTTCTTGGCCCAATACAGAGAAGTCGCTGCCTTCGCCCAATTCGGTTCCGATTTGGATGCCTCTACCAAGCAAACCTTGAACAGAGGTGAAAGATTGACCCAATTATTAAAGCAAAAGCAATACTCTCCATTGGCTGCTGAAGAACAAGTCCCATTGATTTTCGCTGGTGTCAACGGTTTCTTGGACGAGATTCCTCTTGAAAGAATCGGTGAATTCGAAGAATCCTTCTTGGCTCACTTGAAGGCCAACGAAACCGAAATCTTGGAAGCCATCCAAGTCAAGGGTGAATTGTCTAAGGAATTGTTGGAAAAGTTGAGATCCACCACTGAAACTTTTGTTTCTACTTTCTAAGTCTTTTAGTAAACTTTATCACCACCAAAAATGAATAGAAGAACGTCGCATTGAAATCAATTCATGGTGTTTTGTTTTCTGGTGTTTAATTCTTGGAAGACATATGTAATGTTTTCTCTATTCTCTTTAGATGACTCCACTTCCGTTTTCAGGCATTTATTTGAACTTTGATTTATTGCTATTTTTTTACTAAGGTGTCGGCTGGTTTCCTTCGGGGAGCTACTTGCACATCAAAAAAGAAAATACTCATATATAAGAAATACAAGTATTCCGTATTTAAAAGGAGTAATCAACTCTGCTACACTCATATTGTTCGTGTGTTCTTTGAGTCATGCTGCTTCCTCTCATTATTCTACTCTCAAACTGACTGTTTACTCTACTCGTTTCTTGTACTATGAAGAATATGTTCCAGTTTTCCTCTTAAAGTGCTTCCTTTTCTTCCAAAATAGGTAGATCAGAGTTTCTAGGAACCTGAAAATGGTAATTGTTAGTACATAGTTTACAACCAATGTACTGCTTAAAGTACTGTTTAGTTAGGTGGTATTCCAATTTCCAGATCTATATATCTTCAAATCTTCAAATCTTTATATGTTTATCAGTATCAATTGGCACTATATCTTCAGCTGTGCTTTTTTGTTTCATATAACAATTTTGGTTGCTTCCTTCACCACTTCCGTTCTACTCTTTCTCCTTCAAGATCTTGCCGTCTGTCATACCATATATCAAGCCATATATCTTACGATTCACCACGCTATTTATTCTCCTCGCTTCCATTTTGCAATCGACGTGTCTTACGATTTACTCCTGCACAGACCAATATGACATAAACACATAAAACAACCATGTTTTGCTAATTGGAATCCTATTGGAAACTTTCCTTGTTATTCGCTGTTCCTTTTACTGGTGATATTCGCGATGTCTTTGGTAGAACCTGTGGACCTCGTGTCTAGAAAATTGAATTGGAACGATTTGTCGAGCGACTCCTACGTGGCCTTCGAATTGCCTGATGCTCTCGAGAGTAAAATCAACAACGATAGAAACTCCGGTGATTACCTGGAAAAGCTGGAAAATAGTTCTAGATTAAAAAGCGACTCACCTTCGTCTTTGAGCTCTGCAGCTGAATCAGCCGATACTATTTTACCATCCATTGATAATGGGGAGTTGGACTTCGAAAAGAGTGGAAAATCTGTTATTGATACGCACATTTTTAGTGAGAAGCTGGACACGCTTACTAGCAAATTGCTGGAAGAGGCTCAGAGGAGGAAGGAGAAAAACAGAAAGAGACAAGAAAGAAGAGCCCGTCAGAAAGTGAAGAAACAGCAAGAAGAGGTAGCAGCAGATTCTAAGAATGAGTCAGAACAAGCCAACGAAACACCAGAATCTAAAGATCAAAATGATTCTGAGAAGAAAAAGAAAAAGAATAAAAAGATCAAACAAACTTCATCACCTACATCTGGTTCAGAAACTCATACCGATGCTATAAATGATAAAATAGCAGAAAACGTAGAAAAATTGGAAGAGACTAAAGAAATAAAACAAGAAGATATGGAAGCAACGCAGATTGTAAGTTCGCCACCTAATAGCGAACGTGCTTCCATTAATGCTTCCCCGTTCAAAACTTCTTCTCCTGATCCATTGCCTTTTGAGATCAAACTTAGGTCTGTGAAAAATTCCAACATGAATGTGAGATACCCGGAAAGCTTGCCTGAAGTTCAGCCAATCAAAACTATCATAGGTGTATCTCACCAACAGATTTTAAAGAAGATGAACATGACTGATGTCAAGATCAAGATCATTGTGTCTTCGTCATCTATTTCAAAATACGCTTCAACAGCTCTTTCTTTCACCAAGAATCATACCGACGAGCTTTTTGACGATCCAGTCAAGAAGGCCATCTTTGTAAAATTGTGCATTAATGTAGCCTTGAATGAAGCTAGAGGCTTCTCTTCGACCATTGTACAGCACCCAAATCTTCTTCAACTTTTTGGTTCATACAGCGAGATTAACTTGGAAACTACTCGTACCAAACTCACACCACCCACCAAGAATGTTCATCAAAATCATCTTGATTATTCCGTTCTTCTGTACATAGGGTGTATTCTTTTATGGGCAATTCATTTGCAACGCCAAGCCAACATTGAGGATCTCACAAAAGCCTTGGATGTTGATGTCCAACAGAAAGATGTTTTGGAACGTCTTGGTGGATATCATCTTTGGGACAGGTTGAACAAAACGTCCAAGATGAACTCCAAGAGATGGAAGCATGTCATTAAATTCAGGCAATCATACCCATTTGAAGAGGATCAGTTCATGTTGATCTTACGTTTCATGAAGGTCTCCGATACAATTCCATGAACGTCTGCATTAGAATTCGTATAATTTATTAACTTATCTTATTAATGTATAAATTCAAACTTAATTCTATTTCTTTGTCAATGGTACTTTCTTTGGTGATTTGACCTTACTCTTGATTCTTGTAACCAAATATGCAATGCAACCAGTGAATCGGAAGAGTGCCATGATAGCCACCATCCACAAGATTACCGTCAAGAATATTGTTGATCTGTTCTCTGTATCGACTCTAGAAGAACTGTCTTTTCCAAAGTAGTCAAAGCCTCCAGTATTCAACACTGCTGTCACAATGATGGAATTAGTAAACATCCAGACAAGAACTGTCATCGACCTAACAAATGCGTAGTAATCCTCGGAGGAGGTCTTTTTGGTATCACCGCTATCGGGTTTGTCTTCTGGCTGGTTGATCTTGGCCACCTGCTTATTGTATGAGTCGTTGATTTCCAGAGGTTCCACAGAAACATTGAATTGGAACCGGAAAACACCGTCTTCGCCTTTCTCAGCCAGGGCCAACTTTACTCCTCCAGTATCTCCCTTAGTTCCCCATGAGATATCATCGATATTGCAGAAAGCGTAGATGTTGAGAATATTGATGTACGAGGGGGAAAGCAAAAGATACTGGATAAATGAAGTGAACATGTGAGCCGGTTGAAAATATATGAACGAGGCTACGAAATAGAGCAAATAGGTCGATGATGTTGCAATGACCAAGTCTCTAAATTGGGCATTCTTGAAGAAAAGAGCTATAGTGATCTTGGTACCATCTTTCGTTATCTGATGAATAGAGTGTGCAGCCAAATATATGGCTGCGAATATCATGTACCCCATTAAGATTGCAAAGAAGTAGACAATTACAATATAGAACTTCTCCGTCCCTTTGGGCTTATTACCAAAACTAAGAACAAAAGTAGTAACCAATGATGCTAGGTAGAGCCAGAGGAAAATGAACGAAAATACTTTTCCTGGCTTGAAACCCAAGTCAGGATTGGCCAAGGAGGTGGACAAGATTCTGAATACCAAGAAGTATGACCCAATAGCAAACCATGATAACACGAGATTAACAAATTGATACAAAAATTCAATATGGAGCATTATCTTTCTAGAAATTGAATGAGATGAACCCCAAACTTTGGGAAAATGAACAAGAGAATAAATGGCTGCGAAAAAAGACCCATTCAACCATCTTCTTCTTTGCAAGATAAATTCTGCAAGCGATTCGGGTACATCTGTAGCGGCACTAGCACCTTTACAATATCTCAAGAGCCATCCACAATCTTTTTTGGCCACTAATTCGTAACACAAGATTCTGTCTTCGGCCAAATACATGTTTGAGGTGAAAACATTGGCTTCTTTCAGTCTCAATTCTTTCTTAAGCTGGTACTCATCGTCGTTCTTATCGAGCTCTTCGCTGGCATGTAAGAATTCGCCCTTGAAGTATTTTTCGAGAGGTCCATTACCATTGATATCATTTTGAAGAGCAATGTAACGATAAGCGGAAAAGGCACCTGGAAGCACCGAAATAAAACCAAAAGCAGATTCCATCGGCTTGTCCAAGATGTTTGACATTTTATATTCGAAGTTCTGAGCATAAACCATAGGATTAGTGAACATCTGTCTCGTCCGCAATAATGCCTTGATCTCTCCACAACATCCAGCAACCCTTGGGTCCATATCAAACTCCTTCCAGATACGGTAAAGGGATTTCTCCGTAGGCTGAGTACCAGCGTCTAACAATACTACGACTTTGGGATCAAGAACTTGACCAATTGCTTGAAAACACCACCTGTGAGAATTAATTTTCTTAGCGTTCTTCTCCTTCAAGCAGAACAAGAACTGGGTAGGAACAACTTTTTTCAGGGTCAATTCAACAGTATCAGTTACTCTCTTGATCCCTATTCTTGAAGTGTATTCATACATGTGGGCTTGCACGGGTTTGTCATTGACAGCCCCAGATGCCAACCCTTCTTGGTATACCCCCAAGCCAGCAAGTAAAGCTTGGGCCCTGTCGTTGATCTTCGTTCTACCATCACTGATAATACAAACAATAATCTTCTTCCAGGAACCCTCTCCCCACATCGAGGATCTCTTCTTGGATTCCATGTATTTAATATTGTCCAATACTCCCTTCAAAGTCCTTCCTAAAAGGACATCGTTCTCGTTGTACATGGTAATCACCACCATGATTTCCGTTTTCCTGGGAATAGCATAGTGTATTGTTCTTAACAAGTAACCTTCACGATAGAAATTGGATGGCCCACATGTCACTGCAGTATATCTCATGAAGTAAAACTCGTTCGAAAGTCCTCCACGTTCTGCTCCAGCTTTATAATCGGGATAGGTGCTTAACAAATTGGTTGCAACCGGACAATCCAAGACCAACTTACCATTGATACCAGTGGTGAAACCGGCTTTTGGCTGAGGCTTTTTGACTCTTTCATTTTCACTAAATTGCCCTTTGGATGCCTTTGGTGCACTTGGGGAGGCCCCCCTCTGATATCGAAGTGTTTCTTCATCCTGTCCTTCTACCACAAATGAAGGTACATAAGGAGAAGATTGAAGTGGTTGGGGCTCAGGAGATTCACGCACCTGGAAGGTCGAAAGGTTGTACGAATCTCCTTTGAACTCGAATCGGATGTTCTGGTCGTATGGAGTTTCTTCATTTCCTCTCTTTGGAAGGAATCCAGGACGAAAAATCGTCAATCCACTTCGATTTGGTTTGTTCTGTGGTGGGTATGGATTCATCTCGTATCTTTCTTCTTCAAAATCAGTATTGCTTGGGATGGGTGAAAAGCCTGGTGGTTGAAGATGAGAGGTGTTGAATATTGGTTGCTCCAGCGGAGGAGTTCTCTGGTCGTATGAGGAAGATCTGCCATAGGCTCCTGAGTTACTACGACTATGAGTACGGGGTGGTTCTTGAAGAATGTTAGTACTAGAATTAGAACCAGAACCGTGGGTTCCACTGTGGTCGCGGAGAGCAGAAGTGCTAGAGTTGTTGCTTCCAAATGGGTTTCGAAAATTGTCTCCATTGGGATTCAACAAATTCTGGTCGTCCCTATCATTGTCGGAGTACTCTGTGGGACGATAAGGGTTGTAGTAGCTCATGGTGAATGTTGATACAGAAGAAAGGAAAATTATACTTGATACTTCAATAGAAGAATTTACCTACAGATATACAAATAGAATATTTCATTACAAAATTCAGTACAAAACCCGAATAAGGACATACTGAGATGAACAATTGGTTAAATAATTACATCGTAATCACTCACACCATTTCGAGTATCTTGAGGCATAAGGGCTTGAGGTTAAGCCTCAAATTGCAACCAAATCCTGATTTGTGCTCATGCAGGTCTAGTGCGTCCTGAAATGCATCATGGGAGATAGACTATAAATAAAATGTGTATTGCTCTGTCTATGATTACCACCGCCTCATATAGTTGCCACTAACAGGTCGTTCAATGACTGTATTTTCATGGGATAAATATCCCACTGGGCCAGAATTAAAGTGTGGAAAAAGAATGACTAGAGCTTTGGTTGAAATATTCTAGTCCCCTCAATCGTACAGTCCATTCAATCTTTTTTTGGTAATGATATGGTTTTCAGAATTGTGGAAGAAACCTAATAAATAATTGCTATGGGTGATTCTGGACAGCGAATTGCAACCACTAATAAGCACTAATCAAGTTTTCGACTGTTTCAATAATAAAGAGCAATGGCGGGAAATGCTAGTCAAGGTACCGAATTGCATTTCAGGAGCAGATCGAGGTATATTCGCACAAATTAGAATTTAGTACATGGATTGTGATTTGGAAGCAAATATCTACCATCCCTTTCTCTCCCAATTATTTCTATGGATTGCTTTCTGATTGGAGAGGACAAATTCTAGTCTAGCACTCTCTAACTCGTAGCCTCCTTAAGGATTTCAATGATTTTATTCCCTCTGAATTATTTAGGAGGTAATATTCAACTCTTCTTATCAGGATGCAAAATAATCTTCGTAAATATAATTTTATTTTAAAAGTATACTTTCTTCTGTCCACGCTGGAGATTTTCAGACAAGAGGGGTGTCCCCTGGAATTGAATAAAGATACGAAAACATACCGATAGCCATGAAATTTTAGTGATTGCAATGCAGTCTGTGATCTCACTTTACGATCAATACTATTTATAAGAAAAGTGGCGCCTTGAAGTGCAAAACATTATCATTGATGAAGTACCTTCCAAACTTCTGCTAGTAGTCAATATTATAGCAAACATGGATAAAAGTACAAAAATAATCATAGGATGGCTAATTCGACTTCTTCAAGTGGGTTCAAGTGTTGCAGCGCTAGCTGTGTCGATTAGATTCCTAGTAGACTTTGGGTTGCCATTCGATAGAATAACCTACAGTGCAGCCCTTGCAGCATTTTCATTGGTATACCTTGCTGTTATAACTTTACTTGCTTGCAGCGTAAGATCAAATGCTTTCCTAATTGCTTTAGTTGATTTAAGTCTCACGATAATGTGGTTAGTGGACTTTTGCTTAATTATTACTTCATATTTTCTTTCCGTCTGCAATAAAATTAATGAATCGGCCTGCAATAATTGGTTAGCCTTGATTCCGCTAACAATAGTCAGCTGTTTAAGTTTTCTTGTCAGTTTTGTCATCAACTGTAGCACCAATATTATTCCCATTTGCAGAAGTAGGAATATCACGGTTGACACCTTTTCTATGTGCTTACTTGGTGGTTCAATCTTTAAAGATTCTGACCATTCCATAAAACGTACCCCATATAGTTCAAGTAGGGGAGAACACTTATTTTCAAGCAAAACAGACATAGTTGAGTATTCCAGGTAATTAGTGGCTAGATAGAGAAAAGATAGAAAAGTAAATATCTATTGTAGAAAAATTAATTGGATTTTGCAACTATGTTGTAGAAATTGAATAAAACTACTACTTTTGGAAAATTTATAAAAAAGGAGACTCAACTTTTGATTTCTAAGAGATTATATCTATGTAAATGTTACATGTTGTTGATGAGATTGAAAGGTATCTCATGATTATAACTTCCGAAATAACTGTTGTGGAAGCACAATCTTATACTTGTCTATTTAAAATTTTTATTGCTTTTATTATTGCTTTTTTTGACGAAATGGCATGTATTACGACTAAAGTCTAACCTATCTACTACAAAGTATATAAATCATCCTCTAGTCCATACCGAATGGTGGAGGAAATCCTAGGATAAAAACCTCCGAGTGAAATTACCTAAAAACTAGGTGATATCCTTAGAAAACTGTAGAAAACTTGACAACGGTATATGCTACCGGACTTGTAAAATGTTTAAATAAGACGTCTAGACTGCAAAATCGATACCCAAGTAGAAAGTGTTGACAGAGAGAAGGATTCCCTGTCTTCACTGTTCCGCCGTCGAACTTGAAATAAGTAGACAGTAAGGAAGTATCGATTTAGAGAAAGGAAAGCAGCCACGGGAAGTTCAAACTTACCAATGATGTTGTTTAAATCTAGGTTCATACCTTCAGGCCCTAACAAATTCCAAAACGTGCGGCTAGCCTCACAGTCTTGGTAGGTATGGTGAAAGTATTTCCGTCTTTCAATTGAGTTGAGGCACATTACACAATCTTCAAGAGCCTCCGGATTGCCGTGGCGTTCGCGGTGACCAAGGTGGACCCTGTGTAATTCCTCGGTCCCGTTGGGATGAAGAAGTTGTACTTTATAAAGAGCCTTCCAAAACTTGGGGTAATTGTCCTGTAGCAGGGGAAACTTTTGAAGTAGCGTACTGGAGCTACACACCGGTGCTTGTTGCTCATATTTGGCTGATCTACGAGTAAATGTCATGCGATCAACACGGCTGGTGATGTGTTTATCCCAGTCCAGCTGAAGTGGCGGATTACGCACCATCTCTTGTTTCTCGTTAAGCGTGAAAGGCTTTTTAAAATATGAATTAATCCAAAACCTCCTACCCCTTTCATCCGGGATATGGTAGCGGTTTTTCGGCTTAATGATGGTAAACCATGCTTCGAGCCATGCTATTTCGGCTCTGGTGAATTGATGGTAGGTCTTGTACGCTGACATTGCATGATCTTTGTTTTGGACCGCGTAGTTCACAAGGAAAAGGTACCACGGTACGATGTCCCATTTCAGGGGATCAAGTTGATTGCGTGTCGGAGGGTAAATTGTATCAATGAAGGATTGAAGTTTGTCACGGAGAACTATGAGATTCCAATCCACCAGATTCGTCAACGTTTCGTAGATAACTTTTGCCCGTCTTCCTAAGAGCTGTTGCTTGACATTGAGTAGTCCGAAGCCCCCTTTCTTTTTCAAGCTACTAAGGTTTCTGTCGCTAATGCGAGGGAGATGTCCCTTTACCATCTTTTTGATGTGCTTGATATTGTCATTTGCCATGGGATCATGTAGGTCTCGGAAGTAAATTTTCGAGAAGATGTAAGTATTGAACCCCGTGCATCTGAGATGAATTGGCAATTCTTGTATGGTGTGGAAATGTAGCTGTGTGGAAAGAGAGGAGATATACGAATCCCATCGGAAGCCGTTAAGCGGAACTCCGAGGTATTTGTAGTCAGTGGTGCTAATGTCAAGGACTTCAAAGCCAAGGATCTTGGTAACATCTTCGGGAGGTGCCTGGCCCCAGTGGCAGGTCCGGGACTTGGCGATACTGACCAACGAGTTGGATGCTTGTTCAAATAGAGTAAGTTCTTCTTTGAGAATTTCATGATCTCTGGTTCCCTTCACAAAAACTGTGAGATCATCTGCAAAGGCTGAATATTTCGCTGTTAGCGGTGGTAGATGGTCGAGTTGAATCGGAATTCCCTCGAGCCGACTCTGTAATCGTTGTAAAAGAGGCTCCAAGCAGAGATTGAAAAGGATAGGCAGCACTGGGTTGCCTTGTCTCGTTCCCTGTTTGAGTGGAAAGGTCTCTGACTTTGTGTTGTTGGTAAAAATGGCTGCAAATTGTTGTGTCGTTACCAGGAGCAAGATCCGCTTGAATCTGGGGCCAAAGCCAAGTTGGTCGAGTACTGCAGACAAATAGTCGTGCGATATCCGATCAAATGCTTTAGTCAAGTCCAATATAATGACATTTGCACTTTTCAGAGTCTCGGGGTCTTTTGATACTTTGTCGATGAGGGCCCGGAACCGTTGGATTTGAAAGTCCATCTGGCGTTCAGGCATAAAGCCGCATTGGTCATAGCCGATGAGGTCCTTGGTCACCTTTTGAAGGCGCATATTAAGGACCTGCGAAATCACCCTTAAAGAAGTATTAATAAGGGAGATGGGACGGAAATCATCGACCGTGAGGTCCTTACGTTTTCTCTTGGGTATCAAACGGATGAGAACTAGAGCCATTGACTCTGGTAATATTCCCGTTTGCATGATATTCTCCGCGTCCTTTGTTAATAGTGGGCCTGCCTTGTCCCAGATACCCTTTAGGAAAAGATAGGTCACTCCATCTTCTCCTGGCGTGGAGCTGTTGGCAGTCCGCTGTAATCCGGACGTAAGTTCTTCATATGTGATTGGCTTTTCAAGCTCCACACTGTCGCTGGCTGATACTTTGCGACGGAACAGCTGTACATACCTCCTAATGGAGAGTTTGGCTTCTTGGGCCTGGGAATCCAGGTAAAGCGCTGCAAGGTGTTCTCGTTGTATCTCTAGTATATCTTTGGTTGTGATGGCGGTGCGAGCCCGATCTGCGGTTGTGAGTGTACTCACAATTGTTGCTGCATGGGTTGCCCCTTTGAACCGGTCGTTGAGATCCTTGAAGATCTTTGGTGGTTGCCTCTCTTCTATTTGGGAAGTGACCGACTGTTGATTTCTAAGATAGCCTATTATTCTAGGCAATCGTTTTATGAATGCAGTGTAGTCGGAAAATCTTGTTTGTTGTAAGATACTGAAGAGATGTGTGTTGTCTAGCCAGTGGTCCTTTACGATGAAGCGGGGTTTTCTGATTTTTAAGGTCGCTTTTGGAAGGATAATAAGGTCTATTTCAACTGTTATATGAGTTGATGAGATTATGCCTTCTTTGTGTTGATGGTATCGCCAAACCCTGTCTTTAAGAGACGTGGGGAGATAGAGACGATCGAGGCGGCGACAATTTCGGAAATTGTCATTCGTGAATAATTTGATTTGAGGATCGAGCCCTCTGAGAGTGTCGTGGAGTTGTAAGCCATGGAAGATAGCATTGAATGCATCGCGTGATGCGACTTCCGTGTTTTGTCCGACGTGAAAGGAGTCAATTTCAGGGTCAAGGACCATGTTGAAATCGCCCCCTAGGCAGACGTGGAATGTAGCTCCTGCGTTGTTTAGTTTGAAGCTTTGGGTGATGATGTCAATTTGGGAGTGTAATGAGGTAAACAACTTGGCCTGAGCCGGATAGTTCCCGCTTGGGCCGTACACGGATATTATGAGGATGTATTCCTCTTTCTCCGTTAGTTTGATGATGGCGTCAGTTGCATAGGGAGCAAGGTCGGCGTCTAGATCAAGGTTGTTACTTGATATTTGCTGGAAGTGGGAGTACTGGAGATTTAAGATTATCCCAGTGCGTGATGAAGTGTTGGTGTAGATTAACTCCTTTTGGGAGTCTTTCAATGTATTCAGGAGCCCATGAATCCATTCCGGTGTCAAATTTGGCAGCGAAGTAGAAGAGGTTTCCTGGAACAGGTTGTTGTAGTTTAGGTTTTGAGAGTGGAAAACAGTTTCCTGGATGAGGAGAATGTCGCATTTATGTGCTAGTTCTCGAATTTTCGCAGGATCCTGGTTTCGTTGAATGTTCTTGGATCTAATCGTTATTAAGTTGTTGCGATGATTCACTTCCGATGCCTTTAAGGTCGGATTGGTTATCGCCGTATCTAGTAGATTACTCATATTAATAATCTATTGTGTTGGAGGGGTTGGCTTCGTGTGAGCCAATCGTGACAGTTACCGGTTGATGAGCCAAATTAGTATGGTCAACAATGTCCTGGTGTATACTTGGAGAGTCGACTTGTGTTGGGTCGACGCTTTGACTTTGAAATCTTAGTGAAGGGTCAGATCTTTCCATGTTGTCCAAAATTGTGGATTCCGGTTCCCCTAGAGTGGATCCTAGGGGGGAATCCGTGATATCCATGACTCTGGCAGGAGGATCTGTTATTGGCGGAGGATCTCGTAGTGTTGGGATGCGGCTGGCTGAGGTGTTTTGTGCCTGCAGTTCGTCGCGGCTTAAACTAAGAGTCTTATTAAGTGCTTCATGCACCCTTTGGGACTGTCTTAGAGTCTGACTTTTGTTGGAGTGGGAGAGTCCTATAATAGGAGAGTAAGGGGTCGGTTGCTTCCTTGTGAGAGGGGCTAGGCGACCCGAGTAGGATGGTGAAGAGATTGGGGTTGCTAGGGGTTTGGTTTTTGATGTGACAAGGGATTTACCTTGCTTTCTTGGGCGAGGCGTGATTGGTTGAAGGAGCGGTTGTGTTCTGGTCGGTTTGTTGCCAGCGGCATTGATTGTAGTTTCTGGGAGGAGCTCCATTTCTTGGTCCTGAACCTGGTGGCTAAGGATGACGGATGCTTCATCGTCACGGATATCTTCATCTTCGTCTGAATCGGTGTATCTTACTGTTTCGTCATCATCATCTTGGATGTATTCCCTTTGGATTTGATCTTGTGGTCTCTCGTTGTTTGAGGTATTGCGAGGTACCCCTGTAGATTTAGGGTGCATGATAGCTCTCATGGTTTGGTGGGAGTCAGGTTGTGCTGACTGGTTATGGCTCACGTGTTCTGTTACTCCCGATTCTGGGAGGTCGGCGAGTGGCGCGAATCGATTACCTCCTTGTCTATGTTGGGAGATTAAGGGTTGTGGTTCCTTTCGGCGTGGAGCGCCTTTGGTCACCGGGTTAAACCCATCGTCGTCCTTTTGATGTTGTTTGTATGGACGTGCGTTGTTAGGGGATTCGTTCTGATAAAAATAGGGTACCTTTGCCACCGGGGCCTTGAATGTTGGGCATCGTTTGGTTGAGTGCTGATTGGTGTGACATTTGAAACAGAATTGGTATGAGGAGATAATGTCTAGTTGTACACCCTGCATGAAGGCGTTCTTTCTGTTTGGAATCCTATCCGATTCCGTCGCAATCAAATAGAAAGCAGACTGGAATCTTGACAGAGTCGATCTGCCTTTGTGGAGTGGTACTTCCCTTCGGTGTTTAGCTAGAATATCGTATACGATAGGCTCTCGTTCTTCCCTGCGTAAAGACCTGTATTGAGGTACTTGATACGTGTCAAGCGTATTTGGGTTGAACATTGCTTCTAATAGATTGTCTAAGTTTTTGTTTCCAATTGGGGCTTTTATACCCACAAGAAAGACGTTGGGATAACTAGAAAGAGGAATAAGTTTAAGTGTAAATCTGTAGTTGCCTTCTTCCCCTGTGTAGTAAGGGTCGAATATTTCTTCAAATTTAGTCTTCAGCCATTTCTTTGGACCTTGAGATTTGAAGCGTGGAACTACAGTATTACTTTCAGTAATGGAGAAGTTAAAGTTTAAGTGCAGATTGTCCCGGATATGTATGTGGAAATACTCCTTTATGTCATAAATCCTTTGAGTGATTTGAAGTGTTTTCTCCAACTCTTCAATTTCAAGTTGGGTATTGTTGATGCCCCGCTTCAACTCCTGCTCCAGAGGGTCCCCTGGGGATATCTGGTTTTGGTAAAATTGAAGTGATTTTTTGAGACTGGCAATACTCTGCTCGGTGTGTTCTTCTAACTCATCTGACCTATCAGGTATAGTCTCCTTAAAGTGGGTAAGAATTATCCTAGCTTTGTCCTCGATGCTCATTTGGGGTTTTAACAGGTTCAGTCTGTATTCAAATGAGTCAATGTGGACTCTTACATCTAACTTTTCAGCAACGTTTCTGCCGATTGTGCTGAGGGTTGACACTCTTACCTCCTCAGGCGTATCCCAGTCGTCGAACCTTTTCTGTTGGCCCTTATAGTTTGCTTCCGATAACCCTTCTAAGTGACTGATAAGTGTCGAGTATGTGTCAAACTGGTCAAAGACTTCATTGGTGGTAGGAACGTCCATCTTCATCTGTTCTTGGAGGGCCTCCATTTTCAGTCTGTATGTTTGAAGTATTTTGTCGGATTCTTTATCGGGAACATCTTGAAGAATATCTGCCCATTTTGCCTTATTAGGGTTTGGAAGAGGAGTAGATCTAATTGCCTTGGGGTTTGAGGGATGAATCCTTTTCTTAGAAGAACTCTTTGAGGTTCCTAAGAGTGGGTATTCCTCTGCTTCAAGGTCTTGTGTATTTTTTTCTGGGAGTTTTGTATTTTCGGAGTTTTTTTGGTTTTTATTTAAGTATTGTAAGGATTCAGAATTTTTTTGGGTTTTTGTATTTTCTTTAAGTTGGTGTACAAGGAGAGAATCTTCTTGTTCGGGCAAGTTCGAGAGGCTGGTTGTAGAATCTAAAGAAATGTGATCCATTTCATTATCATCGTTTGCAGCCATTTCCTGGTCGTGTACCTCGTCAGGCACGTGACTTTGAAAAATTTCCGAAACTGAGGTTTCAAAACTTTCCATAGTAGGACTTAATGGGGTCTGGTTCTGAATAACCAGCTCGTCCATGGGATTATCCCGTAGTTGGGCCGGTTCCTCAGAGGTAGATGACACTGCAGTCACGAAGGATGGCTCTAAATTGCCGTTTTCATCGGCATCTGTGGACTCGCCATCGAGGTCCATCAGATCAGGGGGTGCGACATGGTCGTGTGGATTTCGGTCAATATCCGGTGGTTTTGGCTCGTTTAAGGCTTGATTTGAAGAGCTTTCACCAGAGAAAACCCCTAGAGGTCCCTCTGGCTGATTGATTGGTCGTAGTTCTGACATTATCTTGTATTCATATTGCGGTATGGATGTTACACGTGATAAAATGAAATCCTCATGATAAAAGGACAAGTTGCATAACAAGATAGGGGCGTGTGGCGTAGTTGGTAGCGCGTTCGCTTAGCATGCGAAAGGTCTCCGGTTCGACTCCGGACTCGTCCATTCTTTTTTATTCTCTTCAGGAATAACAATCTTATATCTTTTTTTTAGCCAGAGCTTATTATAGTCGATTGAGAGGGCTCAAGGGTGCTATCATAGGAAGGTAAGCGGCAGTTAGCTGCGATTTAATGTCCAGCTACCTCTCGTGAAGGAGCTTTCTGCAGGAACCCCATCTCGCAGCGATTGTGAATTTTCAAAAAAAAAGTCCAGTATCAAAACGATTTAAATGAATAAATTTCACCAGGAATTGATTTTTTTTTATCTTTCGGGTATAGAGTTTCTGCATTTGGCAATAGCATTACCAGCATCAATATGACACAGCCAAACGTAACCGATAAGGCGAAATTGCCGTTCACCGAGCAGCACTACTTCTCCTCGTATGACCATTTTGGAATTCACGAGGAAATGTTGAAGGATACGACTAGAACCTTGAGTTACAGATCTGCCATGTTCAAAAACAAGGATCTCTTCAAGGGTAAAATCGTTTTGGATGTCGGATGTGGTACTGGTATTCTTTCTATGTTTGCTGCCAAGGCTGGTGCCAAACATGTGTATTCTGTTGATATGTCTAACATCATTGAGAAGGCCAGAGAAATTGTCGCTTTGAATGGATTTGAAGACAAGATCACGTTGATCCAGGGTAAATTGGAGGACATTGACTTGCCAGTTGACAAGGTCGATATCATTGTATCTGAATGGATGGGCTACTTTTTGTTGTACGAATCTATGTTGGATACTGTGTTGTATGCCAGAGACAAGTACTTAGTAGAAGGAGGATTGATTTTGCCCGACAAGTGCTCGATGTACATTGCTGGTATTGAAGACGGTCAATACAAAGCTGAGAAAATCGCCTACTGGGAAGATGTGTACGGATTCGACTACTCTCCTTTCATCAAGGTAGCTATGGTTGAGCCATTGGTTGACACCGTAGACAACCAGTCGTTGATTACTACTCCACACAAGTTTTTTGAGTTTGACATCAACAAAGTAACCAAGGAACAGTTGGCTTTCCACCGTCATTTCAAGTTAAAGGCTATTGACTCTGATTTCTGTCACGCATACATCGTTTGGTGGGATGCTGAGTTCCCAGGCAAGGAAAAGGTAGTTTTACCTACTGGCCCCATGACCCACTACACTCATTGGAAACAAACTGTTTTCTACATGGATCAAGTCTTGGACCTCAAGAAGGGTGACATTATCGAAGGTAGTATTGCTTCCAGACCCAACTCCGCCAACCCAAGAGAGTTGGATATCGAAATCGGCTGGAACCTCAAGACCACCTCCAATGACAAGTCTAGAGAAAAACAGGGCAAGTACAACTACTTCATGCGTTAAAGAGTTTTTAAGTTAATTCTTTGCGTTAATGAGTAGAACTACTGTGAACCGAGCAGCAATGCTTCTTGTTAGTGAGTACTGTTCTTTTGATGTAGACAACTACTAATGCGCTGATGTCTGTTGGCGTTCTGATTGCATAATATAATTCGATAAACTTTTGTATACTAGTGCTATTCTTTCTTCTTTATGTCACCATTGCATTACATAAATTGATATACTGTATCTGTACATATATGTATTTCTGAACTTTTATACTAAATCGTACTGTAGAATACTTCCATACAATACTAAAATTTATTGTACGATACTTAAAAATACTTAAAAAAAACTGTACTACTTGTGTATCAAACAAGGCTATATTGGACTTTTTTAGTGACATAGTGGACTTTACCATGTAGACTTCGGATATAATAAGCCTTGTCTCTCCTACTTCACAATGCCCTGTCTATTTGTCATGCTTCCATTGCTCGAATTTTTCAGCCTTGATAGTGCGTACCCCAGAATTTTTTACTTGTTTTCGCCTACTTAATGAAGCGATTCACACTTCTTAGAGCCGGAAGCCGTTTTCTTGCAATTAGAACCGTCAGAAACTTCACCCAAACCAGATTGATCCTCAGTATGTCGAAAACAGACGAAGAATGGAGAGCTATTCTCTCTCCAGCCCAATTCAAGGTGTTGAGAAGAAGCGCAACCGAGGCTCCCTACACTGGAGAATACACTTCGACACCAGCTTCTGAAACTGGATATTACGAATGTGCGGGATGTCAGCAGCCATTATACAAGGCTCTGACCAAGTTCATAGCCCACTGTGGTTGGCCTGCTTTCTACGAAGCCATTCCAGGCTCTATCACTGTTCACAGAGATACTACTGCTGGCATGGTGAGAGAAGAGATGAGATGCTCCAATTGCGATGGCCATTTGGGGCACATTTTTAGGGGAGAAGGCTACAAGACACCTACGGACGAGAGACACTGCGTAAACAGTATCAGTTTGAAGTTAAATACTGGCGAGAGCAAGTAGAGAATACGAGACAGTAACAATAAGAAACCATTAATTGGAATTATATAGTTAGAAGAGAATAGCCATGTAATGGAAGATAGTTTAGTGGAGTTAATTCAAAGATCAATTAAAAGGAAGTTCGAATAGTATGAGATAACGAAGTTGCAATCAGATATGAATCGATAATAATCTGATAGTCAAAATTTAGCACCAGATAACTGACAATAATCAGATTACTAATGATTTTCTGACACTCATTTGCCTTATTGGATCAGATTTACCTAACCTAGATAACATAAGGAACGTAGATCTTTCTGTTCAACTTCTTGTATTCGTCACCGAAAGTTTTGAGATATCTCTTATGCTTCTTAACAGCCCAGAGCCACATCTGGCCAGTTGCCACGAACAAGAAAACCCACGACGACCAATTGCCAACCAATAAGGCGTAGGCGAACCACGATACAGACTCAAAAAAGTAGTTGGGACAGGCTACCAAGTCGAAACCGTAGCCGTATGGAATGACATATTTCTTAGTGTCTTCCTTTCTGACATTAGCCAAGATGGAGTGGGTAATACCGTTAGAGACTTCTGCAAATATGAACAAGCCAGCAAGTAAGTAATTGTACGAAGAAGGTAAGTCATTGACCTTGAACAAGAACTTCAAGAAACCTGATGAATAGAGACTTGAATCTTGACCATAAATAAAGTAGGCAAGATTGAACCCTGACAAGATCCAGTAGTGGGACGAGTTCTTGAAAATGTTGAAAACGGGCATAGTGTCATTCGAAAACTTGTGAACAAAAACAGTTTCGTATTCTCTCTTCAAAAAGTGCAACACGACAAAGAGGTAAGCAAACTGTTGAGTCTGGGTATGGTGAATGACAGAGCCGCTTCCGTACAATCCCGAAACGTAGTAGAACAAAGGATGGATCAAGAGGGGACCGAAGTACTCGATCATGAAGACAGTTCGCCACGAGATCTGTGGCCCCAAGTCTTTGACGAAGAGTTCGATTTTTTTCGTGGCAATTCCGTTGTCAAGGAACGACTTACTGTAATCCAATGGCTGTTGTTTCTTGGTCTTGTCATCGTACTTGGTTACTCTGAGTCTGGCAGCCGAGGTTCTGTTCTTTTCAGCAATCTGTCCCACAAGGGCTTTGACGGGTGTGTCGAGGGTCAAGTCGGAGATGGTGACCGACCGCAACGACTTGGAACGGGATTTGACTTCAATAGAGACCATTGGTGCAATTGGGAATTTGTGGAGAAAGAAAGCAGAAATGAAAAATTATTAAAAGGGTTTGTAGTGAAAAAGCGCGCCTACACCGAGGATCATTTCCTGATTGGGACAACAGGGAGACCGAGAAGAGAGGTTATAAAGGGGTATAAATGGGATATTTGCGTGTAAGATTATAACAAGTAGGCCGAATTATACAGTAGAATACGAAATATAGAATAAAAGTTGACATGGATATGAAATAATTGAAATCATTTCTCAATTCGAACTGAACTTTTGGAGTTGCATTGCGAATTGAATATAGCCATAAAATTTCGCAGCTACAGAAGTACAAGAATACATCATTTACAATAACAAATAGTCTATGTGTAAAATGCTCAATGTATGTATATTGTATAAGATATCAAGAGTATAAAACTATACAAAAAAGTATTCAAAAAGACACCACTTACGGCTGTGATATCTCAATTTCCAGCTTATTGAGCTCAAATTCTATGCGGAACACTTTTTGCAATCGTTTTCTCACACCCAAGCTTCAAAAAAGATGAATGAAATAACACTTACTATAACTACCTATTTACTACTATAGCAATAGTAATTTGTACTTCCTCCACACATAGCCATAAACACCTACTATCTATGGACAGCGCTACCACACAGCACCATTCCAGAAGATTCCAAGTCGTGCGAAAACCATCTCACCCATTTTTCACCTTCCACAGTTTCGAAATCTGATCAAGTTGACCTTGTCACTTTTTTCTCAAAGTTGATCTACAACTGGATATACTATTTATATACAAATAACGTAAACATGTCGGACTGGGATTCTGTTACTGTGATTGGACAAAAGGCTAGAGTCGGCGGCGGCGGTCCACGTGAAACCGTGGCCAGAACCTCGGCTCAGTTGAACGCCGCCAGAAGAACTGGTGCCGTTGTTGGAACTGAAAAGAAGTATGGTTCCACCAACACTAGATCCAACCCAGAAGGTCAAAGATTGACCAAGTTGGATGCCACTGATGATGTGGTTGCTGTCAAGAAGCTCGACTCTTCTGTCGGAAAAGCTATTCAACAAGCCAGACAAGAAAAGAAGTTTACGCAAAAGGACTTGGCCACCAAGGTCAACGAGAAGCCTAACGTCATCAACGACTATGAAGCCGGAAGAGCTATTCCAAACCAACAGCTTTTGGGCAAGTTGGAGAGAGCTTTGGGTGTCAAGTTGAGAGGCAAGAATATCGGAGAACCATTGTTCGCCAAGAAGAAGTAAGATAAGGATTGCTTTGACAATTCATATTCACACGAAAGGGCAGAAGTAATTTTGGTAGTTTGGTTTTTACGTCAGATTTGCAATTTTATAAAAACATTTTCAACCATCTCAAAGATAGTTGAGAATGCTTAGCTGCTCATGATAATGACGGGTTTACAGACTTATTAGGTATTTCATTTACGTAACGTTATTTTTTGCTTTTTTTTGGTTTTTCTCTACTGCCATGGTGGTTATGTTGCATTTCTTTATAGTTGTATATATCGTATAAATGGCTCTGTGAATCTTAGGCGTAGAGGGGTAGAGTAATGTAGATTTGAGTCATAAAAGTTGTGTCAGCAGAGTGGTTTGCTTTTGAATGGAATAAACGGAGCATATCCATACATAGTACGTGGTGATCGAATTGGCGTAGTCATAGAATTTTGAATTGTAGTCATAATTAGTTCGTCATTGAAAAATTATATCTTCTAGTTGCAACTTATAGATTTGGGAAAATATTCCGGCACATCCATAGTTTCTTCTACTACTGTCCTGTCAACTCAATTTTCAAATCTTGTTCATGGTGGTTCCTCACTATGGATCTTGAGCGGAAGCTTCTACCCTCCTGCCCTCTTTATTTATGAGCTTCATCTATAAATATTTCATTCTACGAATATGGTTCATACAATTAGGACTATTACATTTGACCTTGCCCACGCCTTCAAGAAAATGTACGATAAGAAATAAACTCGATGACTAATTCTAGTAAAACGATTATAGTCCTACATTTAAACTTGATTGCAAAAACTTTATTTCGGATTATGGAGTTCACAAAATCTCTTTCAGAACTATATAAATACCCGAACAAATGTTGTTGAATTGAGTTATTCTGATTTTGTTTCATCACTACAATCCAAACATACTAACCATATATTAATTATGCTGTTACTTTCCAAAGTTATGAACTTAAAGCCTTTGTCTTCCAAAGACAAGAAGGAAAACGTCAATGTTGAAATAAATTCTGTTGCATCCACTGCCATAACCATCAAAACCGAACCCGAAACAACCGTGAATAAAACTCATACGAAGTCAAAGAGCCCCAGTACTACAAGCTCAATGACTAGCTACCTTTCTATTCGCTCTTGAATTTCTGGGCAAGAGTCTACGACATCTTAATGACAACTATGCGCAAGGCTGACCAGCTATACTATTAATGCTCTCTGGTTACGATTCTTATAGATATATTTCGTATTTAGTACCTTTAATACTTATGAGCTCTTGAACTTCTATTCGTAGACACCAGACGAGTATCTGTACTGTTATACTTACTTAATTGCAAATTTGCTGATAATTCGAAGTTCAAAAAATGTCAGACACTTACATCTGCATGCCAGCAGTTTTACCAGGAAGACACATTGAAAGCAATTTTTTTGCAACTTTTTCTAATCTTCAGTGAGTCATTTCCACACCATACTGGTGCCAGATACGTATGTATACGATGCCAGAAACTCAACTCGAATCAGATTGTTACTATAGTGATCTGAATCAATTGTATTACTTGGTTACTAAATATAACTAATAGTGCTTGGGAAAACTAGTTCTATCAATATGCACTGTATAACTCAGATCTAGCCAGTTCTTAAACCATTAAAGTCATCAGATCTGATGTATTTATTTAATAATCTATGTGGGAATGGTACAGCTATTCAATTCTAATTATTTACGTCCTAGGAATAGAACTCCCCGAAGTGAGGAGGCTCCAGCCACAATGTAACCTTTAACCAATGCGTCAAAATCGTTCCAGAGGACCCTTTTATTCCAAGCTTTTTGATAGGAAAATCGAGAAGCTTTGGAACACTGCAATAGATACAAGAATCTTCTCATTATAGATTAGGTGAAGCCTCTACTACCATTGAAGAATGGTGCTCGTAACGCTTTCAATTGTGCAAAAAGAAATACACTGGCATTGGCCAAGGATTTCAAGAAGAGATATTAATATGCAGATGATATTCACACAAGCAAATTCATAATTGTTTGGTCCACCTGAACTTTTAAGAGAGCTAAAAAGAAATACGAAGCCTCAGGGACGTCGATCATTTTGTTACAGAAAAGTGACATCATGCGGGGCAAACTGTAGTCACAGCGATTCCATAAAAGTAATAGCCTCATGTAGATCTATTTAGTGCTCAATGAAGCTATTCTGCTAGCAACGGTGGTTCCCGAAAAAAAGGAATGTGGGGGACATCCCGACGAGAGATGAAAAAGCCTTACAGCTGGGGAAAAATTTCATGCATGGAAAATACCTCTAATTCATAGCAGCACAAGTCGTAAGTCTAATTAGTATTCGAGACCGAACGATTTAAGAATGCAAAAGTTAGGCTAAGAGAAGCGTGTTGGTTCTCCGCAAAATCTAAAATTTCAGGAAGGTAGACAATAGCGAGATTAATCCCGACAGGAACAAAACTTGTAAATCGAAATCATGATGGTGGAATGTAGGTCTAATTTTTCTAGGAAAAGACGATAATGTCCTGCTACTACCGAGAGGTAAAAATGCTCGCTTACATCGACTAGTGCTTCATCTAAGCCCTATGCAATTTTTAACTATCTCTAATCTTTATGGACGAATCCTCTTGCGCTTATCAGTTTAATTAAAGCAAAAAAGTCCTGTAAAATTATGACCTAGTGAAGAGATCTCAATTACATAGCGTGTAACTACCTAATTTGGCTTGGTGAGTTTATATCACCAGTTTTCTCGCTTGAATTGCACAAATTAGTGCCTGTATGCTCGCTAGGCATTTCCCAGAAATTCATGTAGGTACTGCCGATGACCAATGAGTTGGACACACCGCGCTTGACCTTATCAGGTAAGTTGGTCCATTTCCAACGGCGAGGGAGAAGTGGTATTAGAAGCGACAGTGTCCTAAAGTTAAAATAAAAAAGAGTTGGTATTGAGTCTATGGATTGCGGAGAGTGTTTGAAAGGTAACCAGACCCATTAATTGATGTTTCTAACTTTATATCTTTCTTTCGAAAGCCGGACTTTCTGACTTCGATTCCTGACCACTTAGAAAATGTCTTTTGACTATCGCCCATACTCAACTAGTAGTGCAAGGGGTCAAGCAGTAGATAGAAAAGACAAAACAGAAATTTGCAAACGACCTGCATATTACGTTAGCTAATAATGCATCAATAGAGATATTTTTTTCATCCTACACGGCGTTGGGACATAATTGCCTCTTGACCAGTACCGAGAAAAAGGTGAACCAAAATGCCCGAAAAGTGTTCCTAGAGTGACTAACTTCGTAGATTCCCTTACAATATGTATTGTTGCTACATAATATTACGAAGTTTCCCCACTATCAAAAAAGGGGATCGACGTGTGATACCTAGATAACCAAAAATCCCAGCGGCTCGCTGACAATATTGATTATTTTTTCTGCTTGGCCAGATATTTTCAAACTCCGGAATTTATTTGCTATCTTTGAACTTTTTTTTTCTCCCCCACTATAGATAGCAATAGTGCGTGCAGATTCATACTCTCCGAAGACAATTGTATAAATATGGTCCAGTGCCACTGTCTTTGGGAACTCGGTTGAACTCGTGTATCGGATATCATCAACCAGTTGGTTTTATTTATTTAAATTTTTGCTGGCAAAAATGATGGAAAAGTCTGACTTGGCTAATGTGAAGTCTTCTAGCTCTCATGTTCATATTCACAGAGCAGATACTTCCTTGCTTGACCTCTCAATTTCCAACTCAAGAGTGGTCGTAGAGGACGGAGGAAGAATCTTGACCCCAAGACACTCCAACCCCGACTCGTTTGAGACTTTTCAACTGAACCAGTTGGAAAGAGGCTTGAAAGCTCGTCATGTTTCTCTTCTTTCTTTGGGTGGTGCTATCGGAACTGGTCTTTTTGTGGGGTCCGGTTCCGCTCTCTCCACTTGTGGTCCTGCTAGTTTGGTGTTGAGTTATGCTATCATGTCGTCGGTAGTGTACTTTGTCATGCAAATGTTGGCTGAAATGACCACATTCTTACCATTACCTGGTAGTGGTGCACAATCGTTTGTTAACGATTACCTTTCTGAATCCTTTGGTTTTGCTATTGGATGGAACTACTGGTACGCATTTTCTATATTGGTCGCTGCTGAGGTTACTGCAGCTGCTATTGTTGTACAATATTGGATCACTTCTGTCAATATTGCTGTTTGGATCACCATCTTCTTGGTTCTCATTATCTTGTTGAACATCATCTCGGTCAGATTTTTCGGTGAAGCAGAATTCTGGTTCGCTTCCATTAAATTGATCACTCTTACTGGTTTAATCATTTTGGGTGTTGTTCTTTTCTTCGGTGGTGGTCCAAGCCACGACAGATTGGGATTCCGTTACTGGAAGCACAGCCCTTTTAAAGAACATATTGTTGGCGGATCTACAGGCCGTTTCCTCGGTATATGGACAGCCATTGTCAAGTCCGGTTTTGCTTTTATTTGTTCTCCAGAATTGGTTGCCGCTGCTGGTGGTGAGTGTAGAAAGCCAAGACGTAACATTCCAAAGGCTGCCCGTCGTTTCATTTACAGATTGGTATTCTTCTATATCCTCGGTACATTGGTCATCAGTGTCATTGTCAGCTCAAAAAACCCAAGATTGTTGTCTGGCTCCTCCGACGCTTCTGCTTCTCCTTTCGTTATCGGTATCCAAAACGCAGGTATCCCAGTATTGAACCACATCATTAATGCTGCTATCTTGACTTCGGCTGCATCTGCTGGTAACTCTTTCCTTTACTCGGCCTCTAGATCTTTGTATTCTATTTCTTGCAGAGGATTAGCTCCAAAGATCTTCAGCAAGGTGAACAGATTTGGTGTTCCAGTTTATGCTGTCGCATTGTCATCTGCATTGGGCTTCTTGGCTTACCTTAACGTCTCATCTTCTTCTGCAAACGCTTTCAACTGGTTTTCTAACCTTACAACAATCAGTGGGTTCATTTCTTGGATTTTGGTTGCCTTTGCCTATTTGAGATGGAGACGTGCCATTGCATACCATGGCTTATCCGATAGAGTAACATACAAATCTCCATTCCAACCTTTCGGTGCTTACTATGTGATATTCTTTATTTCGCTCCTTTCAATCACTAACGGTTACGCTGTATTTTTCAACTTCAACGGCCCTGACTTCGTTGCCGCTTACATTACCCTTCCAATTGTTGTTTTCCTTTACGTTGGCCACAGAGCCTGGAGCTACTTCACCAAGGGCCAACAGAACTGGCTCAGACCAATCAAGCAGATTGACGTAATAACCGGCTTAGATTTGATAGAAGAGGAGGATGCGAACGAGCCCGAACCAGTGCCTAAGAACCTTTTGGAAAAGATCTGGTTCTGGGTTGCCTAATTGTAATGAATTTTCAATTCTTCTTATTTATTGTTTTTTAGGTTTAATATCTTTGGACTTTGTGAAATGTTGATGTAGACTTGGAGCAGGTATTGTAGAATATTCGTATTTTATAAGTGTTAAACTGATCATTAATTTAACAGTACAAGTTAGTAGAGAATGGGTACCTGTTTACATATATGCGATTTTTGCTCATTTGAAAGTAGAATAAAAAAGTGTATTGCAGTCATAAGAGTACTATAAATCATATTAAGCCCGTAAATCCTTCTTCTTTATCAATAGTAGTATTGGTATTTTTCACACTGGTTCAATACAATATATCAATCTTGTTGGAATCATTTTTTGCAACTGATACTGCAGACAACATCAAAAAATGCAACCGATGGCATCTCACTATTTTTCAAAAATTTTCAGATTCAAGTACTCAGCTCAACCTTATTAAACAATTTTCAGGTCCACAATTGTCGTCAAAATGTCTAGTTTAGCCGACCAATTGAAGGTCATAAAGGAAAAGACAGCTTCTGTTGTCTTGGACAGAAAAGCGAGGTCTAAAATCCATTCAAGATCACTCATTTTCGACCCCAAGGTAGCCTCTACCCAGGACTATGACTATTTGTACCAATTAGGTCTTGAAGGCTTGGATGAACTCTCTGAGATCGACTCCAGATTCTCCAAATTCAGACATACGCTATTTTCTGAAACCTCAGTTTCTATGGACAGAAACGTCCAGACAAAAGATGTCATTTCTCAGCTAGACAAGAACATCGATGCCTTTTTGACTTTGGCTGGCCCCTTCTATTCCTTAGCCCCCACTGTAAAAGCTGTAGAATGGCTTGTGAGAAGATTCCATATCAACATGCACAATGGCGAGATGTTGTTGCTCACATCTTTACCTCACTATAATCAATCGGTATTCGTCAAGATTCTCAATGTCATTCCCAAAAACCTGTTCCCTAAGATCTTTGACTGGGTTGTGGGCTACAAAGATTTGTTGAAAAACCCACCTTCAAGCTCAATCTTGAAGGCTTTTCATAACGACTTTGAATTTTTCAAATTGTATGCCATGTTTTTAGTAGAGCAGTTGAAGAACGGTACAGTCTACCAGGAACAGTTGCTGTTCTTCTTGTCTACAACTGTTCAGTTGTTAGCTTCTTTGTCTAAGTCATTGGACACATTGAACGAAAACCACTTGCCTGTAGTGTTGGAAGTGGTCGGTTTCTTGTTGCTTCCTTCTAAGTATGAAACTCTTAGAAATATTGATGTCGACACCAGACTCACTGCCTATTCTATCATAGCTGTGCTTGCATCTATTATTCCCATTTCGACTGAGTTGATCAGATCGTTCACCGAATCTATCTTGCAAGATCCAAGATCGCTTGAGCCCAACTCTGTGAGACAGACTTTGATTGTCTTAAGTCAGTTGTGGAGATTCTACCAGGGAGATTTTTCTGACAGAGAAGCCATCGTCAAATGCTTTGCCAATCTTGCACCATCTAAATTGATCAAGGTGGAGCATCTAGTCAAGGATCTTGTAGCCGACAACTACAAGTTCCAGAAATTTTTGACTTTCTACTTCTTTGCGACTTTCCCAAATCCAGAATCGTACAAGATCTTCCAGCTTGTAGACTTGGGCAAGTCAGAGTTATATTTCTCTGAAATTGCTAAGCAAATAGTAGAAAATTCAACTGCCACAGACAAATGCAGATCTGTAGTTATTCACATCTGTGAGGAATTGTTAAAGAGCAACAGTGAGCTCTTTATCAAGGCTTTGGCTACCCAGGAGATGAACATCGATGCCTTGGAAATGAAATTGATGACGACTTTGGGAAGCAACAGTAGTGTTCGCGATTCTGACGATGTTGAGTTTGATGCCGGTGAAGAGGATAACAATGACGAAGAAACCGAAGAGGTTGCTGTCCAGTTTGCCACAGCAGCTAATTTGGATAGTATCAAGTCGTCTTCAAAGTCTTTCTTTACTTCCAGTTCAGACTCTGAATTTTCCAAGCTCACTTTGGACTTGATCTCATTGTTGAGAAATGTCACCGTAAAAGTCCAGAAGAGCTTGCTTTTGAAGTTCACCACTTCTGTATTTTCTAGTATAGAAACAGGCATTTCGTTTTTGATCAGAATTGCATTTACTCCTTCTATTCCTCTTTCTATCAGACTTACTGCTATTAGATGTACCAAATGGAAATTGAAGGAAGCCTCGACTAGTTCTTCGTCTCCATTGGACTTGTACTTGTTGATCCCTATCTTCTTGTTGGGAGTCTACGACGAAACCAGGGTCGTTAGAGCAGGCTTCGTTCAACTTTTGAGATTCATCAAGGAAACAACCACCTCCATTCATGCAAATAAGAAGAAGGTCAAATCAGTCTTGTTCATGGAAGATGTCATCTACGATACTACTGAAGCCAGCAAGCGAGCAATTATCCTGCCCAACGACGCTTTGTTCTTCACTGAGTTGCTCCTTAAAGAGGATGTATTGGAGGATGTTATCATTGACAGAAGTCGTTTGGTCCCTGTTCTATTTGACGGTTTTTTCAAGTCGTCCAAGTCTGGTCTGAAGAAGTTTGGCCAGTTAATTTTGAAGACATTTGTCATCAACCAGTGGTCGTTGAACTTCTTCCCAGTCGTATTCAAATGGAGAGCATGGAACATCGTAGCTCTCGAAAACAAAAACGGAACTGAAGACAGATTCTTCTTCACCGACAGCGATTTATCTGAGTACTTCACGAAGAGAAGCAACTGGATCCAACAGGCCAACGATGCAAAGATTGCATTCTTTGAGGAAGTTGAGGGTGCTATTGTAGGACTAGTAGGCGGCAATAGTACCAACGAAGCCAAGACTGCAACTGAAGTGGACTGGATTATTCAATCGTTGAACAGCCAATTCAGCAACTTACAAATAGCTGTGAACTCCAGATTGCTTGAGATATTCAACAACTTCTCTACAGTAGAAAACAGAATCAAGATTGTCAACAAGTTGATTGACTTGCTTAACAACGACGAACCAATAGAAAGTGATCCTATGGACACGTTACAGACTTTGAAGTTGGACCAGGACTTGTTCATATCTGTTTTGGGTAATGTTCAAATTGGTGGTCAAATTCCTGAACAGGGTCCTGCAAAAAGAAGAAGAAGATCATCCAGCTCTACCAAGCAGGCAATGGCAAGAGAAGACATCAACAACATGGCTTCCACCCATTTGAAGAAGCTCACAATTATCTTAGATCTCTTGGAAACCAATTTGAGAAATGGAACTGAAACTATTGCCAGTCCTAACTTGTTGCAAGCCTTGTTCAAGATACTCACCGACTTAGACTACCTTGGAAATGACGGTAATTTGCCTGTGTTATATGCCCAGGAGGCTTTGGCTTCTTGTATGATTTTGAGTATTGTCAAGATGAAGAACAGCGATGAGACATTCAAATTTGATTCTAACTCTATCAGAGCCGACTTAATCGTGAACTCTATTAGATCATCGCAATCTCCGCAAGTTCAGAATAGATTGTTGTTGGTGATTGCCGAGTTGGCATCGTTGGCACCAGAGATTGTATTGCACTCTGTCATGCCTATCTTTACTTTTATGGGAGCCCACACAGTTAGACAAGATGACGAATTTTCTAGTTCTGCTTTGCAACAGACTATCGCTAAGGTTATTCCGGCCGTTGCAGCTAATGGTTCCTCGTCTATTAGCAACGAAATTGAATTCTTGTTAACTAGTTTTGTGACCGCATTCCAACACATTCCCAGACATCGTCGTGTCAAGTTGTTCACATACTTGATCAGAACTTTGGGCTCTGACTTATCGTTGCATGTTCTTCTTTTCTTGATGGGACAACAGTACTGCAGCAGCTTGAACAAAAACAAGATGGCCGATGCTCAGGTGATTTTGGAGTTCACCAGTTCTTTCTTAAAGAGTTTTTCTGCAATTGAACAACTTGAAGGTATTTCAAAGTTTGCTGAATTGTGGGATATGATCCCTATCGCTGAATTGGAAGCTAACTCGGAAGAGTACAACAAGTTAAGCACTAGATCTATCTTTGGTGTTTCCATCTTGTCTTTGACCAACTCTGGCTTGTCAACCTTGAGAATCGAGATGTTGAAGTACATTAGCTCAGTTGTTGCTACGGAAAATTCCAACTTCGATGCCAACACTTTAAAGACTAAGGTGGCCATGGTCCTTTTAGATTCGTCGATCAATGATGATGACGAAGAAAAGAAATCCATTTTGGGGTCCTTTAGAAACGTTGCTGCCTTCTTATTGTCGAGCTTGGACACCTTTACCAATGTTTCAAGAAACAGCGAAATAGCTCTCAGCTTGTATGACTTGCTTGCCAACTTCTTGAACTTGCTTCCTATACATTACTTTGTTGATTCGATTTTTGAATCATTGGACGTCGGAAAATTCTCTGACACTTTGTCCATCAAGGTTGCTAAAAACTTGGTTATTTTGGCAGGCGCTAAGTTTGAAAGTGAATTGAGTTCAATTAATATCGATGAAAAGATCGAGGAAAGTGTTCTTGAAAAGTTGTTGCCTGTATTATTGCATGGTATCAAGAAGAATGTGGATATAGAATTGGAACAGGCTTACTTGGATACATTTGCTATTATTGTCAACAAGTTCGGAGCTTCTACGAAGACTTTAGCTACTCCTACCAATTCCAGATTGTTGTTGGAATCCCTTCAAGCTATAACCTCTGAGAATTGCTTGTTGAGTGAACTGCCAGAAACTATTATTTCGTCCATCAATGCCATCACCAGCATTGTCAACGTATTGGGCGTCAAGACAATTGGTATCTTCCCCAAGATTGTTCCTCCATCACTCAAGATATGGGAAACAACTACCCATTCTGAGGATGAAGAAAGTGCCAAGTTGATACAGTCTTCGATCATTGTATTGTTATCTTGCTTAATCAAGAAAATTCCTGCTTTCATGACAAGTTCCTTGGACTCGATTTTCATTACTATTCTCTCCAGTGACTATGTCGACAACAGCATTAGAACTAGCGTATTGGGATTGGTAGTAGAGCATATGGATTCCTCGCAAGTGTTGAAGTCCTTGTGCAACATCTGGTGCAACAAGAAGTTCTACGAGAACGACAATACCGGTAACATCGGTCTCTACTTGAACACCATGCAATCCACCATCGACAAGATCGACAAAAAGTCTGCTGCTACTCAGTCTACTGTTTTCATAAAATGGTTGATCCAGGCTTTCGAATTCAGACATTACTCTGAAGAAGCTGATAACAAATTCGACAACAACACCATACACAGATTGGAAAGCTCCTTCCACAGCTGTGGTATTAGCTATGTGATGAAATTGAACGACAAGAAGTTCCGTCCATTGTTTGCTACCTTGGTTAGATGGGCTGTTGAAGGTGAAGGATCAAACTTTTCTGAAAACACCGAGGTTTCCAGATTGGTAGCTTTCTTCAAGTTCTTCAACAAGATGCAAGAACAATTGAAGAGTATCATCACATCTTACTTCTCGTACTTGTTGGATCCAGTAGCCTCCGTTTTGACTAGATTTTCTTCTGGCCAACTCAAGGATATCAATTTGAGAAGAATACTCCTCAACTCCTTGACATCTTCATTCAAGTACGACCAGGATGACTATTGGTCGCAGCAAGGTAGATTCGACAGTATCTGCAACCCATTATTAGAACAGTTAACCAACATTGAGGAAGGTATTGGCAAGTACCTAATCAAGAGTATCACTGCCTTCATCAACAACGTAGCCTCGGAAGAGTACAACGAGACTTTGGTACACGGGTTGATTAAGTACATATCTAACGAGAAGGAGGATAACAGCTCCTCTACGAAGATCTGGACCATCCGTGCTTTGAAGAGCATTTTCCAGAAGATGGGAGAACAATGGTTGACCTACTTGCCTACTTTGATTCCATATATTGCTGAATTATTAGAAGACGATGACCAGGCTGTAGAGATGGAAGTGAGAAGTGGATTGGTCAGAGTGATTGAGAATGTTTTGGGTGAACCATTGGATCGTTACTTGGATTAAAAATACAATTAATAGATATTAGCATTTGATAGAGTGTGGAAAAGATAGTTGCATTTCCAGATTAGTGTAACTGCACTTGTAATTAAAAGTATTAAATAACTTTAGAATTAAAATCTTCCAATATTTATATTCAATTGGTAGATCCTGTGGTTTTATGTATATCATATTGTCAGTACATGATAAGATACCGTTTTATTCTATTCTAGCAACCCGGAGTATAGTTGCAAAATCCGGTTAGTGGAGATCTCCTGCACCTCAAAATTGGCGTGCGCTGCACAGTTCTCGAATTTTCTTCCTCTTCCACCATTTAATTTCCAGGTTCAATTTCCGGATCGATTTTTTCACTCCATCTTTCTACTCTCCACCTGTAACTGTTAGTCAATTAGTAACATCCAGCCATAATGGTAAGTGAAATTTAGTAAAATGATATCCTTAGGAATAAAGCATCCAAAGATCCTGGGGTTTCCTGACTTTTGCCGGGCTTCACATTGATTTTTCAGCATTACTAACTTATGATTCCAGTCTTTCTTGAAAAACGCCCAATCCTTGAAACCTTTGTTCGACAGAGTGTTAGTGCAAAGATTGAAGCCCGCCACCAAAACCGCTTCCGGTATCTACATCCCTGAAAAGAATCAGGAAAAATTGAACCAGGCCACTGTCATTGCTGCTGGTCCCGGTGTTACCAACACCACTACTGGGCAAGTGATTCCTACTTCGGTTAAGGCCGGTGACAAGGTTTTATTGCCATCTTTCGGTGGTAACCCCGTCAAGATTGGAGAAGAAGAATACTTGTTGTACACCGACAAGGAGATCTTGGCCAAGATTGAAGAGTAAGTAGATAATGTTAATAGCTTGTATATATTGAATGCGACAATGCGTTGAAAAGGAAGAGAAGAACGGAGAAAGATGTAGAGAGATTGACATGTTGAATCTTGCAAACAGAAGAGATGGTGGGAAAAGTTGCAATTGGTAGAATCAGATGAACAGTGAACTGTTGGATGCAATAGATACTAGTAAAGGAGAGCTTAAGTATGGGAAGTTGGACTATATGTGAAGTAAGAGAGTGTGTGGAATTGTTTACTACAAATATGTACAAATGTGGAATTTGTATTGTATGAATTTCTATTCAAATTAGACAACAATCCAAAGTATCAGAAGATTTAGACGAATATTCGAGAATATCTCTGCAATATAGTGTATTGTCGTCTCTTTTTGCACCCACGAGGAACCGATTGGAAAAAGAGTACGTTGTCCACATAAAAATACATAAAGAAGTATTCCAATATAACAAATCACCACAAGATTGATCTTGTACCATCCTGACATTTCTTTTCGTATTTTCTCATATCTCAAACACCCAACAGGCCCAGTAATCTAGTAGCAGAGAAGTTGTGACATTTGAGCCGGAATTCATAAGGGATCTTCCTATTCCCAGGATAAAAAAACTGGGCTCCATAGCAAAAAATTGAAAGCAAAAAACTTTTACTTACAAAGATGCTATTATAAGTTGTTCTCAGAGAAAGACCGTGGGTAGCGTATACAATTTGCTTATCACCTTCCTTGCTGAATTTATATCTAGAGAAATCGCTAAGTGTAATAGATCAACATTGGACTGTATATAAAAGATCTTCGTAATGATACCAACAACACGTGCTATATACCATGTGATCCCACAGCCCTTACCACTTCATGAGGTGTAAGCTAATCTTATCTTTAACAGAGGTTTCAGCTTTTTTTTTCATAGAAATCCTTCATCTCATATTTCTATCTCTAGCTAATACAGCTGGAGTATACGATTACTACAATTTAATAGGACGCCATGGCATCAACCGGGTCCGAGTTCGGGGCTAGCCCCAGCTCTCCATCTAATTCTGGCATCTCTACTGGAGGAAATCCTAGTAATAAATTCGCTCAGTTCAAGCTAGTGCTTCTCGGAGAGTCTGCGGTGGGCAAATCTTCCATAGTGCACCGTTTCGTCAAAAACACGTTTGATGACATGCGAGAATCGACAATCGGAGCTGCGTTCTTGACTCAGACCATCAACCTCCCGGAATCAAAGACAACGATCAAGTTTGAGATTTGGGACACAGCCGGACAAGAAAGGTATAAGTCGCTTGCACCAATGTATTACCGGAATGCTAACGCTGCACTCTGTGTCTACGACATTACGAGTCGCTCTTCTTTCGGCAAAGCGCAAGATTGGATCAAGGAATTAAAGAAACAGGCACCAGAAGGTATTGTGATTGCGCTTGTTGGAAATAAGTCGGATTTAGAAGAAAGTCGTGAAGTTGATTCGGCAGAAGTCGAGGAATACGTCCAACAGGCAAACGAGGACGGCAATACTATCATTATCTCCGATTGTTCAGCTAAACTGGGCCAGGGAGTCTTAGAGATATTCACCCAGATTGGCAGGGCCCTACCTGTGGACGAGGTAATAGCAGGCAGCGGCGGAAGAGGACGACCAGCAGGGAGAAGAGCTGGCGGAGTTGATTTGAACAGAGCCAGAAGACCCGAGGCTGCAAGTGGATGTTGTTGATGAAGTTGGTAGCTTAAGATTGAAGAAGAGGATTGAATGTTGGAGATGAAGATTAATTTAAGAAGATGAAGATTGAGAGAGAGATAAAGACAGAGACTGAATTTAAAAATAAGACAAGATTGACCTTAATATTGAGATTGATATATCTAATGAACATGAAAGTTCAATTACAACAGCAATAGCAAACAGAGCAACATTCAAATAGAAATCTATAGCATACAATGTCTGGATATGCCTATCGATTCTATTGACTTGCATTTCATTCTACATTTATCTTAAAAGTCTTTTCTTTATTCTCAAGTGTATCTTCTCGTTTTGCGTTTACATTCATTTTTTGTTGGCAAGTAGAGCCATCTCGTAATAACAATATTCTGTCAATATTAGCTTGAATGTAGAATGTAGTTCTTCATTGAGATGAACTTCCTGCCTCATTTGTGTCTGAAAGGTGGATGTCAGACATACATTATGTAAGGATGATCCACTAACTTCAAGTCTCGAACCTCACTTTCACACTCCAAATAAGAAAACAGCGAATATGGGCTCAATTCCAAAGCCAGAGAACTTACGTATGGCTGGTTATAAGTTGTGTATGTGCAGGAGACATATTTATGGTATTCTGGAGATTCCTGTAGTGATACTGAATTCTCATTGAAAAAATCTCGGCAGAGAGATGAAGAAATTCATTTTTATTGATATTAAACGAATGACTAATAAAACCATGTAATCTATACTCCGAACGAAGTAAATTCCACTGATTTTCATTACGCTGTTAAATTATTACCAGCACATGACTGAAGTCACACGACCAAATCATCTCTAATCCGGGTAACCACTTTCTCTCGCATTTCAAAATTTTTTTCACTGGGCTGCACACGACTTGAAGATTTTCACTTCGTACATAAAATTTTTCACTTTTTCAATTTTTCAGTTGATTTTCTCTCTTCTCTTCATCATTATACACACATTACGATGTCTGCTCGTCCTCAAGTCTCCGTCGTCTCCGCCAAGGGTGAACAAACCGCCACTCAGTTGCCATTGCCAGCTGTCTTCTCTGCTCCAGTCAGACCAGACATTGTCCACTCTGTCTTCGTCAGAGTGAACAAGAACAAGAGACAAGCTTACGCTGTCTCTGAAAAGGCTGGTCACCAAACCTCTGCTGAATCCTGGGGTACTGGTAGAGCTGTTGCCAGAATTCCAAGAGTTGGTGGTGGTGGTACCCACCGTTCCGGTCAAGCTGCCTTCGGTAACATGTGTAGAGGTGGTCGTATGTTCGCTCCTACCAAGACCTGGAGAAAATGGCACGTCAAGGTGAACCACAACGAAAAGCGTTACGCCACTGCTTCTGCCATTGCTGCTTCTGCTGTCACTTCTTTGGTTTTGGCCAGAGGTCACAGAGTTGAACAAGTTAAGGAATTGCCATTGGTTGTTTCCAACGACTTCGAATCTGTCACCAAGACCAAGGACGCTGTCGCTGTCTTGAAGGCTGTTGGTGCCCACAAGGATGTCATCAAGGTCATCAAGTCCAAGAAGTTGAGAGCCGGTAAGGGTAAGTTGAGAGGTAGAAGATTCACCCAAAGAAGAGGTCCATTGGTTGTCTACTCTCAAGACAACGGTATCGTCAAGGCCTTGAGAAACGTCCCAGGTGTCGAAACCTCTGACGTCAAGCACCTCGGCTTGTTGCAATTGGCTCCAGGTGCTCACCTCGGTAGATTCATCATCTGGACTCAAGGTGCTTTCGAATCCTTGGACTCTGTCTACGGTTCTGACTCCACCAAGTCCGTCAAGTCCGGTTACTCCTTGCCAGCCAACATCATCTCCAACACCGACGTCACCAGATTGATCAACTCTGCTGAAGTCCAAGCTGTTGTCAGACCAGCTGGCCAAGCCACCCAAAAGAGAACTCACGTCTTGAAGAAGAACCCATTGAAGAACAAGCAAGTTTTGTTGAGATTGAACCCTTACGCCAAGGCTTACTCTGCTGAAAAGTTGGGTTCCTCTAAGGTTGAAGCCTCCAAGGCCAAGCCATCCAAGGGTCAATTCGCCGCTGTCTTGAGAGATTAAGTGCTTTCGTGAAGAACACTAGCAGATTTAGGAGATTGTAAGATTATCATCGTACCAATTGACTTGATTGCTAATTTACTTTATTGATTGCATATACCTTAAGATACCTGAACCGTTTATTATAGTTTTGTAGTACAGAGGCCATTGAACGTATGGAAAATATATGATAAGCTTTATAAAACCACACTTTTAAGGTTGTAGTCACTTACTGCGAGTTGCACCAACTGCAAGAGTATGTTCTGTGCGCTGATTGCATTGAGACTAAACTCTAAAATGTGCATATTGACTTTAGAGTTCACAGAGCTGCGAATTTCAGATTTCCATTCCTCAAATTTCCCTTCTTGTCAACTTTGAGATTGGGACTACCGCCACTAGCAATTTAGACAAGACTGTTCTGTTTACGAACCTGAGTTGTCGTCACTTGCTACCAAGACTGGCAATTTTCTGAAGATGATCTTCAAATTCCACCTCTTCTTTTTCGTTCTTCCCCCACCCTTCAGCTAATTCATCTATCCATGAGGACCAAAGCTGCAGCAGGACCAAAACTTTCCCAGCCATACCTTTCGGTGCAGCTGTTAGAGCAATTCGCTTAGGGGGGTAGAGCTGTCAGAGTATTACAGGGTCTGGGGAAGATTCCTGAATTTTTTCAGTTTCAAGTATTTTCAAGTAGAAGTTGTGAACTACATGGTTTAGTAAAAGTCTAGCAAATTTTTATTGTTCGTAAGTTAAATGTAAAGTTATAGAAAGATAAAAAAGAATTGAAGTGCATTATACAAGTAAAGCTCAAGCGCTTTAATGGTCTTCGGATATCATGGCTGTGGTTAATTGTTCAAACGAGAGGAAGGACGTTTTCTTCGAAGAAAGATTCTCCGGTGGCTGGATCAGTTCCGATAAGATTACCTCTTTGTTTGTCGTATTCACAGATGGTGTATTGACCCCAAGCGTTGTCACAGGTAACTCTGGCACAGCCAAGCTCAGTTGTGGACTTCCACACAACTTGGGTGAAGTGACCAGTAGCAGAAGAGTAGCCTGGGTTGCTAAAATCGTAACTGCTGATTTCGTTGTACCAAGCATCTACTGGGGCAGCTCCTCCTGGGTAACCAACAGCTAAGTTTTCACCGTATGGACCACCAGAGTGGATCAACTGAACATTGCTACAGTTAAAGGAAGTAGCAGCGTAGTTCTTAGCATATTCTGCCAATGCATTGTTCCAAACCAAGTCTGGAACACCGTGAAGAGCTCTCTTGACGTTGTGTTCAGCGAGAATTTCGCCTGCCCAAGCGACATCTTCAGTTGGAACATCGCCAACGAGAGTCGAGCTGGTGGCAGTGTTAGAAGTGGTGGAAGAAGAACTTGAAGTAGAAGTAGTAGTAGGTGTAGAAGAAGTAGAACTAGACGAAGTAGTTGAGGTAGTTGAAGTAGAACTGGAAGTAGTAGTTGGAGTGGTTGAAGTCGAAGAAGTAGTATCAGTCGAAGAAGTAGTATCAGTCGAAGAAGTAGTATCAGTCGAAGAAGTAGTATCAGTTGAAGAAGTAGTATCAGTTGAAGAAGTAGTATCAGTTGAAGAAGTAGTATCAGTTGAAGAGTCAGTACCAGTTGAAGAGTCAGTACTAGTAGAAGAGGTAGTATCAGTCGAAGAAGTAGTGTCAGTCGGAGAAGTAGTACCAATTGAAGAAGTAGTATCAGTTGAAGAGTCAGTACCAGTCGAAGAGGTAGTATCAGTCGAAGATTCAGTATCAGTCGAAGAGGTAGAATCAGTTGAAGGAGTTGTACCAGTCGAAGTAGTGGTGTCAGTAGTAGTAGGGTTTGTCGTGGGGTTGGTGGTTGGATTGGTAGTTGGGTTAGTGGTTGGGTTAGTGGTTGGGTTAGTGGTTGGATTTGTTGTAGGGTTTGTTGTAGGGTTAGTAGTTGGGTTGGTAGTTGGGTTGGTAGTTGGGTTGGTAGTTGGATTGGTGGTTGGGTTAGTGGTAGGGTTGGTGGTTGGGTTAGTGGTAGGGTTGGTGGTTGGGTTGGTAGTTGGGTTAGTTGTAGGATTAGTAGTAGGAGTGGTAGTAGGAGTGGTAGAAGTAGTATCTTGTCCAACAACTGATGGAGTAACTGTTGGAGTCCCACTTGGAGGAGGACCGAAGATAGTAGCCACAATGGTTTGGGTAGAAACAATGTTCGTGACGGTTGCCCAAGAAGTTGAAGTAGCAACTGTTTCTGTTACAGTTAAAACTATAGGTGCAGCTTGAGAGACAGCTACCACGGAGGCTATGGAAGCCAAGACTGTTGAAGAAAACTTCATTGTAATCTAGAAGGAAAGTACGAAGTTGATAAAGGAATGATAGGCAACTTTGTTGGCGAGATACAAGTTCAAAAGGTTTAAAGAGAAAAACTTATAAGTAGTCAGCGAAACAGTTTTCAGATTGGCAAACCATCGACATATATGGATATATATATATACATGTACATATACATATAGAGGATGGAGAAGTGCCCAGATGCATGTTATGCATAAAGAATTAATTATTCAGTCTTCGAAGAAAACATAACATGAAATTAAGCTTAATCTGGGCCCATTACAAATGCTGCTGGTTACATACCGACTCCCTACGACCCATCAAGTACTTTACGGTGGGATTGCGATGGACGGATTGTCTTTTAAAACATTGAACAACGACAGATGTCAACCATGGTACAATGGGCAGATCTGGATCAAGTCTGGATTGGGTCACCAACTAGTTGAACTACCTTCGAGGTGCTGGAGGATCTGCAGCTTAGACAGTTTTTTCAAAAGCCACAAGTCAGACAATAGTGGGTTCAGCCTGTTTTGGATGCTGCGTACCCCCATTGGGGAGCGGTTGCAACCTCTATGCTGGCTGCAAGATCGTCGATTTCCGACTGGGCTGGAACCAGCATTTTAGAGAATACGCTGTATGCAAGACTGCGCGATCTAAACCAATATTATTCTTGCTGCATGCACATAAGCACAGTTTCATAATAAATGAGGGCGCGTTTCAGCATCAGTGCAGCTCTTGTCAAAGTATTATCCATCCCAAATCGCTAATCCTCACCACCATAGTGACTTGAATAGGTAAAATCGCAGGCTAAAAGGATCTGGGCACTGTCTGACCTTCTTTAAACTGGTTAGGCTGGATTTGACCAAGTAGCGAGCTCTCTCTGATTTGGGCAATTATAGTCTAGACGATGTCTACATGCCGCCTGTGTCTGATGGCGGAATCCGAAGGTTGCGTTTGGCCTGTCTCTGTGGACGGGACTATGACGCTATGGCCCTCAGTGTCGATTTTCCTTATACTTTTGTCAGATTGTCTGCCGGTTTAGTTTCTCCTTTTGCTCTTTTGAATCAAGCTTTCTAGTTTTTGCTGCATGTAGTGCTGTCTGCAGAAGAGAGGTAACGTTTGCACCTCCCACGACAGACAGTTTTGATAAGGGCTCACAAGAAATAATTCCACTGATGAGCTTGATCTGATAATAATAAGGAATTCGTCGAGGGGATCTGGGATAATTTCCTGTGGCAGTGGCTTCTAACCCATGTATGTATATATGATCTTCCACCGTACTTCATGGATCGGCAAGACCCTTGTTATTTTGTTCGTAGATGAAATTTGTAACAGTTCAACCAGAGACGACCACCATTTTCTTCTTTATTACCCAAAAAAGCTGTCTTTCTGACGCTAGTATTTTCAACCATTTGCATCTTTCAGCGTTCTGCCTACAGGATCAGATGCGCACTACGGATATGTACAGGATTGGATCTAAATTGTGCTGCATGCGTCTGTTCTATGCCAATTAAGTATAAATTGAATCATTATTTACGTCGTGGATTTATCCGCATATCCTCAGGTTAGAAGAAATCCTTTATGCTATTTTGTTCTAAACAACTTGAGCCCCTTTAGCAACGTTCTAGCTAGAAATATTTTCTTCCTCTGAACATCCATATTGTAGCACCGAAGCAAGGATTATTTTCAATGTAAACCTGACTTTTTCCATCAAATCTCACCTTTGATGGAACTTCGAAAGTGGCACAAACAGCCAAGATAGCAATAATGAAGAAGCATCGTGGATATCCAATCCCGGACACAGGCTGAGGCGAAATACGAAATTAAGTAAATTCGTTACACCAACTTTAGATGTAGCATGTAATTGGACATGGAATTCGACGCCGCAGTAGTTTGAAACATAACTAAATCCTCGGACAATGCTGTATCGTCAGGATCAGCTCATTATATTCCGAATTGGTTAACTAGGCCAGTTCAGACGGCAGTACTTATTGATCATTGAGTCAAAGTATGGTGCAATTGGTTCTCTAGTGACGATTGAATTGGAAATGTTTATCTTCTGAATTTCGAATATGGTACGACACCAATGGATTTCTCGGCCACGAGATCAAGAAGATGCAACAGGAGATTGGATTTTCACCAGACGTGCACTTGGCACATTGAGCACTACGACTGGTAGATTTACGAATAGGATCAGCAATTGAGTGAGATTTTCATCCAGATTGATGATTAATCAATATTCTATCGATGCTATCAATGCAGATATTCCAATACTTCTACAACAATTGGCTGTTGCCGTAAAAGTACATAATAAAATACATTATCTTTCCAAGGGGTTGCTTCGTTTCATTGTGGTAGTCATTGTGGTAGTGCGTGATGGAAAGCTCTCTGAACGTGGGGAATTATTGTCTTTCCGTGACAACAATGGCCAACAGTTATTTCCTTTCCAAGGTAGGACGAGAGGTGTACTAAAATGGCCTAAACTAAACCAGCTTCGATGCCGGCAATCCGCCTCGAAATTTCAAGATTAGGTTTGTCATATGAATACGGGATCATTTTGCCTTTTCAGTAACATTTGAGCTTGGTTGCAAGTGGGCCAATGCTGGGACTACTCCGAGCACTTGACTGGAGATGAGATAGAAAAATTGCGAGCAGAAACACCAGTGGGAGCAATTGAATGGACTCTAATCATGTCAACCGTACAGCAAAATAGAAGCATACATGCGAAAGCAGAAAATATTGTATGCAGCTGTGGTCCCACACCTACAACTGTGGGGGTAGTTATCAGAACTGAACTGCTGCAGTCAAAGTGAGTTTGCGATGAGGTTGTCAATGCTACTAGACTGAGAAATGCATGCACATTTCAAGCACATGGAAAATGCCTACAATGAGGAATAATTGTTCTTGATATTATGTTATGTAGATTAAGGTAGAAGCAGAGCTAAAGTTTAACTTTAGCAGAATAACGTTTTTCGACGCTATCCGGGTAAAGCTCGAGTATCCGGTGGAAATGAAGAACCTGTTCATCGTAAAGAGAGACAAACACAGCATGTTCGTCTTTGCCTAGCCTCTGAGCTGCATTTCCCAACTCTACAAAAGGTATCCGGAAGTGGACGACTGAATTCTGCTCGTCCTTACGAGACCGTGCGTTGCATTCGTGCAGTTTGCAGTGAGCATGGTGCATATTAGTGTGTGTCACGAGCACAGAGAAGACAGAAATACGACCGTCTCGGCCCAGACACGATACTAGAACTTCTCGTGATTATATTAGTGGCAGCCCGCCCCACCGCGTGCTTTTCCCGTCGCTCTTTTTTTCCTCTCCATCCGCTCGGTATTTCTCGCTATTCAGACCGTCTAATTAGTACGACGGACCTAGTGGAGCTATGCTCAGTAGTATTTGAATTACATGTTCATCTCTTGCTTCTCCCTATTCCCTAGTGCGCAGTAGCCCACTAGACCCAATTCTCGATAGGGACGTCTAGATTCGCTTTGGTAGTCAATTTGTGTTCTGACAGAATCGATATCTCTCTTCCCAAAGTTCCCTATTTCTCGCTGTGTTCTCGTTAACATTTCAGTGGCCCGCAAATTGTTCCCAGTGACATTTCCATATTTTCCACAAAACTCTCGCTACTTCTCACTATTCACCCCCCGCTTTCCAGCCGCGCACTTCCTCGTTCCCAGTCCGCAGTTTCCCCTATTCTCATCTCGTTCCGGCACAAAATGTCTGTTGTCCCCAGATCAGTCTGTCTGTCCATGGCGCGCGCCCAGCCCGTGAAACCACTGCCAGTGCGTGAATATTCGCTTATCTGGAGCCCAAATACTAACTCAGCCTGGCACACATCCAGACTCAGAACTTGTTGACATTCAACTTAAGTGTCTGTCTGCCTGCTGGAATATATTACACAGCCGTCTGTCTGTCTGGTTCCAGTGTTGAAGCCACCTTTCATATATTTTGTGTCTTGTGACCGTGTGTTTACCGCGATTAAGCCGTCACCACATTCGGCCAACTGTCCTCATCTGCGGTATTATTACATCAGACATTATTGTTCATCTCCGCCAGACTTAAAATTAGAAGACACGATAAACTTTCAAATTTTCATTAGTATTCAGACTTTTCGTTTTTATTCACTTTCTTTTCCAGACTTGCTCCAACAGATCCAGAGCACACCACGTGAGATTCCAACAAACATACCTCAAGGTTTCCGTTTCAGAATTGCCTGTTTGTAAATCTTTGTTTGAACTCACTTTGATCTGAAAATTTCACTGCATCGGACTTCGTGGGATCAACTTTTCACTCTCCATTCAAATAACAAACGAAGATTCCATATAACTATCGATCGTCTATTTATAAGCTTCTGAATCTTCGATAGTATTCATAACTTACCTACATTAACTGTCATATATCCTGAGATCATTTGATATCTTCAATATCAATAACTATCCAATCACTCCCAACATGCTCAAAGGACTCAGAAAGAAGGCTCTGATTCTTCTGATTTCATCCACACAACTGGATACGCCTGCCAACAACTACGACAAGGTACTAAAGCAGGTACGAGACTTTGAAATTGCGCTCCAGGCCATGGATTTCTTGCTAGACGACAGAACCGATGAAGGAACCAAGTTACTTCAGAAGGAAGCGCAGCTCCACAGTCAATCAGGATCCGACCAGCCGGCTGGGATCTTCCCACTTGCTCTCGGAGTTATGGAATTCATTGAAGCTACGCTAGGCTTTGAAACCGAAGTCATGGAACGTGCCAACCGCACACTTTCTGAGGCAGAAACAGCTTCGTTGAACAATTCCAAGTACAATGTGAAATACAGCTTGGCTACATCGTACATCTATCCGCCTGGAACCGAGTTCCAAGTCACGTACGCTGAGCTGACACTTTTGAATGCGTTGGTGATGTTGCTCAAAGAGAACAACGGAATGGTGGAAGGTGCTAAAGCGTTGTTCAAGTTGAGAAGAGCATACCAAACGTTGGATTCAGTATACAAGAAAATCAAGGATCTGGAGCCTATCTTCAATAAGAACTTATCCAAGTTGAAGAAGGAGTCTCTTTCCAACATGAACAATATCAGCACGTCGGATCTCCCTGGTTACAAATCGAATTCTTCTATGTCTTCTAACGGAGGTTCTTCTGCTTCTCTCGCTTCGGATGTGAAATTGATGAAAGACTTGGAGAAAGTGTACCAGATGAGAAAGGGCCGTATAGAGGGGACTAACTTGGGAAATAATGCCCCAGAAAAGATCAATTTCTTCGAAGGCTTTGAAGACAGGTCTTCCAGTAGTATTTCTCTCAATAAAAAACCAAGTTTCATTGATATAGCCCTGACGCCCACGTCTAGAACTCCAGCTCCAAAGACCGAGGAAGCGGAAGCCGTACAACCAGTGGAAAAGGTTGAAGTAGATGACGATGAAGATGATGACGATGACGATGATGACAACTTTTCAGATGCTTTTGAGACACTCCAAGAGCCCAGAGAATTGGCTTATACCGACAGTCTTAACAACGACAATTCGGTTATTTCAGGAGCCGCAGACTCGTCAATTGTTTCATCGGCTGCTACTTCAACTTCAAACTTATCTACGACTGAATCTGCTACCGATAACCAACTCCACGTCTCAACTGTAGACGAGTTTATCCATTCAGGCGTTCAGTTATGCTTCGGCATCTTGCAGGTGGTTCTTTCATTAATTCCACCTGCCATTGGGAAGGTCTTATCCATTGTAGGGTTCAAGGGCGATCGAGAAATTGGGCTCAAGATGCTCTGGAGAACAGCAATCACCAGCAGGAATATACACGGTGAGTTGGCTCTCTTGTGTCTCTTAGTATTCTACGACGGCCCCGTGCAATTTGTAGACGTGGGATTCCAGTTACCGGGCCACGAGGACTCCAAAGTCAAGGACGTTCTTTCCTTAGACGGGAAGACGACTGTGTCTGAGTCTGAGTTGAAGAAGATCTTACAGAATCCAGCATTGTACACCCCTCAATTGTTGAAGAGAGCCAGGGCTTTCTTTCCACATAACGCCCTTTGGTTACTTCAAGAAGGTAGAGTTTTGGCAGCTCAGGGTGAGCTTGAGAAGGCTACTCAGTTGATGCAATCTTTCACAGACGACAAGTCCAACAAGATCCGCATGCAGCAGGTGGAAGCATTATTGGTATTTGATCGAGGCATGTTCTATGCATTTCAACACGACTATGACAATGCTGCCCGGGACTTTGTCAAATTGATAGATATTAACTCGTGGTCCAAAGGTGTTTATTTGTTCATGGCAGCATCATGTTACTTGGAAAAGTACAGAATGATCGAAATGGGCTTGGTCGATGTAGAAGACAAGGAAAAGGAGTTGCGTAAGTACGAAGATTTAGCCGTGAAATACTTTGAATTGGCACCTACGTATGTTCCAAATCATGGACACAACTCCACCAGCAAGAAGCAGTTGCCATTTGACAAATTCTTGTTGAGAAAGTTGAGACATTTGGAAGAGCGCAAAAGGCAGTATCCAAAGTTGAAGTTTGTAGATTTGATTGGTACGTCGTTGATTCACGAATTGGTTTATTTCTGGAACGGCTACAATAGAATGTCAGAAAAAGACTTGCAGTTGTCCTTAAAATTGTTGGCATATTCAGGAGAAGTCAATGCTGAATTGTCTGCCAACAGCGAAACCGCCAGTTACACAAAGATTGCTGAGTCTGAAGATGAAGCTATGATCAGATACTTCTTGCAGGCAATCGTGTTAAGACTGACTGGAAAAGTCAGCGAGGGTCTTTCTATCCTCGAAAATCATGTCATTTCCAAGTATGTCGTGGCCGATCTTCCCCAGTTCAAGTTCAATAAGATGACCTATAGTCCTTATTTGTATCCGACAGCTCTCTACGAAAAGACGATGTTCATTTGGATTTTGAGAACAACCCATGTTGAGAAGTTGGATGTAAGAAAGGCCGTCCAGGAAAGCAAGAACTGTTTAAAGAAGGCAGAGATTGTAGGGGAGGGAGACTACGAGCTTAGTAACAGAACCGGAATGAGAATGAAGGCTGCTGGCGATAGACTTGACCAACTTGGCCATGGTCATTAGCATAAAAATTTCACTGGAGATTACAAAAGTAAAATACATTCATGAATTTTATTGTAAATTTACGTAAATGCAGAGATTAGACTAGTATTTCCCTTAGTAGTTGTAGCGGATACTAGTTGTAGTCAAGTATTACTCTATATTTTGGTTGAAGCAGTGTAAGGTTTCAAGTATTGCTTTTAGTTGAAGTACGTATCCACCATGGCATCTGCCACATTGAACCTAAAGATTAATGAGATAATCCAACCTAAGGCAAGAACAGGCAAGATTCCAGCAATGACTATTAACTGGAGAAGTCTTGCCGGATTATTATTTGTATTTGAGAACATTCCCCCAGCTGCAGAAGTAGTTCTAACATTAGAACTAATGAATGGGAGAGAATTGAACCCATAAAAGGTGATGACAAAGTAATAGCCAATCGAGCCGAAGTACAACGAATTACCCAAGAGGATCGACAAAAACGACCTCCTGATCCGGATCAACGGTAAAAGCAAGAATTGAACAAGATATAGTAAGCACCAAATCACCAAGAATGAATTGCAGTGGATATCAAAACAAAAACCCCACTCAATATAGTTCAAGTTGTACTTGTTCATACCTCCTAAATTCCCATAAGTGTTGTTGAACAACTTGTTGGTCACAAACCACGAAACCGTGGCTATGACGATACCTGTCAAGTAGAAATCAATGAAAACCATATACACTATAAGCTTAAGAATATCCCACACTCTGGGAGAGTACGCCAAACCCCAGGCAACTGCTGAAATCAGTAAGAAAACAGTAAGCAATATAAGAAACAGGGGATCGTCACGTGTATAACTCGACTTACCATTGTTAGAAGTCTGTTGCTTATAATAATAATGAGATCGGTACATCTTCTTGGGATTAATGATCAAGTGAAAAATCTCCCATATGGCAGTTTCAAAATCTAGAGTCGTGGGCTTAAAGAGCCGTCTGGCCATTTTCTTAATGTTCTGGAACTTGCTTGAGAATCTTGAACTCTGACTCCGCAAAGACCTGGTCGTATACGCTGAAGATGCTGTGGATATGAATGAGGCTCCTGTAATAGATCCATGGGTAATTGAGGGATTGGGCCCCGATGGGAACCGCGGCGTGTTTGGGGTTGCCGCGATCTGGGGGAACAAGTCTTGTGTTGTATAGGGCAAATTGGCACGTTTACTCATTGAAAACGGTACGAATTGGTTCTCGGTGAAGAATATACCAGATTTGAGTTTTGTATTTATCAAATATTGAAATTCATGAATCGTGTTTAATATGGAAAATAAGATACAGGAATCCTAATAATGAGGGTTTAGGACCTTGATTGAATATTTGCCACCAGATTCATACCACTCAGAAGTAGCAGATGGGAATTCGGGCCAAACTCTGTAGATCTTAAGCACAAGAAGGGTAAGTAGTTCCCAGTAGATTCAGTTTAGATTGACATGGTTACATTTTATCAATTCAAGAGTCCTAATACTTCTCACGAGCAACTTAACTCACGTGCAATATTACATGTGATCCAGAGGATAGCATATCAAATAATGTTTTATACTCGTCTCTTTCATGTTATATACTTCTGCCTGTAAATGATATAGCCTCTTTCTAGCATTCTATGGTTTTACTTGTATGAGCTCTTTATTATCTTTTAGCAGTTAGGGTGATTTGAAGCTTATCTAACTGATAGGAGATTTAGACGGACCTGCATGTAAAAGGTTCCCGAAGAGAGACGGATTGTACCTATTCTGAAACGAAGATGTTGCAATTTGGTGGCTATGATAAAAAAACCCACGGAGTTATAGATAGAAGAGCAAGAATGGGGTATTAATACCAACAGATTTATGCTGGCTAAAAAAAGAATTGTGAATACTTCTTTAGTGATTCAAGGGCCAAGTTCTATATCTCCAGATGCAGGCATTTTCCGTCATAGAATCGTCACGTGAGAATATTGAATTTGTGAAGTGTATAAAGGACCTGATGGGGTGATCTTACAAATACCAGTAGATGATAAATATTACAACACTCTTCATCTTCAACAAAGATTCCATAGCATTTATCCACTTACAATATAACACATAGCCACATGTTACAACGAAATCGCATCCAGACGAGTCTGTCGACTCAGACAGAGACAACACCTCCGATACTTCGTCTTCGTAGACCCGAAACCCGACAGAAAGAAGACTCCAAAGTGAAATGGACCGAGGATGTAATTGACAATGAACATATGGGTAAACATAAGCTGAAGGTCTGCTGCATTTTCCATCCACATCGTGAGTTTGGACAAAGTTCAGACGAAAGCAGCGATTCTTCTAGTGATTCTAGTGATGATTCAGACTATGAACGCAATAATGACTTCGACCAAAACCATAGACACAGCCATAATTTTGATGATATAAATTCCGATAATAGTCATAGTCATAGTCATGGTCACAATTTCGATGATAAGGATGATATTAGTAATAGTAGTAATAATCAAGATAAAGGTAATACTGGCATGAGCAAACCAAGCAGCTCTAGTCCAGACAATCTTGTGTGTGAATATGGGCACATACACAAGAGAAATAAAAAGGTACGGAAACCGAAAAGGTCTTCCAGTCCAAATGCCTACGAGAGGCAGCCGAATTACAGAAACAAACTGGTTGTGCCTGTGCAAAAGTAGTATTTATTGTATAAATTAGGGCGTAGAGTAACTCAGAGGATATTTTTCTTTAATAGGATATCATTCGAGAGACTTTCAACGATCATATATAGAGAAAATGGGAATAAACATGAACAGAAGCCGTCCTATGTCGAGATAATACTTGAAAGCTTATCGTGAATTAATTGTAGACATGTACAGATTGCGTAATGATAAGACTCTCCTATTAATACACTTTTACCATTTCATTATTTATTTATCCATGTATTAAACTCCGACGAATTTTGAGCACCTTCGAATGTACATTTGCGGTCTTTGAATACTACTTGCAAGCGATCCATGGTGTTCTTTCTATTATGTTAATTATTGTGGCTTCGAAATAACCTTGGCTGCGAAATTTGAGCTGGTTGGTAAACTCTACTCACCAAAATTCATTCATCTTTTACAGCATTCCTATGATTAGCTAATATAACCTCTACTATTCCATCAGTTCAACCTTACATTTTTGGCAAGATCTGAAATATTAATAGTCTTGCTCATTTCGTTGTAATATGTCGAGTCCTCAGAATGATTCTCCTCTGCTGTTCTCAGTCCAAGCTCATGCAGTTGATCATGTTTAGCATTGTGAAACAAGTTTTCTACTTCATCGTTCCACATCTTTTTGAGGAATGCATCCTTATTATCAAAAGTTATGCTATGTTCCTCGTCCAGACTTGTGGAATTGCAGCGATGGTACCAACTGGATTCGTTGGGTTCGAGCTCGTTGAGAAAATGCACCCTATTAACAAACCCAAGTACACCTGTATGGGTTCTCATCTGTTTTTTTACTTTATCCTGATTGGAGCTGACTTTACTGGCAAACCGTAAACGAATCGAAGTATACTGAGACAATATGGTTTCGTGTTGAATTTTCAAGTTGTACGAGTTCAGAATCTCGTATTCGGTTGGCTTGCCTGAGAAACTCGGTACTGTTGTAGGAGATTCAAGCGCATGCAATTCTTTATAATCGAGAATTTTCTGCTGGGTTCTATTGAGCTTTTGAGTAATGGCGCTCGTAGGAGTATTACTGTTGAATCTGTCAACAAAATTGCTTTGAAAATCGTTGATTTCGTTAATGATCTCAGTGAAATCTTGTGATGGGGAACCCGTTCCGTTTTGAGAATTTACACTATTTACAAGAACGGAAGGAGATTTCACCAGGTCAATATTGTAGGGTACATCTGAGTTGTGGAACTCTGGATCGTACTCATTATCCGACTCGTCCAGCTCGCTTTGGAAGTTGGAGATATTGCCGGAGTGAATTGTTTCTGCTGCTACTGATTCTTCTCCGGCCTCGTCTTCCTTGAGCGAAAGCATGGGAACAAGCGAATGCATGCTGTTATGTGCGATGTTGATAATTTGACTCATGCGACTGTAGATCCGACTGGACGTGTTGATATTAGAGTTTGAGTCCGCTTGTGAATTAGCAAGTGTTGCACTGGTATTATCTGACACTTTGCTGGAACCCGACTCTACTAGGTTCTGGAAAGAATTGTCGGTGTTCGAAAGGCCACTAATAGATACGCTGACATTTGTCAGTGGACGCTTGGTATCGTACTCGTCTTTGAGCACAGTTAGAGGTGAGATACTGGCTTTTACGAGGAAGTTCGGTTTCGCTCCGCTATCTTTACTATTTTTGTCTTCTGCGTCTGATTCCGGATTCTGTCCAGCAATATTGAAAGAATTCCAGAGAACAGCAGGAGGGCGACTTGGATGCAGAATTTGCTGTTGCTGTTGTTGTTGTTGAAGTTGCAGACCCTGAAGAAAATGTTCATGCACCATCGGTATATTCTTCTTTCTGTCCGTATCATGCTGGCTGGAGATACTTTGCGCTGACATCGAGCGGGTGAGGGCAGTCTTAAACTGATGATTCTGGTTTATAGCAGTATGAAGCAACTCAGTACTATTTCGAGAGAACCGTTTCCGCAAGTTGGGCGAGTTGGGATCAAATCGTATATAGCTGGTGTCACGAGGTCTGACTTCACTGACGGCTCTGTGGTCACGGCCAACTCGCAGCAATGAACTTTCTCTAGAAGTGTCTCCCTTTTGTCGGTGGACACATTCTGGTCGTCCTCTGTCTTGAGACAGTGTTTGTACAGCATTATTGGTGTCAATCTGATGGGATCCTTTGGAGAGCCGGGCATCTGGAGGAACTGTAGATCGTCGTGCGCTGGGACTTCGTGTCCGAGGACTTCGTGTCCCACGAGCATTTGGCACTCTGTGCTGGGTGGAGATTTCGTTGAACATGGGGAGGTACGAATTACCAATATTGAAATGAAGAAGACAACTTAGAATAAAATGTCAAATATTTCAGTCAAGAAATGAGAATTATAAATTGTCTGATGTGGATCCAAAGCTGCGTCCTGAATTAAAAACTGACAAAGGTACGAATTGGAAATAATGCTGTACTCTCAACCCGTGTCTGTCTGATCTCGAATCTGAGCTTCTGGTGTTAGACTTTCGTGTATGTAGTCTTGTCGGCTGCGTGCCTGACTTTGTCTTGTTAACTTGAAGCTTCCAGTATTTTCGTGTGGGATGAGATCTGGACATAGAATAGACAAAGAGTGGTGAAAGGTTAACAATTCCTGATCCACGGAACAATTAGCCAGCCAGATGAGATGGTCTCCCAGTTTCGGCTCGTATGCAGACACCGGCAGCTCCAAAGCGACAACTAGTCTAATTCGAAAAGTGTCGAATTCGATATTGTCTGGATGTTGGTGCAAGATCACGTTATGTGCCCTGGCCGCGGTTGCAGATAACACACGCCAGTTAAAAAGTGCTGATAAGAAACATTGCAGATCTTGCCGTCCAGACACAGATCCGGCCGTGTCAGGTACAAACTTTGACGGGTTGTAGCCAGCGACCCTTAAACAACATCACCGAGTCCCATAGACCCCTGATTTCCGAAGTTCTGGCTCGTTTACTCACTGGAAATGTCTACAAAAAAAATATTGCACTTCTTCTTATCTCGAAGGGCAGTCGTGCTAAACAGCTGCGGCACAGATGCTATAAATTTTGGTACGGCATATTGCACTCCAAAAATGAATGCCTAATTTAAATAAATTACTATCTTTAAGCAGAGTAGACCACAAGGTAGCGAGTAAAAAGGTTCGTACAGGTTCAATTCAAATTTCATGTCTTGTTCGTTTTGGAACTGTCATGCCAGATTTTTGTAATCCATTTTATGAAAATATGCCTCGGTTGGACCCAGACTATGTGTCTATCCACAAGTAAAAGGGACATATATATTTATATTATTTTATGGTATTGAAGATTTTTTCTCATTTTAGATTTGATGTAAAAAATATTATCATATTTGGATATTGACATAGAGTAGAGAATTATGGAAGACTTGTGCTATTTTTTTCTGGCAAGTGTTGATCTAGATCAGGTATATCACAATCTAGTTAAGTGTTGTGTTGCTGCTGGCAGGGAGCCGTTCCTCGTTTAAGCCATTCAATTTGCACAATTTAGAATCCACTTGCTGTCTTAGCAGCAAAACTGTACCTTTATTTTTATTAGCATAAATATTATATTGCATGAAGTCTCTTGCATGCATATTGTTGAATTGCTTGCTTTAAGAATCCCGGTTCCAAATGATACTCTAATCATTGTTTTGATTCGAAAGCCTTCGTTTCCGTCTTGATTTACGGAATAATAGTGGGAAAACTCAAACGGAAAAGCTCAATTCTTTCATTTTTTTCCTTATTAAAATTCTCTCTCTTGCAAATTGTAGGATATGAAACGAGAAAGTTCCCCAAAAAACAATTAATTTCAATTACATTCATTAAAGATAATACCTACTTAATTCTAGAACGTCGGTAATTGCCATCACCAAAAGAAAATAAATATCTCTTTGTCAATGTGTAATTGTTTGTAATCGATGGGATAGGAGCTGTATGGGATCCCGCAGGCAGCAATCCTCTCTAATGTTTCTTACCAGGAACTTGCTGCATCATAAGTCTCTTTCTTTTTGATGTATGTTAGTGCAGTTCACGAAGATGAAAGATTTTATAAGTAGCTAACCATATCAATAACGATATTCACATAAACGAGGAACTAAGACATAAGGGGTAATGCACTACTAAGCCTCGGTCTGTAAGAAGACTGAAGACGATGCACTGACAAGCTGTTGTATAACTTTCGCCATTATAGATCAACTATACATCTATATATGAGTAGGCCCATCTGAAATTTTTCATCTATTCGCCTCTATTGTAATAATAACAGAGCTGCAAAAAGCGCAAAGTGAAAAAGTAAATTCACCTGCATGCCCATATATAATAATCTATCTGTGTCAATGGATAAAGCGGAGAAGCCAGAACTTTTCCGATCAGTATAGTCAACTTATTATAGGACAATCAAACTGTGGAAGCCGAAGAACGTTACATACACTTTTCAAAATACATACTAAGATGTTCTTAACTTCCAATAATAGTTTTTTATTCATAGATTCTTTCAAACTTCACGCTTCAAACCGAAGCAAGTGCTCTTTCAAGTTCATTTCTGCTCCGCTGATCAACATTTTTCTCCTGGAAGTGATCAACTCGCTCAAGTTGATGATTTGACTACGATGCTTCAAGATGGACGCCACCTTGTTCTTGTTGTGTTTGTCCAACATGTTCTGAAAGATTCCTGATAAGTCCTCTACAGTCTTGTTCAAATAGTCCTGGTTACTTTCAAAGATCTCAGAGAAATTGGAATCTGCCAAATAATAAGCAAAGCAATATGTCCACTTCAACGTCTTACGTCCATTCGCAAGGGCTATGAAGGCATCTGGCAAGAACTGGATGTCTGTCCAAGACAAGTTCGTCTCATGTTCTTTTCTGTTCTCCATGTATAACATGGTTAGGTCATGCAACTTAGAGAGTGTAGATTGGTCTCCTTGCATTGAGCTTTCGTGAATTGAGAATCTCTTATAGAAATGAAGATATCTTTGCAACGAGACTTTACTCTTGATTTTACGATTAGCCACCTCTGAATCTTCGCTGTCTGGCTTGAATTTGTTACACGAGTAGTAGCTATTGTTGTGGTCCTTCCAGTCTCCCAAACAGATCCAGCAGAAGTTGAATTGACATTTTCGACATGTCATATGGTTACACCCTCCGTTTTTTTCGATGGAGGCCTGACATTTGGGACAGGCATTGGTATTTGCGTCTATCCAGTTGGCGGTCTCCGAGTCGTCTTCGCACTTCTTGATCCACAAGCGTACAATCCAACAGGGACACGGCAAATGATTCTCGTAATTACACTCAAAGCAAAACTCGTGATGGTCCGCACATCCTACAATGGGTACTATGGAGATGTCGATGGGCTTTTTATCCTTATTTTCCACTTCATCTTCCTCTAGCCTTCGTGGCGACACGATTTCTGTGAAATGTGTACAATCAGTGGCCGGGCACCACTTGAAGTTTTCGTGTGAATCGATGTAGACCTTGGCTGTGGCAATCAAGAGCGGGTTCGAGCTGAGAGCCTTGCGCACCTTGACCGAATTTGCCAGCTCTACAACGAGAATTATCTCGTCGATGTCTCTATGTGGAATTGTATAGGGACACTCCGGAATTATACAGGTTATGAGTTTACTGTTGCTGATCTCATTATTGATGTAGTGGTAGTAGCAATTGATACAAAACTCATGGCCACATGTCAACGAATATACCGGGGTGGAGACACGGGTCTCACAGCAAATTACACAGTAGTAATTCTGTTTTATTGCAAAAGTATTTTTACTAGGCTTTCCGAATGGTAATCCACAGCTCTCGTAGAATTTCTGTTGATCGTCAAAGTACGAGTTAATTACATCTTCTGTTTGCCATTTCTTGTACTGTAACATGATTAATAATTCGTCTGTAGTACAATTCGGCAAATGAGCCTTATGGAGCTTGTCCATCTTATCTAGAAACCTCAGTTCTACAAACTTCTGGACGGTCCAGGGTCTATATATGACCTCGTTGAAGTTGCTGACCTTGGAGCCGTCATTATCGTCGTTTTTGGATATCTCTATGGGATCGTCTTCGCTATCAATGATATCTTCATCCTCGGTTTCGAACGAGAAAGTATCGCTTTCGTCTTCGAACTCGAATTCTAAGTCTGTCATAGTACTGGTTAGGGTCTGTCAATATCTGTCTATCAATAAACAATACTTGTAATATCAATATCTTTTTCAATGACCAAATGAGTCTATCACAGTTAAATGAAAAACAGGAATGCCAATATGAACAATGAAGATTTCAATTTCAATCAGGTTTCACGATGAATAACAGTATCAATGAGAAGTTCAATATCGATATCGGTATGGATCTCGGTGCTATCTGAATCAACTCTGGGGGTGGAGATCTCTCAAGTCTCTAATAGTGATAGTGAATTTCGCAATGGATCTATATGATATATCGACTGTTTCAGACTATGTGTCGCGTGCCTTTTCTGAAAAGTCTATCTATTCCAAACAACGAGTCCCGTGCACGCCTTCTATAGCCTTATATGACCCAGACTTGATTACAACGGTGTTGAGTGGCAAGAATAGAGCCCTGTGACCTTTACTAAAGAAATCAGGTATATGCGCGCTTTGAGTTCAAAATCCCCGTCCATAGTTAAGCTTTTCAGGATTCTTATCAAGTGAGTAGTAAACCAAAATGACTTTACTATGAACAGATGGGTGGACATAAATGATCTCGTTGTATAGCTATATCGTAAGAGGATACATATCGTTCTTTGCTACTTCACTTTTACTTGTTTTCCTCGGTATTTACCTAGTTCATCATACTATTCTATTTATCATTTCAATTTATCTACCATTTTTCATTTCTATTTATATTTCTAAAGTCGTTATTGTATCTAATGCTTGTCAATAAACTTAGCAAGAATCTTCTTCTCCTGTATGACTAGACTTTCAATGAGCTCACGGTGGGGGCTGGCCACAAGCTCAGGATACCGTGCCAATCTGTCCTTTGCCCAACTCTTGATAAGCTTATTGTAGGACTCAGTAGTCTTTTCTTCTCTAGCCATCAAAAACTCAGAAACTACCTTCTCCCGTTTTCTCTCTGTCTTGGCCAGCTTGAAGTTGCGCTTGAAGTCGTTGTAACTCAAGTCAAGTAGATTCAACAAGGGGTACACCTGTTTTGGGATATCTCCATTGTAGTAAACCCTCACAGACAATTGCCAGCTCTCTGGAATATCCTCTTCTTCTTCTCCGCAACATCCATCTTCACATCCATCATCGTCACAACATCCTCCATCATCGTCACAACATCCTCCATTTTCGTCATGCTCGTGTTCATGTTCAGGATTACTATGGTCATGGTCATGTTCATGTTCATGGTCATGGCTCTTGTTCTTACGATTCTCTTCCAAAATTAATCCATTGACTATTTCAAATCCATACTTGTCATACCAGTCGAGTTTCTCATCAAACTGCTTGGCCTTATCCTTAGACATTTTGGATTTGATGTCTTTGATGTATCTGAACATTTGTACAGAAAGCAAGCAATAGTCATTGACATTGTCGTCTACAATGAAGCCGTATTTCTGAAGCAAATAAGGATTCGATAATTCATTACCATAAGAGTTAAAGACTTCATATGAGTACTGCTTCTCAGGTGGCCTGACAAGGAGAACGTCACAGCACTTGGAACTTTCGGCAAGTTCAGCAGCCAATTCTTCCTTATTTGAAGTATTCATTTCCATTGGGCCCTCATTTTCATTGCTTTCTGTACCTGGATGATCGTCATCTTCGCTAAGCGTTAGAGTAGAAACTTCTTCAGGGTCTTGCATTGTCTCTGTGTCAGAATCTTCTTCTGATTCGTTTTCTTTCTTCATTTCTTCCTCCATTTTCTTGATATAATCCAAAGTGATTTCCTCGATTTTTTCTTCTTCCATTTCTGCATCATTATCTCCTTCGGTATCTTTTTCTACACCTTTATCGTCTTCTTCGTCTGAGTTTTCTTCGTCTTCTTCTTCTTCTTCGTCGTCGTCATCATCTCCTTCGTCTTCTTCTTCATTTACATTTGCTTCCTCATCTTCACCCTCAGAGTCCGTATCGAACAGAATCTGGAATGGCTCATCCCAGTCCTGATGTTCACATTCCAAGTCTCCACATATGTCACATACGTTACCATCACATACAAAATGGATATTCTCGTTACCTTGAATCTTCCCTTCGACCATGGACGGTTGTATATGGTTGAACAAATCTGCAGCTGGAACTAATGCCAAGCCATGGAAATCATCTATTGTGAAAGCTCTGGATATGACAGCCAGAATGTACCTTCCAAAAGCGGTGAGTTTGTCACCATATTGATTTTTTATGGTATCCACAACTTCCTGTCTATCCAAGTCTGTTCCAAATGCTATCTTGTCAAGTTCAAGAACCTCAGGAATAGGAACAACGAGTTTCTGAGCTGAGGCGAAAGAACAAGCCTCAATATAGAAGTCTATAAGTTCTGCGTCCAGAAGCAAGTCTTTCATATCAATTTCCGAATTTTTCAAATTCTGCTTGTCGTCTTCACTCCAAAGACAAACAGGAACCGAGGAGCCAGCGATGTCGATCAGTTGCAAATAGGCATACCATGGCGACTTGGAACCAAGTGCTACTTCATAGATCACAGATATAATCACTCCATACATGTCACCAGCCAAATCGACTTCGTCATTTTCAGGCTCATAATCGACTAGAAGATTATAAATAGACGCGTTCTTAGGTGAAAGCAAATTGGACTTGGGGATTCGAAGAAGTAGAGGGTCTTCAGCCATCTCCTCTTCTATATGGTCTACTAGCTCATTAGGTAAGAATACACCTAAACCACCAAAAGTGGAGCTTTCAATGCGCAAATCTTCTCGCCAGTACGCATTTTCATGTAGCCACTTCACGAGAGACTCAACACGTTCGCTAGAGGTCGAAGACATGGCCAATGGATGATATTCGGTCGGAAAGAGAAAGACCCGTAGCTCATAAGTCTTAACTATTGCACCTGATATTAAGTCTGTCTGCAGTACCTAGCCTCATCTACTTTTTCAATCTCAACTTTTCAGCCCGGAGCCCGACTAACAAAATACATCCGGGTAACACCTCCAAAATGAAAATTTTCGATTTTTCACTCGTTACCTGCAGGATGACAAATTACTATAAATACTAGCCCTTCCCCTGGTCTCCCTTATTCTGTCGGCATCATCAGTAGTGGTTATACTATATCTAATATATATAACTATTATTACATAAAGACTTTTAGCGGGCCCGTCTGTTGCAGCATCGATGTGCACGGGCGACGTCTGCTATCTACCCATAGCTAAGCATTGGTTGACCCTACTAACAATTCGGTCACAATCAGTACTTCGTTTCGGTCTTTTAGAGGATATCGGCATTACATGTGTTTGAATAAGCTCTGATAGTATGGTGTTTACACGTGACTATTCAGATGAAAGCATGGTGCTACATACGTAGACATAAAGGCTGTAGTTTTGTAGTTGAGTGGACTTAATTGTGTGGACTACAAATTATCATCACTAGAATGTAGCTCTATTAGTGACCTAATAATTCTCTCGATTTTCAGCTGGAAGATAAACCTCATATTTGGTTAATGTTCAAAACATAAGGTAGACCAGGCGATCTAACTACAACTGGAGGTCTGTACTCGAATGGTTTCTGAACGTTTGATTTTTGAATATTAGTAGAACTTCTGCGCTACAGAAGGCAAAAATCTCATCTTTACTTGCACGCTTTTTCAAAGAGAAAAACTAACATCTTTGAAGAACAGTTCGGCCACGTAATCAGAGACATAATACAACTTCTCGTACTTTCACTCTTCTTCTACTGCTGAATGCTTTGCAAGAACTGGATACTGAAGTCCTCATGAAGTCACGTGATATTTGGTCACACACACAAATCAAAACTTTTTTTAAAAATTGGAATCTTTACTTGAATCTTGGAAATTGCCATCTTTAGCATCGACAACTACATTCACTATGGCCCACAGATTGATTGTCAACGTGGTTCTCACGGGAGCCTCTGTGTTTGGCAGAGCTTTCACTGAAGCTTACAAGCAAGCAGCCAAGGCTTCTGCTGCTGGAGCTGCCGCGGGTCCCGCCAAAGCCAGTTCTGTTGGAGGAATCCCAGTAGATGAAGCACTCAAGATTTTGGACTTGGAAAAGAAGGAGTTGAATTTGGCGAAAATCGACGAGAAGTACAAGTATCTATTTGAGGTAAATTCAAAGGAAAAGGGGAATTCGTTCTACTTACAGAGTAAAGTGTATTACGCCATGGATACGTTGAAGAAAGAGCTTGAGTTTTTAGAAAAGATTAAACAGAGCAAAAGTGAAGCGTGAAGTGGAAATGAAGGGATGAAAGAAAGAGCATAGTAATCATAATGAGGTATCCGGCCAGACAGCTGGGTGCCTATCTGTAAATAGTCTGGAATATATTTTAAAGAATTTGAAATGGATGTAGAGAAGAGTCAAGAAAAGTAGAAGTCGGCAGTTTTCGAAAAAGATTATGTACTGATGAAGCTGTAAGGAAGAGGGAGAGGTACTTGATAGCAAAGAATAAGATTTCAACGAGAATGAAAAATATTTGTATGGTGGAAGGAAGTTCATGGGAGGAGAAACGAGCAGTTTCAGACAAGAAGCAGATGTGGCGAATCTTGATAAGAATGTGAATAGATAGCAGCTGTATTTTGCTTTGGCTGTGGCCAACTCTATTTCCATAGATTATACCTATTGAGACTATCAAGCCAGTCAGCTACTCTTCAAATGTAGTTCCTTCGTAGGTAATTGACTGTAATGTGCTATTGAAAGAAGCAGAGACAAAGAACGGGGCGACTTCTTTCGGGTTTCTGGATCTTACAATCTTACACCGTCCAAGTGTAATATTGATATTTGTTGGGACTAGATTCTTGGGATGGGATCAGATGATGCTAGAGAAAATAGGTCAATTTTGGGCCAAGATCATGTGGTAACCTGGTTCGAAAATATATCCACCATACCGTTCCTGACATCGCCAAAGTCACCAGTTCCATGTTTGAAGTTGTTATTGGTTCATTTTAAGCTGGAAAGCACAGCATTTTCTTGTTCTAGTATAGGTGAATTGTAGGACCATTTGCTTCTGAGTTCAGGGTCTGGAAAACTCGCAGCCAAAGCAGTGTGAAATAATATTCTTCAATTTCGCAACCATTTCTCGAACACCATCAACAGTAAAAGCGCCATGTATTTCACAACTTATAAATTTACAAAGTAAAAGAAACTGGAAACGTTCAAGTTTATCTTCCCACAATCGGGTTACTTTTGTCGTATGCCTCTAAACGACTTGGCCCTCTCTTCCCCCCCCAGCTGCGGTCTTAACTATGTGCGAGGCTGAAGCTCGTTTGAATCTCTATGTGCACCACAATAAACGATCGTATAGTTAGCGAAAAAAATGTTATCGTATACGAAGCCTCTGCAATGAAACCTATATGTTATTCTTCCAGACATTCTCGTTTGTTCACGGTATATCACTATAGTGGAGATAGTCATAAGTTGTAGTAATAGCTTCGATCGAGCCATCCATCGCCGAGACTGCTAATATATAACTATACGTTTGTTTGCCCGAAGCTCGAATCTTTCTCATTTCACAAGACAGACAATCAGAACGAAAGAATCGAATACAACAGGACCAGAACATCTACAATATCATCTACCAGACGTTACATCCACTATACTCTACTCTAACTACCACTCATAAATACAGACAAACAGTGCTGTCCAATTGTTGATTACTCATCGTTATCATATTTTTCACTTTCATAAATTTCATAAATTTCATTTCACTTCAGTTCGTTCATGACAAATAAAGAGGAAGAGCAGCTTCTTCAGGATGCGCTGACGCTTTTGATGTTCGCCAACGTAGCGGCAAAGCAACAACAGCAACATATCAAGAACACTTCTGCTAGCCATAGTCCTCTTCAAACTGCTACGTCACCGGCAGCCTCCTCCGTGACCCCACCTCCGGCCAATCCTTCGACTTCGTATCAGCAAATCCAACAACTTCAAAACCAACAAGCACAGCTTCAAACTCAGTTTCAAAACCATATTCAACATGGTGCGATAAAAGTAGAACCAATTCAAAAGAATCAAACTCAACAAAGTCAGCTTCAGCCACAACTTCAACAGAGTCATCAACCTCAGAAACAACTTCCACCGTTTGATTACTATGGAGCTCAGAATCGCCCAGCAGTTTCTTCCAATATTGTCCCAAACCCTGAAAAGTTCTCGACTTCGTCGTCTCTGTCTACGGTTTCGCCTCCTACGGCTTCGTTTGTGCATAATCAAGACCTCAGAGAGGCATCTAGACCTCACCTTCCACATAAAAGTTCGTTGAGCATTCTTATGAACAGTCCAGAACCACAATCCATGCCATTCTCGCCTTCTAATGTGTCAACTCTTACAAAAGATTCTCAGATTTCACAAACTTCCCAGGTTTCACAGCAGAAACGCTCGGCTTCGCTTGAGGATTCTAATCTTCCCCAGAAAGGCAGTTTTGTCCAACAACACAAACGCTCTAAATCGACCCCAGAGACCGACAAAAAGACACCGGCTTATAGACACATTGTTCTTTCTCCTGGCCCAGCAAACGTAGCTCTCGCCAGAGGCATCAACTTGGAAACAGGAGAAAGAAATAATAACAATGCGGTGATAGCTGCTGCTGCATTAGCAGCTGCTGCAGATATACCGTTGCCGTTGAAACATGTAAAAAGAAACGTAGAACCAACAGTTTCTAAGTCTACAACAGTAAAATTTGCACACATAGTATCAGAACAAGAAGCTGAACCGGCTAAAACTGTTCAAGTAGCACAACCTGTTGCAAAAGTTGAGCCGGAACAAGTTCCACTAGCAGTTCCAAAACCAGTAGTGGTTCCTACACTTCCTGTGACATTACCGGTCATGGCTACAAATCTTCGAGAAAAGGAAATCAAAATAACCAAAGATGAAGATCAGCTTACCGAAGCAGAGGTAGACGAGAAAACAGACGATGAACGCACAGACGATGAATATTCCTCAGCGAGAGGAAGTAAAACAGAAACAGAAACAGCCTCGGAAATCTTCGAAGTAAAATCAGAAGTTGAGGGCCCAAGACAAGAACAAGTAGTTCAACTTCAACTTCAACTTCAACAAGAAGCACAAGAACAGGAAACTCATGCACATCAAGAACAGGCCCAAGTTCAACAAGAACAAGAACAAGAACAAATTCAAATTCAACGAGAACCAGAAGCAAAACAAGTTGAACAAGAACAAGAATCACAGGAAGTTCAACAACTTGTAGAAAGTGATGATCAGGACTATGAACGGGAAGAAAAAGTGGACACAGAGATTCAACATGAAGAACAAAAGATCGATTTTAAGGCACCTCCTCTTTCTTCATATCAGGTTGATCCTGATTCTGGTTTAATCGGATGTATCTGTGGAATTTCTGACGATGACGGGTTTACTATCCAGTGTGATGTGTGTTATAGATGGCAGCATTGTGTCTGTATGGGTTTCAAGACAAGTGAAGAAGTGCCCGAAGACGAGTATACTTGTTATTACTGTGACAGAGCCAAGTGGGGAAAATTTGACCCACTAGAATGTCGCAGAGAAACGTTGGATCGTCTAGACAACGATAGTCGACAGCCTCAATTACTGCAAGAATTGAACGAAAGGCAACAGCAAGAACTTGCGGAATTTCAGGAGAAGCAGAAGCAAAATGGCAAGAGAAAGCCGCTGAACTCTGATAAAAACGACAAGCGACGTAAAGTGGAAAGTCAAGTAGAAAAGAGAAAGGACTCCTCAGCAACTGAAGTACAGCCAAAGAGTCAAACTCCTAGCGATACCCTTCCAAACAAAGACAATGAGTTGTTAGAAGATGGAGTCACAGCAGAGTCGTATCAATCTGTGTATTATAAGCTTAGAAAGAACGACTACAAGAGACAGTCTATAAGCGATTTCTTTTCTAGAATAGGTACTGAGTTCTTCAACGAATACCTTTCTTTGGACCCAAGCACAAAAGCCTCCAAAGAATTGAGAGGGATCAAAGTGATGTCTATGCCTGAGTTTAAAGCTATTAGATTGAGCAAATTGAATTTGCCAAACCATCTTAATTATATTAGCGAGCACAAGAACAATTTGTCCAAGAAGAAGTTGTTCAACGACACTTCGATACAGGTTAGACAGTATTCCGATAATCAGAAGCAGAAGTTTAATGGAATCTCCAAGTTGTCACTTTTTATCACGTCCACTAATAGCGATAGTTTGACGATCCCAGCCAACACTGCGATTATCGAGTATTTAGGTGAAATTGATCTTTTCAAGAACTACGTCAGGGATCCTATCAACCAATATTCCAGCTGGGGTACCCCAAAGCCCAAGGTTCTTCGTACAAGTCTCAAAGTAGCACAGGACAACAATTTGGAAGTTGTTCTTGACTCCAGATTTGTGGGTAATGAATCTAGATTCATTAGAAAAGCTTGTCCTGCTTCCACAAATTGTAGAATAGAGCCAATTTACATTCCTGAAGACAATTCGTTTCGCTTCTTAGTCGTGACAACAAAGCCCATTAATTTGAAGTCAGAATCTGCTGATGAAGAGTTGCGCCTTGAATGGGAATGGGATCCACAACATCCCATCCTCAAGCTTTATGAAAATAACAACTCTGAGAAGTTTGAGCAATTGGTGAATGCTGATAAATCAGCATTAATCACCTACATCGACAATATTTTGCATTTTGCCGAGTGCGGCTGCTCAACAGCAAACGCTTTTTCCTCTTGCGCTATTTTTAAGATCAAGAAGGCTACTTCGTATTTGTTGCGTTCAACTAGAAAAGCATCATCTATCAGCAATTCCAATCTAGCCAAATCAAAAGAGGAATTGATACTTCCTAGAAAGGAAAAGGAGTACATTTCTTGGGAAGAAAGATTGTTGGAAAGAGACAACATCATACAGATGAATCTTTCAGTAACTACTGAACAGATTAGCGAAGAATCAAAAGAAGAGTTGAAAAACGATAATGAAGTGGAAGTCGATAACGAAGAAGTTAAGGGAGAAATTAAGCCAAATTATCTTTTCAAGTTGCCTTACAAGCAGCAATTGCTCTCCAAGAACAGGGGCCGTAAGATCGTAGTTCGTCCTGGATCTTCTTCTGTAGAAGGAGATGTAAATAGCGGAACAGCCCACGACGAGTTACCATTCCCAATTGTGTCTGACTTAGTAGTCAAGATCGAGAAAAGTATTGACGAAAAGCTTAAGCCAATGGTCAAGGAGGTGGAAGAGAAGATAACTACTGTCCTTGAGTCACTTCCAAAGCCTTCGGCCACGCAAGAAGAAACGTCAAAGAAGGATGAAGTTATTGCTGCTGTGGAAGAAATACAACATGTTCTCAAGAAGGAGACAGAAGATCAAGTCAGCTCTCTTCCACCACTTTCAACTGAAACTTCTTCAGAAACTAAAAAGGTGGAAACTTCTGATTCGACAACAGCACAGGCACCACCTCCGGTTGTCAAGAAATTATCATTCGCTGACTATAAGAAGAAATTGAAATAATAGAATAGGTTATATATTTATAATGAGTAATAATGTACTATATCATATTTTCATTCATAATAGGTGATGTACCATACGAGAGTATTGTGAGATATTAAGGAAAATTGGAGCAAAAGGATTGTCGACATGGTATGGAACTAAAATGCGATTTTGATAGCATGTATTTCTGAAGTAGCTTCAGAACATTTTTCGCAGCCATCGATAAATGCTTTAAGGAACTTCCTCTAAAAATTATTAGGTACTAAACGATGTTTAACTGTCTACATTATAGGAATTCTACCAAAATAAACTAGAGCAATAATCTTATGTATTTGAACGGTGACAATTATCCTCCATTTACTATATGGTTATGAAAATGCTCTTTCCTTAATGGCATGGCTATCAAGTCAGGCCTATTTACTACTTAGTTGACAAATGTTCCTCTAATATACGGAATGGTTGGAGGAACCTTAAACTTCCAGTTTGGTATTACCTAATCATTAAGTGGTATCCTTAGGAATTTGTAGATACTTCGGTATTCCTTTTGGCAGATGATCTATGAGGTGGGTCACGTGTCATTTTGTTTTAAGAAATGGCATGTATCACGACTAAAGTCAAAACTACATAGTACAGAGTGTATAAACCATCCATCCATACCTAGAGGAGAGGAGAGCCTTAAATAAAACTCCGGAAGATAATACCTAAACTCATAGGTGAATTTTCCGGAAAACTTAGGTCTTGGGGGTTAATCACGTGCCTGGTAGCGTGATAAACGCGTGACATGACACAAAAATCTTGAACCGGCACCTTTTTAACTCAAACAAGACGCCTGCGTAGCGTAATGGTTAACGCGTTTGACTTCTAATCAAAAGATTGCGGGTTCGACTCCCGCCGTGGGTTTGTTTTTTCTATTTTTAATAATGGCCAACCTAATTTTTATGATAATGCCAATAATCTCTTCATTTTTTAATTGTTCTACACGTATGTTTTACCCCATGAAATGTATTAAATAATAAAAATTCCCAACGAACGACGAAGTATCAACCCCTTAATAAATCGTCGAAAAAGATGACTCGGCTCTAATTATAAGTTAACAAAAATAGTTTAATGGATCCCTTAATTCATGAAATGTGACAAGCAACGAAAGAAAATGTACAATAGTCATTCCGTAGAAGCAGCCTCCGGTTTTGGCATATATATAGTGTGTGTGTGTGTGCCAAAACTTTGAGCCATCCTATAGGATTCTAGCTAGAGTACATTTACTTTGCTTCCTTGTCGGTCAAAGACAATTCTTCTTCTGCACCGCTGCCTGAGACCAACTTCTTGTGCTTAACCTGTTCAAATAATTCTTCCTTCTCTTCCTGGGTCAACTCGTCCTTCTTCTTGCCCTTGACGTAGTACATAGGGTTCAACTTACCAAGAGTCAATCCCTTGGCAAATGGCAAGTGGCCAGTCTTTTCTTCGTAGTACATCAATACAAGAACAGCAATGACAGCGAGCCAGTAGATGTTATAGGAAATGACAGAACCGTATGTAGCAGAGTTTTGCCAGCCCAACAAAGCGTTGAACACATCCCAACCGTGATCGGTAAGAGGGTTACAACAGTTCACGTGCCATACAGACTTGGCGATATCGTAGGTACCTGGGCCAGAACCGTTTTCAGCAGCATCACCACCGGTTTGCTGGGAGTACTTGTAGTTTTCAAAGAACCAAACACCCCTGGAAAACAACCCAGCGGCGATCAAGTACAAGATACAAGTGGAGATGACCAAGAAGATCTGCAACGAGACACTGGAGCCGAAGTAGTACAACAAGACACCAACTACAATACCAGCAATCAATCCACAGACAACAGGAAGAGGGAAAGAACTGGCAGGCTCGGAAATACCGACACCTCCTACGAACACTACGGCTTCCAAACCTTCTCTCAAACAGGTGATGAATGGCAAGAAGAAAAGAGCATATCTCTTAGTCAAGTAGCCAATCTTCCACTTTTCAGCTCTGGAAGATGGCTTCTTAAGCAAAGCACGGGCTAACTTAACTCTCCACTTTTCCTTCATCTTGTTGATACGAAGCATGGGGATACCCATTACCGAAATCAAGACCGTAGCGATAATACAAAAGATACCTTCCCACAAGTCTTCAGACTTAGACCAGATATCCCTACCCAAACCGTAGAAAGTACCAATAAAAGCACCACCGATAATTAAACAGATTAGGACACCTAGCCCTGCGCCGATCCAAACCTGTCGGACAAGTTTTTTGTAGACCAAGGGGTCGTCAGAAGCACCTCCTAAACCTTGCTTCAAGAAGGCGAGAAGCACCGAAACCACAATCACGGCTTCCAATGCTTCTCTGAAGACCACAAAGAAGATCTGGACGTTGAAAACGTTGACCATTCTGTGGAGAAGTTACGAGTGGTTAAGATTGAAATGGAAACTGGAGATTTTACTAGCAATTAGCAATAGCAATCTCACAATTGGCAATCTTTATCCTGTTTTCTGAGCTCTTTAAGGGGAAAGAGACTCGCACCACAGGCTAAGGGGTGTGGGGTTATAGAGGAGTCAAAAAGGGTAACTCAAGAAATGAAGAGCTATGAAAAAAAGAGTCAACTAGCAGCAGCTATAGCAATTGTTGTTGACTTAGGCGTGTGAAGACTGTTCTCGAACAAGAGAAAGCTGTAATATTGACAAATTTCCAAACGAGATATTCACGGCTATTTATGCTGAAAGCCAGACCAACGGTGAAATTTTCAGAAACTTTTATCTGATAAAAATGTCATGGCCAAGACATTTGGATGAGCCCACAAAATATTAGTGCCAAGCCTGCGCCCGTAAGCATGGCCAGCCCGCAGAGTTGTGAAAATATTTTTTGTGATTTGTCGAGTCTGGAAAGGTATGGCCATAACAGCAGTATGGTCCAAGACTTTTTACACTGGGCCTGACACTTTTCTAAATACCACTTTTCTTAACAGGGGCCAGGTCGCTGTCAGCCGTTCTCAATTTTCTGTGTCTAAATTGGGGCTCAGATGCAAAGAAGCTTTTAGCCGGACGCGCGACTGATCTGGTGTCGGCCAGTATAAAGCAACAGAAAATACGCAACCAGACAATTTGATTTTGACCAAATAATCTTGGTAGATAAAATAGATAATTCTGGTATTCGAAATTTGGGTTGCCCGTCAGTCAGCGTCAACGTCTTCACGTACCTTCCCATACTCCTTGCTTGCATATGAAACTTCGAGTCGGCCTCAATTACAAGAGCCAAGACTTTTCGTCACTTGGAAAGGCTCTCAGCAAATGGTATCCCGCATATTCTCGACGTCATCTCCGAATCCGGAATACCTCTCCAGCTGATGATATCAAGGCCAGGACCAGGTAGAAAGGTCAGGTTGCTTTTGTAGGTTTATCGAAGACACTCAGTATTGGTTCTTGCTGATTATCGTACAGCAGAATTCGAAGTTCGCAACCCGAGGGTAAAAAAGCTTAGTTCCGGAAAAGTCGAAAGTCGGTCATTCCTTGAGAAATGTCGCACATTAAAAATACTGTCCCTACTATTTTGTCTTGCAGTATTAACCAGTATACAAAAGTTTATTACCCTGAACTCAGCAATTTTTGAGATTTACAATGAACCATTTTGAGTCACTGGTACGAAAAGTGGTACTATACCGATTCAACAAAGAGGTGGTAATTGTCTAATTTACAACTCCAATGGGACCCAAGACAGAGGATTAAAGAGCATGAAAAGAGGGTAGACAGGAAAAAGAGATGGAACGGAAGCTAAGGTATAAATAAAGATGGAATTACCTCAGAAAGAGAAGAATACTGTAAAATTGTAAGTCAATTAAATACATATATATCAATTGACATTTGTATCATACATACATTTCTCAATTGAACATAAAAGGATTCTTGGAGCAGATAACCAATGCCAATATCAACGGATAGTGAAGGCTATAGACAGTACCCCTGTGGTCCAACAACGTTTGTGACCAATGAAACTGGTTGGCAATTTATGCTGTTTGCTTACAGCTGCGGATATGAAGAAGCCCGGATGGCCCAAACATCTGAAGCTGTAAAAATCAATTTTATGGGATTGTTTGTTACACTATTAATTCTAGTGGGAATTGTGCTGGCTGACACCAGCATAAGCGTTGCAACATCCAGACGAATTAACTCGGGTAGCCCAGACGGTGGAGACGGTTTTTATAAGTTGACCTATATGTAGAGCAAACTATTAGTTTTGAATTCTATATAAATCAATTATAATGCGGGCTCTACTTCTTTAAGACGAGCCAGATGAACCATTTTTCGGCACAAGTATGGAGCTACCCTTCTACAACAGACAATACATATGGAATAAATACTAAAAGTTGAATAGAGCATTATTTCGGACTTTCGTATGAGCCAATAGGTTTCTGGTAAGAATAAAAAGACAGCTCTGTGACGTAAGAAATATATGAACGGATATTCAATAATATTCATGCGACATGAGCTTTTCACTCTTGGGACATTTCTGTTACGTAACGAAAATACAACTCCGGTAAACCGACTTAATTGTAACCTCGTATTGCCAACCAGAATTGTTTTTTAGAACCAGTTAAAGAAACGTAAGTTCTTTCAGGGATTGTCGTTGTTAATTTCGTAACTGGCTGACAATTCGTATCTGGCTAAGATTTTTGTGCTGGGCTTTTAGGATTGCGGCTCTTGTTTCCGACTCCTGATTTTAGGTTAGTAAGCTCTAAATTGCCCCTGATGAATCAAATTTTGTAAGCCCATTTATCACAACCTTCAAGATGTGGAATTGAAATTGTACATTCTTTGTTTTTTGATCTGTTATTGTTGATCTTTTATTATTTACTTGGGAAGTTGATTTTTGCTCTGACTTCTTATATGTAACGCTTCGTCATTGGTTCATTTCAATAATATTTTTATTATTACTTTCTACATTGTGTGACTTTTTAAATCGTCATAAAGTCACTTCTACTACTTCTCTAATTCGCTACTTTTGTTTCTGTCTACATTTCTTTTCGGACAGCCGTACCTTCATTTTCTTATTCTTTAATTTTTATTTTCGTAGTGGTCTGATCTTTTTGATCTAATCTGATATCAACAGTCGCTATTCAATATTATGTAGTTATTCGTCTGTCTTTGTATACTACCATACCGCACAACTCAACCCGGATACGTTTATTATTACCTTCTTTACACACTAGCTATTTCTTGCCTGTTGCCTTCGATGTTGTTTGCTTCCGTAGTCTCATTTGTTGGAACGGCTCCTTCGCCATTTTCGGCTTCTGAAGGATTAGCAACTCCAGAATTTTCTGCTTGCAATTGCTGTTGCTGGTTCTGCTTGACAATCTTCAAGAAGACACCTCCCAACTTTTCACTATTCAATTCAATTCTCTCCGAAACAAAGTTGTTGACCATAGATGTATTAACTAATGAAAACAACTTCACAGTGTACACACATAATTCTTTTTCGAGTTGCCATAACTTCAGCAGCTTCTTGGCCTTCTTAACGATAGCTCTATCTGATATCTGCCCTTGGCCCTCTTCATTATCAGAATCAAACATGCTTCTCAGTAGTTCGTCGGCACTTTCCAGTTCGTCATCAGCTGCTCCGACGAAATCATCGTAGTTGACATCTTCTTCGTCACCTCTATCAAGGTTCACTTCAAGTGCCAGAGCAACTCTTGCTTCCTTAAATAAGAACGTATCCAATAACTGATATTGCAACTCCAGTGGCAAGATTTTCGAGACAAATTTTCCCATCTCTTGTACATTACCAAAGTAGTCTTCAAAGTTCTTGAAGTTGCTTGTTGTGGTGTCGAACTTGATGTAAAATATCTTCATGGAAACAAGTAAGTCAATGAGCTTCACAGAAAACACAGTCTTCAAGCTGTTTAAACTCTCAAACATTTGATAATCTTGCTGATCGGCCAATTCCTTGATATTCCTGTCGACCTCGGTTATGTTATTTGAGATGGCCAGAACAATTGCATACACATTGGCGAACTCAACTTCAATGTCAACGGCGGCCTGCTCTGAGGCACTGCTCTCCAATCCAATCAACTTCTCGAGTTTCCAGGAAATCAAGATAAGGATAAGATCAAGAATGTCCTTGATTCCTGAAACTAAAGGTTTAATATTAGACATAAGATTGCTACGCCATTTCTCAATCAAAACCAGCAACTTGAACTTACTAAGCAATCTGAACACTATCATATCCACCATATTAGCATCCAAGAATTCGTTCAAGTTGATGCTGTCACCAATCTTTCTCAACTTAAGGATTGGCTGTGAAACTTGGATTATACGTTCGATGATATTTCTTTGGTCTCTGAGTTCATCTTCATCTTCATCAATGAAAGAATTATTAGCGCTCGTGATGACATTTTTGACTTCCGAAACTAGCTCATAGACAAAATCCTGGACTTGAAGTCTAATATCTGTTGTTAAGACATCAATTCCTCCAGAGTGTTTCTCGGTGCTGTAGAATTCTAGAAGTTTGCCAAAGAACATATCATATTGAGTGATCAATGCGTCATCGTCAACTTCATTAAATTCGTACTCTTTGAAGAATTTGATCAAATTGCAGTTGACTTCATTGTAGGATTGAATTTGGTTCAAGCCGTTGAAAATCGAATAAATATTCAAGGTATCTAAAGGCAAACCAATCAATAAGTTCCATAACTGTAAAAATACTTTTAGAGAGTCAGGATATTTAATCAGCAACGACTGAAGTTCAGGCAAGTACTTTACTAACTTTACAAGTATCACTGAAGACAATTCGTCCTGCTTACTCTTGGTGGCCACTAAACTGTTGAATGCACCATCGATAAAATTTAGCAAGTGCAATTTGTTTGATCTATCGTCTTTGGATATGTCGATTCCTTCTATGAAATCCTTAACTTCTTGATTGTCTTCTTCAACAGCTCCTCCTGATGTAGAAATGAACTTAATGGATGACGGATCCAAGAGTAAGTAGCGAATTAAAGTTTCCCACGTATTAGTATAGTAAGGCAATTGATACAATGTGCTGTAGATTACACTGATAACATTCTTGTTCTTGATATCACTTTCAATCCTACTTCTCGAATCATGCTCATTGACACTTTCAAAGTAGTATGTAGTAGCATCTTTTAAGATCAGGACTAAATTCTTGATCTTCATACAATCTCTAATTTTCAATTGATCCTCGCCTTCTCCAAACTGACCCGATTCGTAATTCTCGAAAAACATGGAGTACTGCTCATGTTGCTCCTTAACCTGTTGCTCGTTCACTATGCTGACAAACCTGGCCAACTCTGAGCGTAATCTGAGGTTGTTTAGTTTAGAGATATTCTTTGACTCAAGAATTATTTCAAAGAAAATCGCTATGACTTCATGGATGTCTTGTTGGTCAAGATATCCGATTGTTAGCAATTCACAGCAAATGCCTATACAGTTGTATCTTACGTTCAAGTCGCTGTCTAAAGTGCTCATTTTGATGAGTTGTTTTTTGTATCTTGCCGTAAATTGCGATAAACCTCTGTTCATGCCCACATTGGATTGACTTCTCAGAGTGACGTTTTTATAAAGCTTCGACAACACTCTTGTGACTTCATGTCTGACACCATTGCTTGGGTCTGACAATAACCAGCCAAAGTATCTCAAGAAGGAGGCTTCAAAGAAATGGTCTGGATGAATTATCATAGCTTGACTGAGAAATCTAAGACATTCTTGTCTGATCAAAGGGTCGATATCACGATACCTGTGACCCAATGTGACATTTCCTATTTCATTGAAGTATTCAATGATGGTGTTCTTCTGGGTGTGATAACTTTTCACGGTTTTGGTCAAGGTCTCAATCCTCTTTTTGTTTGCTTTTTTGGTTGCTGACAATTGCTTTTTTGACCTATCCATAGACGAAATCACGTTATTTATGATATGGCAGAGCTGGTTTTGGATAGTTAGTAAAGCTACTGTTGATGTATATCTCAATGGACGAATAGTACACGAGCTGAGAGAGGACATCCACGTGAGAATCTGGGTCATGAACGGTGAAGATAGCGACTCTTCTTGCTCGTCATTTTCGTCTTGATTTTCACTACCATTTTCATATCTATACAAAAGACCCTTTTCGTGAGCAATTTGGATTACTTCCTCCAAGAATTTTAACACATTCTTCTTAAATGTTGGCAATGCTTTGAAGGGAAACTTGTGCGATTGTTGATCACTAAATGCAATTACCAATTCTGCTACAGTTTCAGCAGCACTTTCCAAATTGACAAGATCGTGAGGATTAAACAAGTGAAGCGAGCCACAGCTTCTCAATAACAAATTTATCAAAGTGGTGATAGGCACATTTGTATTGTCGCCTTCGATATCATCGTTATACGAATCGACCCATTCCACGGCTACGTCCTGGATATCTACTTCGGGGTGGGCTAACGATTGGTATAACGTGTTTTCCACAAGTTCGGCTTCTAATTGCTGAAAGCTGATTGCCGTTCTTGGGCGTGAGCCTTTTCTACGGCCCGATCCAGTGACAGTCTTAGAACGTTTAGAAACCGCTTTTCGTTGTGGCTTCTTTCTTTTTGCGGACGTTTCTTCAAAGTCAGAGTCGTTCGATTCAGGTTCAGACTCCGAGTCTGAAGTAACTGCAGCTTTGTACCGTTCTGCGGTGTTTTTGTTGGCAACTCTGGCCAGACGTCTGATAGGCATTGAATGAATGTACTATGAAGTTTGTGGAATTGAATAAACTGAAGAATATTCAATGATTTCAATCAGGCAATTTAAGTTTCTGTCAACTTTTAATAGTGGAAATTTTGAAGAAGAACAGTATGAAAGGTTGGTGATTCTACAGAATTGAATCAATAATATGAGTGTTGATTCAAAATGGTTTTGAGAAAATGAAAATGAAGATTGTATAGATCAAAGTTCAGATCCAGATTCAACAATGTCGCTCTCAATATGGACTTTATTAAGTTGGTATCAATCCTAATGAGTCTATATCAAATAGAAATCAATACGGTTATAACAGGTGCCAATAGGCCAAATCAATAGCTAAACAAATGCCAAATCAACTGACCAATATTCGAAAATGAAAAGTAAATACAGACGCGTCAAATCTGTGAATCTCGGGTATACATCACTGTGGTCACATGACCTCTTTCTCGCGGTCGTGCGCTGTCCAACCAGAAAAATCCATTCATTCCAGCGAAATTATTGTTTAGAAACTACTACTCGAAGCTGAAAGCAGACAGTCTACAACTTCAGTATCTATTGTGTGGCCGCAGTTGATTCTCTCTTGTAATAACAGGCATACTAATATCTTCACTTGTTTTCAGAGACAATTAAGTGTAGCTGAAATACGCCATTGCCGAATTCACCAATTCGATAATCAGAAAAGTTCAATCATCTATAACCTATTGATTTTGATTATTTGATTATATTTCACAATATCTGATTATATCTTCACGTCTGCAACTTCAAGGTATAGATCGTCAATTTCATTTACATTTATTTCGCTTTCCAGATTGTACAGATAACATTCTCATTTATCAGGTTTCAAATACATTTATCTTCATACTAAAATGTCTTCCATTGATCCAGAAACGCCAACAGTGGATGAAACATCTAGAAACGCCACTGAAGATCCAACCAGCGCCAGCCCAGTAGTAGCAGATGACGAAGTAGTCTTGCCCAAGGTGGATGTCGATAAGTTGAAGGCTGAGTTTCAAGACAAGGCTAGAACCTACTTGGTGGAACAAAGCAGCCATGTGGTGATACCTTCTTTCTCGAAGTGGTTTTCATTGGATTCCGTGCACAGTATTGAAAAGAAGCTGTTTCCAGACTTTTTCACCGACTCGGCCGTCAAATCCGTCTACAAAACCGAAGAAGTATACACCAACATTAGAGATTTCATGGTTAACGTCTACCGTTTGAATCCCAGAGAGTACTTGACTGTTACAGCTGTGAGAAAGAACTTAGCCGGAGACGTTACATCCATTATCAGAGTGCACCAATTCTTGGAAAAGTGGGGAATCATCAACTACCAGATTGATCCTAGAACAAAGCCTTCTCTTGTAGGTCCCCAGTACACGGGCCATTTCCAGATTACCTTGGATACTCCCTCGGGTTTAGTACCATATATTCCTGAAAATGCTGTAGTTGTAGGCAGTGAAAAGAAGACTGAGTCTGTGGCTGTAGCTGGGTCTAACGGTGTTTTGCCTTCTCCTACTCCTTCTTCTCCTGAAACTGACGCTAAGAAACCGCTTCCGTTCAATTTGGAAGTTAGACGTAATGTCTATGCCTCTGGCTCCAAAAAGTCATCATATAGACCAAACAATACGGTGCAATACTTCTGTAACATTTGCGGTAAGGATGCTACCGAGATCAGATACCACAATCTCAAAATCAAGACCTATGTCCACAATCCTAGTTCTACTATAAATAACGCCAGCATCTTGTGTTCGATCTGCTACAATGAGGGATTGTTCCCTCTGAACTTCCAATCATCCGACTTCGTCAAGTTGACTAAGAATTCAGAGTTGGAAGAATGGACAGAACAGGAAGTCTTACTTTTACTTGAAGGTATCGAGATGTTTGGTACATACGATGCACCAGCTATCAATGGCGGCATCAACGCCAACAGTAATGCACAATGGGAGAAGATAAGCGAGCATGTGGGCTCTAAAACGAGAGAGCAATGCTTGATAAAATTCATACAATTGCCTATCGAAGACAAGTACTTGACGAAATTGGTCTCAAAAGACAAGCCAGTCGACAAGAGTAGCACAGCCAATAACGAGACGTTGGTTAGTGACATAGTCAAGAAGCTCATCCAGGATGAAGCTGGCAAGGAGTTGTTGAAGAAGCTGTCTAGAGCTAGTCTTGAGGAGGCTGTTCTTGAAGAAACAAACTTGATTAACCAGATAATAGAGTTGACTTTGGAAAAGTTCAACAGCAAGTTGGCCAAGATCGAGGGTTTGCAAGAAGGTTTGCTCAAGGTGGAAAACCAGTTGAACTTGGAAAGAAAGCAGGTATTGATTGAGAGATGGGTTCAGTTTGAAAAGATTCAGAAATTGAAGGCTGAAAAGCCAGAATTGGCTGAAGTCTTGGATGATTTGATTAAACCTGTAAGAGTCAACGAAATCAACAAATCTTTAAACCTCGTAAAACATGTTGACAATGCTGACAAGATGGAAGTCGATCAACAAGAGATAAGTCAAGTTGACAGCGACAAGTTACCTATTAGTGTTGCCAAACCTAAGAGCTACCAGTACTGGTCCGGTTGATCTAAAATGGTCATGTATTATTGTCTGTATATTACTAAGTAGTTAATGTAAACTTTTCCCTATGGAGATACCTCTATCCAATAGATGTGATATCGCTTCATTCTTCGACTATTTGTAAATCACTTCTTTCTTCCTCTGTGTTTGGAACGAGTTGGCTCTAACTTCAAGTTTTCGATTTCCTGCTTGAAGTAATCATCTGGCACAGGCACCGAAGTCGGCGTCTCGAAGTTGATCAAATGCGATTCTTGCTTACCTTCCACAGAAGCTGTATTAACTATCAATGGTGAAGTGCTTTTAGGAGAACTAGGACTCTTTTCAACCTCAGGGAACTTCTCCGGTAACTGGCTATTGATATCAGTGATGGCATGGCTATGGTCAACTCTTGCGAATTCCGGATCGATCAAATGGCTGTCTATATTGATGGCAGTTTTCAGATCTCTCTTCCTACGATCACTGCCTTCAAAGAGCATAGTAGGAGATCTAGCATTCTTCATATTCATTAACGAACTGGATGTCACCACAGTTTGAACTGAGTTCTGCGTTGCCTTACTACTTGCACTAGGCAGCATCGAAGACGACTGGAGACTTGGTGGCTGCTTCTTGATGGAGGGAAGCTTGCTCTTTAGAGAATAGTATGAATCAGTTGGATTTGGACTCAAGCTTCTACCGTGTCTTGACAACTTTCTGCCTACACCAGGCAAGTCGAGCCTAAGAGCCGAAACTACGGCGCTGTTGGCTGCACTGAGGCTGCTGTAGCTGGTATGGTTACTAGGAGCAATAGCAGATAGATGTGGACGATTCAACTCCCGTGAATTTATGTTCGTCTTCACCTTACCTTCCTTGTAGAGGCTGATAAACTTTTTTCTGATTCTATAAGCAGAATCTTGTCTGAATACTCTAATAAGACCATACTGATCAGTAGTTACTATGATGTTGCCTTCATCCAGCTCCCTGGAATCGTTGTTAGAATCAAAGGTCAAACACTTGGTATCCGAGCTGTGGTTGAATTTACACTTTTCACCTCGTTTCACTAAGTCGTAGATGATGTCGTCAGATAAGTTCAAGAGCTTCTTGGTGTTTTCAGGCGCAAATAGGGCCACATTTACTTTTGAGTGATGGGCGTGGAAAGAGGTGTAACTGCTGTTCTCATTGGAAATGAAGTCGTAGTCGTCGTCTTCCAAGACTTTTTTGATAAATTTGTTGTCTTGCATGAACTTGGCGTATCGCTTATTCTTGTGCAGCAATTCGCTCAACTGCAGCTTTCCTTCCACAACTATATCTTTAATCACCAGTTTTAACTTCTTGTTGATCACAATGTTGTTGTTCTCCCATACATAACACCAGTGGTCTTCGGAACCTGAAATAATGTATCGGCTATCGTCAGACGTGGAAGCTACAATAGATGAACTATTGTTGGTCAAACCTTTGAACCTTGTGACAAGCTTTCTGCCAGAACTGACTAATCTGATCTTAGAATCGTTAGTCGTTATCAAATATGTCCATTTATCTAAAGGAGTCTTGGCGCCAGTGTCCTTCTTGAAACGATTGGCGAAGATCTTCACTCCTGTGATCTTGTTCCCGTTTCTCTGAAAAGGATGTGCTAGTGTTCTCTCCTTGATTTCAAACCTATTGATCACAAACAAGCCTTTTGTTTCCATCATAAACACAGATCCATTGAACCCTCCTACTACACAATGATCTCCGTCTGGTGTAAATGCAAGTGCGGTTATCAAAACGTCGTCGCCCAAGTTCTTGTTGAAGGCTACATTGTTCTCAAGAATAGACCACAAACGGGCTTGATTATCTAGAGAACCACTGAGAAAGAATCTGTCATCATTGGGGTGGAACCTGACGGAAGTCACGAAGTCTTCATGCTGAAAAGTCTGCAAACATTCATCACGATCTACATGCCATAGTTTGACAGTTCTGTCCATACTTCCAGATATCAAGAAGTTGTTCTTACTCCAATCCAACGACAAGACGCTTTTGGAATGACCTTTGAACACTCTGATAGGCTTTCTATGGAAAACAGGAGCAGATTCATAAATTACATCGTCCCTATTAGTCTTTTTCTTCTTAGTTTGTACCCTTTCCAGTTCGGCGTTCTTGTACTCAAGACGTCCAAGAGGAGATGAAATGACTTTCCACACTTTTATCACCAGGTCCCGACCCGCAGCAGCAAGATACATTCCGTCACGACTGAATTCCATAACAAAAATCTCTGATTGGTTTGATTTGACATTTTCATCATTTGTTTCAAATCCCGACATCTCTGTCTCGGCTGTTTCTTCTTCGTCCGAAAGAGTAATGTTGGAGTTAGAATCAGTGTCAAGCACCTTACCAGAAGCTTTCAACAAATTCTCTTCGTTAGTGTTTAACTCCTGCGCCAAAAACAAGTTGTTCAATACTTTAGGGCTGCTTTTGTTGCGTTTAGACGTCCTTATATACTTGGGTGTCACAAGAGATTCATATGTGATACCGACCCATGGAGGATCTTCATTGTTCTGGATATCTAGTGAGATCGAGTCCTGCTGTGTATCTATAGAAGGAAACTCCACTTTCTCATTGAAATGCCCCAAATCCAACGGGCTGGCTGCCCCGCTCTGTGTTCTTCCTTTCTCCATGGAGCTTATGGAATGCCTGAGAGATAGGTTCAGGGTAGATGACGAATCTGAATCATCTTTATGTTCTTCTCTGTCTGAATCTGTATCTCCGTCAAAGAGCGAAGCTACATCATTATCGATGAAACGCGCGCCTGATGAGCTTCTTCTTCTGGATCTAGATCTGGTAGGTCTTGCGGTAGTAGGATCACCAGCTGCAGCAATTTTGGAATTCACTGCTTTCACAGGTGTCTTGTCTGAACCAATGGTATTCACTTTGGTGGTAGATGAAGCTACGGACAGGTCTTGCAGTCTTTTCAGCGACACCAGAGGCAGATTCGATTTTTTACGGAGAATCTTGAAGAGTCCTTTACGAGACGAAGACGAAGATGTTGTTCTCACACTTGTAGGTGTTGGAGGATCTGCCATTGTGAGGTAATGCTAATTAACAGTTCGTGATAATCAATGAGTAATAGAGATTTCGTAACCGAAAGCACCTGATAATCTGAAATATTCAGTCGTGAAGAAATGATGATCTGGTTGATGCTCAGCGATACTCTATGCGGGTAGAAAATCGTATATGAATAAGTATCAGATACCGCAATTGTAGATTTACAACAATTAAGTATGTAAGACTAGTTACAGGCAATTGTTCCCTTTTATGAAACGACTATGTCTTTACTTCGGAATTCTCTGGTTGCTCTCAATGAAGGGATACCGGGTATAAGGGTTTTACAGCCGATGTATGTAGAAGCTGTAGCAAAGGCAGAAATTCCACTTAACACGGAATTGAAGGGGGTATTCTGACCGGGTTCTGCAAGCTTGCAGTCTTGTGGTAATCGAAGGAGAAAACTCTTGAAAGTAAATGAATTCAATAATGGAAAATTATGGTTTCAGTGTTCCGAATATGCTTATATGGAGTAGACAATTCAGAAAGTTGCGAAAGAAAAGTGCTCCTCTAAAGGAAAAGCTTCTTTCGGGTGACAATATTCTCGAATCTCCAGTAAGTGGCAAATTCTTCTAGAACTCAGAAATTGGTTAACAAGGAAGAAAGAGTAAGAAGAGGTATTGAAATAGACATACTCCGGATTGTAAGGAATGTTCGTACAGGAGTCACGGGTGCAAAACTGAAGATGAGATAGTGCTGAAGCCGGTACCGAAGGTGAGGAATTGTTACTGACAATGGAAGTTTTCTAGCGAGATGGAGTTGAAATTGGGCTACTGAAGTTCAATTTGGGTAGTTCATTGGCTTGAGAGTGGGAGTTGTCTTCTGCTTCATACTGGCTCAGTAGCCTCCTCCTCATCGGCCCTTGCTCGTTTGGTATGTAGGCAGTTCCCAGCCGATACGATGGTGCCGAAATAGCGACAGCAGCGAAATTAGCGGCACAAGAAATAAGCAGCTGTAGTGACACAGTAGAGATACTGAATAATGCCGAAAGCTCTATGGTCCCTTTTCGGAGCCCCGTTCTCTGGACAATGCCGACAATATCAACTTTGTTAATATTCCAGTCTCACCCGTTCATATCTAGATCTCTATTCTGGAATCTCTGCATTCTCTCTGGAGTCTTAATCTTGTCTCAGTTCCCACCGGGCTTCTGCAACTCGCAGTACTGGCTTTTTTTCCTCACTACGCTCGTGCGACCAGCCTCTACAATTCTTCGCTAGCTCCCACCTCTATTTTTCTCCCTACGCTCTACATCTCCCACCACTTTGAATTACTACTCTACACCTCTGTCTCGATTTTCCTTCATTAAGCCTAAAATACACAATGATATGCCTATACTGTCTTCTTCTTCTTGGACCATTCCAAGTGCAAGATCAAGGAATGGTAACCCTTTCCGTTCAAGGCATCCAACGCTCTTTGCGCCATATCCTCAGTAATGAACGAAACGTATGCAAAACCTCTCGAGTCTCCAGTCTCTCTGTTTCTTACCAAAGTGACTCTCTGTAATGGGCCGAATCTGGCAAACAACTCGTTTCTCAACATGTCCTCGTCGACGAACGAGTTCAATTGCGACACCTTCAAGGTTGTAGAGTCGTCTCTTCCTTCCTTCAGTGGCAAGTTTCCATTAGCATCAGCTCTCAAATGTCTTGGGACATACTTACCTGGTCCGTTATCTCCTGCTCCGCTTTCAGCGGCTGGAGAAGACGTGGTAGCTCCCAAAGTGTCCTTGAATGGACACTTGGACGTGTAATGGTCTCCACCACATGTTCTACAACGAATAGTTTGTACAGAAAGTTTCTGTGCTCTGTTTTCGGCCTTTTCTTCTTCTTCTTCCTTCTCTTGCTGTTTCCAGGATGTACCCAACTTCAACTCTACCTTTTCACCAAGCTGAGTCGTAGAAGTGTCTGGTCCTGGTGGAGACTTGCTTTCCTTACCGTATTTCTTCCAGTTTTTACGCTGGGCAATCAAAGGATGCACTCTTTCTTGCACCTTGACTTCCTTGATCTTTTGGGTTATTTTTACCTTTTTACCATCTTGGTTAGTTCTGTATGTGATAACCGTCTTCGTTCCGTCGGGGTTGGTGGTGATGTCGGGAGCAGAAAACTCGTCGCCTGCATCAGCCCACGAGCCTATAACAGTAGTCGACATTGTATTGGATTATAGATTGTGGATATTCTAGAAGAAAAGAGACTTTTCCAATATGCTTTCAGTATTTTACGTATTTTTCACTATTTTTCATAGTGCGATTTCGCTGAGAAGAAAAATTTTAGAATCAAGAGTTGGTACGGGCACGATTGTTTGGTAGCGCTGTAGTGACTGATTGCTAATGATAGTGATCGGAATGGTATTGGTACGGCTGGATTACGGTGTGATTATATAGTGGATGATTGGTTAGGATAATCTGAAGGCGTTGTGAATGTTGCTTGAGGTGAGAATTTTTGTGCGTTTCTTATTACTGGTAGAGATGCTTGACTGCTGATAGCTGTGATAATTCAATCAGTAAGATCTGAAGATACACTAAAACATGGAAATATATGGAGCTAGACAAATACACGTCTAGATACAGCGATCTATGTATAAGTTGTGGATGCACATACTTATCGCTGGTGGTTCAAAAAAAACCATTTGATCGCTACTTCGCCGTGCTCATTCTTATTCTGGTCAATTTTCGCAACCATTTTCTACTTCTATTTTCTATTTGTCATTCTTTTATTTCTACTAAATTGTCCTCTACATATTCTGTAACACATGCTCTGATACTGCCTGGCTTCTATACACCTGCTCGTGTTCACCCCAATTGCCCGTCCTAAAACTGCATTCGATCTTTCTGTCTTGTAAGTATTTGGCGAACAATTTTGGCTGGTTTAAGCTTAAAAGCTCGTCTTCAAGTGAGTGTAATATCTCGTATTTGTCCACAGCAATCTTGAAAGCCTCGTTATGCTGCTTCCAAGACAACTGCGATGCTTCCTCGATTGCTACTGTTGAAACAAATGCTGATTTGACAAAAAAGTCGTAGCTGGGGTACTCTTCGAGCAATGCCCTTACATCGTAGATCCCATCAAGAAAGTACATAGTCTTGAACGTCAAGTTTTTCAGGATGAAATCAAACAACGTCTGCAATTCCTCGATCAGCGGCTCGCTCGTCTCCAATTGTTCCAACCCTGTCTGGATGATTTCAACATAGTTAAGAATCTCCAACAACAAAGTAGCTCCTACGGAATGGCCCACTATCAGCAATTGTCCAGTTTTGTAGTTCTCAAGAATATACCTGAATGCAGTTAGAACGTCTATTAAATGAACTGGATGCTTGATGAAAGGCGATAAACGATAGTCTATACCTATTATATTGATGTTTGTTGCCTTCTTCTCTTCAAGTATATAATTGGCCATGTCTTCGAAGTCATTGTAGGAATTTCTAGGGTCTCTCCAGCCCCCACCATGAAGCACGATCAAGGTTTTATCATTGGATTCCGAGTAGTTGAAGATTCTGATTCTTTGCAATTGTTCTTTGCCATAGAAAACTATTTTTTCCGACATCTTTAGGTATTGTAAACTTCTGAAAGGATGAAGATACACTGGTGATTCTTCGGTGATAACTCATTGGATTCTTCAAGTCAAGAACTCCATTTCTACAATTATTAATATGCAGGTTGAAATAGTAACTTTAGGTATACTATATAGTCTATCAAAGAATGCCATTAGCATTGTCAGTCGTTAGTCGTCAGTCGTTAGTCATCACAGTGAAACCAAGATATGATCAAGATCAATCAGCAACCAAAAGTGGCTAAAAAATGAAAATTATCATGAAATTTTATGAATCAATAATGATAAATGAAAAATGAAGAATCGAATGATTTATGAATATGGATAATGGATAATCATCATATGAAAAGAGATTCTTACATCATGCTGTGATGTAAACATCTCAGGAAATTCTAGTGGTCAGTCCTCAGCTCGAAGTAAACAGTTCAATCAATCAATAAGAATCAACCAATCAAATACTCACACAGCATCGTTCCTCTCATACACGGACGTTTACAGAGTATATATTTCGAATATTGATACAAAATTCGTTCTCTCCTCGATGCAAAAACTTAAACAATAACAATAGGATAGTCAACACTTCATCAAATCACTTCAAATCATCTCAACGATTCATCAAATCAACTTCAACATTTCAATCAATGACAATTCAACAATTCATGATAATTCAACAATTCAATCTTTAATCAACTCGATTCTTTTTTTATGAAAAAGGAATGGAACAATATAATATGGAAAGCAAAGGGAAAGAATTTTCAGACTCACATAGACCTGTAAAGAGTCTTCTCAGATTAGTAACGAGTTGGCGATCTGTCTCTGGTGTACGAGTCTCCTCTGTCTTCTCTGTTGTAATCACCACCTCTTCCACCTCTGAAGTCACCTCTGTCACCTCTGTCATAGCCACCTCTTCCGCCTCTGAATCCACCACGGTCGAATCCACCTCTTCCGCCTCTGAAGCCACCACCTCTACCACCTCTGAATCCACCTCTATCGTAACCTCCACGGCCACCTCTGAATCCACCTCTGTCGTAACCTCCACGGCCACCTCTGAATCCACCTCTGTCGAAACCACCTCTGCCTCCTCTGAAGCCACCTCTTCTGGCTGGAGGAACAAATGGAGAAGTATCTTCTTCAGCACCAATGACGGCATCCTGGAACTCAGCTTTGTCCAATAATGGAATAGCTCTTTCCAATTCTTCAGCAGAGGCAAATTCCAAAGAACCAGAAACTTCACCAGATTCGTAGTCTCTGTTGATCTTAGCAAACAAACCCTGGTAGCCAGTCTTTTCTCTGACGAAATCCTTCAAGTCTTGCCAAGCAGCGTTGTCTGGCAAGTTGGTAATCTTAACTCTGTATTTGCCTCTGGTATCTTCCGGTCTTTCACGGGCAGTTTCTACCTGCAATTGCTGGCCATCGAACTCAGTAGCGTTGAAGGTCTCGATAGCACGAGTGGCATCTTCGCTGTTTTCGAAAGTGATGTAGGCAAATCCTCTCAAGATCAAAACATCGGCAATAGGACCGGCGGTTCCAAAATGAGACTCAAGTTGTTCTCTTTCGACTTAAAGTTGTTAGTATGATGCTACAATGGACGATGATACATATGATATCTATAGTTCTAGCACTATAAATCACATGGATAAAATTGAAATTCAAAATGACATATTGACAACTCTTATGGCAAATCACAAGGAACAATCACATAATACAATCATATAAAACAGTCATATCTCCATTAGAAAGTATTAATTATTGTATCAAACCACTTTAGTAACAATTAACTTATGTTGTTGATACTTTATATTCCAATTTCATCGCTTCCATTCTTTCGAATCACATACCTTCAAAACTTAATGGTCTTACAAAGACCTTGACACCAGCTTCAGACATCTCTGTTTCTTCTATAGTATCTATCACAAGAACAAAATCTGGCTGATGAGAAAGAAAAACGTTGTCCCAATAATGGTAGAAATATTTCTGCCCATCGAAGATGCTGAAAATTGCTAGTGGTAGGGGCACGACAGAGCCATAGTTAGGGCTACTGGGATGAGATGATTTCAGAGCAGATGAAATAGGACGAGATATGAGAGATCGGAGTTTTGCGGACTTTTATGAGTTTTGTAGGCTTATAAGATTTAATTGGAATTCTGCTAATCTAATTTTGTGAAGAGTAGTTAGACTTGACCATTGTAAAATAAAAGAGTTATTGTGGAGATAGGCTCTGGTGGAAGTTCGCGCATCTTGTTATGTATGGGAGTATTCAGAGAACTTCAGGAGAATACCCACTACTACTGAATTTTTTTAACTATAACCAATAAAGAAATAGCTTTAAGTGTAGATATAAACAATTAGAGTATTAGCATTTATTCAATGTATAAAATTAACAGGTATATATTCGGTAATTAGATATCATAAATCAACTACAATGTCCCGTGGAAGTGCTTGAGAAAAAGAGAAAAAGTCAATAATAAAACATCAAAATAGAAAGGGATGGCCGATAAGCTGAAGAACGCTTGGATGCAAATGTATCTAAGTTTATTAGTGCTGACCATGAGTTCTTATGAAAGATCTAGAAGACTTGTGAGAAGTTCTAGAAGCTTAAAAGTAGTTCCAGAAGAGAACTCTTTAGATACCTGAAGAGGCTTGCTCAAAGTTTTTCTGAAGAGCATTCTTGTGAGCATCTAAAAGCCTAAGAGAAGACCTTCTTGAAGAATCTGACAAGACCATTCTTCTTCTTCTGTGTCTTATCCTTGGCAGCACCAGCAGTGGCAGAGGCAGCAGTCTTGGCGGCAGCAGTAGTGTCTTTAGCAGCGGCAGTGGTTTCCTTAACAGCTTCCTTAACTGGAGATTCAGCAGAAGTGGTAGCAGCCTTAGCAGCTGATTCAGCAGCACCTTGAGCCTTCTTGGCCTCTTCGGTCAATCTGATTCTTTCCGATGCTGAAGGCTGGATTTCCTCTACAGTTACATCGCCTTCTTGGGCAGCAATGGCAGCAGCAATGTCCTTGTGTTCTCCGGTGGCTACAACGATTTCATCTTCGTAGTCTTTGGCAGCAGCCTTGACGGGAGATGCATCGACTTCCTTTTCTACATCGGCGACGGCAGCTTCACCGTTGGCTACAGCATCTACAGGAACTGCAGCTTCGACGTCCTTAACAGCTGGAACTTCAGCTTCGACGTCCTTAACAGCTGGAACTTCAGCTTCGATATCCTTAACAGTTGGAACTTCAGCTTCAACGTCCTTAACAGCAGGAACTTCAGCTTTAGGGTCCAAAGTCTTTGGAGCTTCCTTTTCAGCAGAAGTAGCGGCGACACCAGCGATGCCAGCGGCACCAGCAACAGCAGCAGCAGCGCCAGCAGCAATTCCTGCAGTAGAAGCAGAAATACCTTCGGATTCAGCTTCTGGTTCAGGAGACTGTTCGTCGGTGACTTCTTCAGAAGAGCCGTTGGCATTCTTCTTCTTCTTCTTCAACTTGTACTGGGTTCTCTTGACCTTCTTCTTCTGCTTCTTCTTTTCTTCAGCAGACAATTCGGGCTCGTTCAAAGTCTTTGGATCCACATCTCTGACTTCGTTGAAGGCAGCCAAGGCGTCGGCATCTTTTGGAATGTGGATGCCTGGCTCTCCGCTCAAAGTTGTCTGTTGGCCCTCAGTAGAAGGCAAGACAGTGGTCTTAAGTTCGCCTTCAGCAGCTGGAGCGACGCTCTTTGAAACCAAACCACCAGCTTCGGGGATCTTGGTGCCAGCAAGGGATGAAACAGCGACCAAGTCGGCAGCTTCCAAGACGTTGTTTTCGTTACCACTGTCGTCCTTGGAGATTTTCTGGGTCTTCAGAACAACCCAGTCGCCGTCAACAACGTACTTGTACAAGAGCTTTTCCGAGGTTTTTGGCAAAGGAACAGTCAATTCGAAAGAGCCGTCGGCTTGTTTGACAAGGTACAACGACTTGGACCAGTCGTCAAAGGTACCGGTGAGGATGACTTCTTGGGGACCAGCGGGCCTAATAAGTTAGTAAGAGCTATAAAAAATGGAATATGACCAGAATAGTGAACACGGATAATGACGAGACAATGTGGAAATCATGGCTGACTATGGATATTGTGCAATTGGAGTGTAATTGCGATGTGAATATGAAAATTCATTATGAGATTGTTGTGATTACAATTTGTGAGTGTGAGTGCGAACTTCAGTGAAATTCAATCCATAAATAGGATAGAGATAGAAGGAGAGTCTCGAGGAATTGAAGCGTGGAAAGTAATGAAGTGTCTCGTAGCGATTGTGGGATGTGTAGCTGTGAATACTGGTTAAGATCCTTTTTGGTTGTTGTTCTTATTGCATCAACATTCAGTGCTGTGTATGTTTTTGTTGCCCATCTCGTTGTGTTTATCTCCACACACACATGACCATTGCCATTTGCAAACGACTACTACGAGCAATGTATCGAGACACTACTATGGGACACATGTCCAACGTCGTACTGTTCAATTTGGGAGTTACAGGCCACAGCCATATTCACTATTTGTTGACATTGTAGCTACGCCTTCAGGGAGGAGAAAATGAGTTCCCGTTTCAGCCACACCGTAAGCGCAGCTCTGCTAGACAAGAATACGTACCATGTGAATGTGTAGGTAGACATGATGATAGAAATATAACGGTGTCAGAGATAAGCAGCGAATGGAAAAGAAGGAATGAATCCAAAAGCCTGAGCAATTACAAAATACAAAATGTCTGTGGTAGTTTCAACGACATATTAAATAAATAAATTATATGTGATGATAATTTTAGCCCGCCGGAATTTTCCTCCTCACCAACTGGGTTTTGTGACTAGCCATACTTAAGGCTGTGTGCAGAAGCCTTCCAAGTTGGTCGACCATTTGCATGTTTTGGGTCATGCCGGAGTGTGTGCAGGGGCAGGGAACCAGAGACAGCAGGCTGGAGCTGGACATAAACTGAATTAGAGACGGTTAGTAGCCGTGAAACAGACTTGGAGGGCGAGAGAGCGATGGAAGTCAGAGCGATGGAAGTCGGAGTGACATTTAGTGAGAGACCTGTCAAGCTTTCTGGGAAGTGCTTACTGAGAAATACTGAGAAATAATGAGAAACCTGAGAAATCTGAGAAATTCCGACTGAAAAAGAGTGAAAATTTGCTGGTAGAAATACTGAGAATTCCTTTACAGTGAATAAGAATACGAAGAGATACAATTTGTATGATACAGCAATAAAGCTGTTTCTTGCTGACTCCAACTTGTCACAACAGTACTAAGGTACTGCTGAATCACATTTCTCTGTAGCCTTCTTGTGAACCTCGCCATTCTCGTTTTGTTGTTTCCCCTGGGCGCACAAATTTCACTGTCCTCGCAAGCCAGCACTGCTGGCGATCATCTCAGTTTGGCACCTTCGGCTATCCGAATTGTTGCATTTTCCGTCTGTTTCGGGCTGCTTTTAACTATATTATCTACGGTGCATATCGCTTCTCGGTTATATATGATGCTTTTCGAAACACTTCTCGTCTTTTCTCGCTAACTCCCACTAACTCTCACTATTCTCTTCGCTAGCTGTGCTCTCCTCGTCTCTCACTATTTATTTCTCGCGTTCTCGTCTCTCGGTAATTTCTCACTATAAGCTCATCTCTCGCTAAAAGCTCATCTTCTTCCATTGTCTTAATACTCTTACTACAAGTTTATGCTTCTACAAGCTGCTTTCTTGCTAAACCAATCTTACTTTTAAACATTTAATTATCAGCTCTAAGCTGCACCCCTAGGCTGGCCCTCCACATTGACGGGCCCAAAACGGATTTTGTTCCGCTGTTTGGTTCCAGCATGCATACTAGAATTTCATCTGCTGCTTGTCTGTAGCCCTATCAGTACCAACGATACCTTGGCCCATTACTATCAGCAAAATGTAACACGTTTTCCTAGCGTCTCTCCCTTATCGCAGCCGTTGATACTTAGCGTTATCAATGTGGTTTTCTTTTGCTCTCTGGCATTTTAATTTTTCGCAATCTTAAAATTTGCAATCGATTCTCACAGTTTGTCAAATGAAGTACTAACTCTCCGATTCTTCCACATTCTCTACCTCTTCGATGTAGTCGGAGTACCGACGGAACGCTCCGTTGGCCTCGTTGCTAATCTCCCCGGTAATCTGGGATTCATCAGAAATCCTCAGCGTAGTCTTGTGATCATCGCCAAAGTAGCTGAGTAGAATAGGCAAAAGACACAAAGCATGCACGGCAGCAATGAAAATCAACGAGAACCACATCCGGAAGTAGTACACCTCAAAGATCTTGGACCTAGTAAATGCCAATACAAACATGCCGATGATCTTAGTGAGCGTGATTCCCCCAAGAACTGAACCTCCTACAGTGCACAAGGAATGGTAAGCTTTGAGCAACTTTACATTTGCGCTCAAGTCGGCAATGTTACGAGCGTGAACTCCACTGCTCATGAACTGGTTGTAGATATCATCTTCGCTCTCGTTGCCAAAAACAGAAGCACTGCAATTAGTGTATGCTCTTGTGATATGAACCGTGAACTCAACAGCTAGACCAGCACATATCACCAAATTCACCAAACTAACAGCGTTCAATGAGATGTCCCATAACGACAAAACACCGCCAATGTTGATCAAAATCGATACTATAGTCACCATCATCACCGTGGCTGTTCTAAACGAGCCTAACAAGAGAATGCTAATTCCCCATATGATAAGCAATGCCAGTCCCAAGATGGTGAAGGTAAGCTCTACAATTCTCTCATATTGCACAAAGAAGACATAGAATGGCGAATGGGCAAAGACGTCCAAGTCAGGCATGAACTTCTTGATCTCATCCACAATTCGGAGTGAGTTCTTGTAGGCATTAATGAAGTCTCCCTGAGATCTCAAAGGCGAATGTGAAGTTCTGAAGTAACTAGAAATCACTTTGCTTTCGTTACGAGATATACTAGATGAATATGGGGCCTTTCCGCCAAGTGGACAAGGATCACTGGGTTCTTCTATCCAATGGTTAAAGTAGAACATAAAGTCCTTGTCAGTGGGGAAACCCTTCATAGAGCTGTCATATGGTGGATCATGATTCTCGTAACAGGTTTGACATTGTCGATCAGGAGCATGAGGGGCACAGAACTCTGGTTCCCCGAATACGGAAGTCTTTTTAAACCTACAGCATTGGTCCAAATCTGGATTCAACCAGGTAAAAAAATCGTCTAGCCAGTTGCTAGCAGGTTCACTTATGGTAGACTTGAATCCCCGCTTGTATTCCTTTTCAAGAATATTGGCTAACGAATAAGTGTCGCAAGCAGAGAAACGACCACACACCATCTGCTGATTTTCCCTCTCAGTTACGTCAAGGTCCTTGACCACAAAAAAGGTAGGAGGTCCTACGTTTAAATACTTGTACACCGAGTCAAAGTAGTTGATCAAGTATGAATCCTTGGGAAGCGCTATTCTTTGATCTAATCCAAAGTTGATGTTTGGAAGCAAACTCAAAGAAATTCCAAACCAAAGTACAAACAATGTCAAAAGTTTTGGTTTGTTGGTCTTAGACATGATGTATGGAGCATAATACTTGGTAATTAAGCTCGAGAAGTTATACTCCACATGTTCGATTTCTTCGTTGGGGTCACCTTCAGGTAAATGAATGTTATGCTGGTCCTCGATTGTGATCCAAGGAAAGCAATCCAAACGGTTGTTCTCCAATCTATGCTGATCAAGAGCTAGCAATGATATGAACATAGTCATTTGTAGCAAGAAGTTGATCAATACTGCCACTGCACTGTAATAAGCAAAGTTCTTTACAGCAGGCATATCTACATTGGTGGCTAAGAAAAACATGGACACCTGTAGAACGGCACTTATAAGGCACGAAGGACCAATGTTTCTGAGAGCCTGGGCGATTCTCAACTCTATGGACATATCGTATAAGGTCTCGCTTACTACATGCAATTCGTGAACAATCAAGAAGATGTTGTCTATACCAATTGCCAAAACCAAGAAGGGAATTACTTCGGCAATGATTAAGGTTGATTTCAATCTCAAGAAAGAAAACAAACCTAGCGAAGATGTCACGGATAGCAAGATGATAATTATACCAGATAATCCCAATGCAAATCTGGTCTTGACAAGACTAGAAAGGCTTCTGTTAGGCAACTTTCCTCCCAAAGCCAAAGAGGCATAGATGAACATACACAAATAGGAAATGACGATAATTCTGATATCGGTGTTTGTAGACTTGTTCAACTCTTCTGTGAGAGATACTTCTGTACTGAAAGCGATGTTTAGCTGTGGATTCTCTTTCTCTAAGTTTTGAGCCCATTTCTGAAGCAGATGCTCGTAGGCGCTAGCAGACTCTGTATAAGTTTGATCTTTCAGGTTGCTATTAACCAATAATGTTACAGTGAATGCCTTCGCTTGAAAGATGTCATCATTGTCAAATAGGATGTTCTTTTTCAACGGCTGTTGGAATGAAGGCAAGCAGTTGACTGGAGAGTCTGTGCAGCTCTTCAATTTGGCTCTCCAGTTATCTTCAGTAAGCTGATTGATATCTCCGTAGAAGTACTGTGTGAACGATTCTATGCCACAAGTTTCGCCGAGTGGTTTGAAGCAGATATCAGACAACGACACGTTTTCGTTCAAGGAATAGAGCTGGCGTTCCTTTTCAAACCACCAACGTATATTATTCCAGTTCAAAATGGGTTCGGAGTCATTCTTATTGCTGACGATTATCTGTTCGATTCTGAACCATTCTCCAAAGCTTGATTCAAAGTATTGCATGTTCTTGAGAGCTGGCTCCTGTGGAGAGACCCAGAGCTTGACGGGATCAGTTTCAAACTGGAGCCAGAATAGTCCAGAGGATAATATTAGCGTCAATACCAAGTTGAAAGAGATTACTAAACCTGGATAAGAAGAGCAGAAATATCCGACGCTGGCAAATGTGTTCTCGATCTTTTCGATCAATCTGAGATGCCAATTGCTGAAACTCGACATTGGCTTCTTGACGGTGACGTAGCTAAGTGGACTCAAAGTAACATCAAAGTCGTCGAAGTCGTCCTCCCCTCTGGAACGTTTCAACTTGGCCAAATAGACGTGATATCCTCCAAGTAAGATTATTAAAGAGATCCAGATGATTACGATCGAAAACGTGAAGCAGGGGATCTTGCCTACCGTGCATCTCTTTCTGAAGTCCTTGAATCGAGGAAGCTTCGGGCAAGACTTTGAGCAATCAGGACAGGCACAGCGATAAGTTTCGTCATCACAAGCAAAGATGTTATCCTGTCTCAATTTCAATCCCAGGTCAGACTCGGCTTCTGATAACTCATACTTGTAGTTGATCTGGAACGGAGAACCACCCAAAAGCGGTTTCTCATCGCCCAAGAACTTGAGAAATTGCAGGTAGTTCTTAGCTCCTCCGCCTATTAGGTCCATGGCATAGCCGTTGGTTGCCGAGAACTTTACGTTGGCGCATGACTTGTAGAAGTCTTTGGCTGTTCCAGGATCTACAAATTGTGAAAGTTCGGCGACAATCTCATTTTTGGTATCGGCAGCGATTGCAGTTTTGGTGATGTTCAAAAAAGTGGACTGGTCGGGCGAACAGGTGAACTTGCAAAAGAAGTCGTAGAAGTTCTTTCTACAGGCTGGACAGGATGAGATGATGGGATCCACTCGTTTCAAGTTGGATTCCATGTTGACCACCTGGTCTTCTGAGCAGCACACTTTGGAAGTGTCAAAGTCATCCCCGCAGATCTGGTGGAGCAATTGAGCAGTTTTCGCAGACGGTTCTACTGCTTTGACGTTGGCCACGCAAGGAAGCGAACTACCGAACACAGACTTCTTTCCGCAATTGTCGTACATGGCACAATAGCCACTCTTGTGGATGGTGGCCAGACATAACAGCAACGTCCATAGGAGAAGCAGCAATATCGTGAGCTTCATGGTGCTACTGGCGGTGGATAGTGTCGAAAACAGGATAGTTTGATATGTGGGGATAAAAATTCAGTCTGAAAAATGAGATAACGAAGTGGGATTGAACGAGAATAATAAGATTGATACTGAAAATTGCTATGGGAATGGAGATGATATGAAAAGCAAGGAATTTGAGTGCCAATACGGTGAGATAAAAGTGCCTGAAGATGAAAGTGAAGTGGCTAAGAAGACAAGGAAGAGAGAGAATGTTGAATCTTACGAGGTTGTCCCTATCCTGGTATGGAGTGCATAGGCTGGAGTCATGATAGTGAAATACGAGATTCTCCGAGGAGCGCAAAACCAGAGGACGGAGTTGGGGGAAGAGGAACAGCACTTTTAAGTCAGTTATATATACGAATAAATGTAACTTTGGGTTGGCAGTTATGGTCCTAAATGGAAGTATTGTTCCAATTGCTTTTTCTTGTGGTGAAGTGGATAAGCTACTTTTTTGGCTTAGTTCATTTAGTTTCAATTAGTGAGTAGAGAAGCTCGCTAAATGTGAGGCAAGTATAGACGAGTACTGGAGTACCTCAAGTTTCTTCTTTTGAGAATTTGCTGAAGGTGACTCTTGGAGACTCAGTAGGGTGACATTGAGAATACAATAGCTAGAATAGAGTGGTCAGAAGAGAATAATTGCCATCCAATTTGCCTCGCTCAACTGCTATCCTAGTTGCCTATCAGTGAAATCCATATCATGGTCCACTCTGTAGTTCTCTTTCCAATATTCAGCTGTGTCTTCTTGATATCTCTTGTTTTTCATCTTCTATATTTCCTTATCTTCTATTTGCGTTCTGCCTATTCTCTTCTTTCAGTATTCCTATTTGCACCCAATGCAAAAACGCGTTTGCGCGCATCTGAAAATTCATGCATAAATGAAAATAAGTAACTTCTGAAAATCCAGCTTCACATTAGCGTATTGTTTAATATCCAACTCTTACCACTCCATGTTGATCGGAATCTCAGGAACTCTCGCCTCGGGAAAGACGGCTGTTGCCCATTACCTCTCCTACCAGGGCTTCAAGTTGATCTCCTTCCAGAATGCCATAGATGATTCATTCGACGGTAGTTCCACCCCAGGATCCCAGGACCTCGAGTCTTCCACGGCCTCATTGGCATTGTCAGAGCCGTTATCTCCAAATCCTTTGTCTTCAGAGCCCTCTTCCACAAAAGTTTTATCGTCGGAAATTTCTTCAGAACCGCAATCCTTACAGAAACGCTCCCAAAGAGCAGACTCCAGACCCGAGTCTCCACTCACATCTTCATCTGAGTATGCCAGCCTCGAGGTGTTCAAACACTTTGACGACTTGACAGAACTCCTTGAGTTTGTCACTTTCAACTGGCGAGAAAACTACGTCATCTCTCATATCAACGACATGGAGATGCTTGTCGCTTTACAGAAGAGACCCTTCTTCTTGCATATTTCCATAGATGCCCCCATGAACTTGAGATTCAAGAGATGGCACCATCGATTCAAATCACTTGCAAACTCCCATCAGAAGGACGAATACACCTTTGAGCAGTTTGTATTCAGAAACGACGAGTTACTCTTCAGCGTCAGGAATCCATTGATCGAGATCAACAACCAGGCCCAGGTAAAAATCATTAACACTTCAGGCTCCATCAAAGAATTGTATGTCAAGCTTTCTGAGCTCAACTTGCTCGACAGCTCGCGGTTGAGACCAACGTGGGACTCGTACTTCATGAGGTTGGCGGACTTGGCTGCATTGAGATCCAATTGTATGAAACGTAGAGTAGGCGCTGTGATAGTGCACGAGAATAGAGTCATAGCCACAGGTTATAATGGAACACCTAGACACTTGACCAATTGCAATGAAGGAGGCTGCGATAGATGTAATAAGGGTCTGGTTGGAGGAACGTCGTTGTTGACATGTCTCTGTTTGCATGCTGAGGAAAACGCGTTGCTTGAAGCTGGACGAGACAGAATCAGAGGAGAAGCAGTCTTGTACTGTAATACATGTCCTTGTCTCACATGTTCCATCAAAATAGTCCAGAGTGGCATAAAGGAGGTGGTTTATGCCCAGAGCTACTTCATGGACTCTCTTAGTCATAAAGTGATGAGTGAGGCTAATATTATACTAAGACAATTCCAGCCTCCCACTGAAGGTATATTTATATGAATTCGTCTTCTATATACATCAAACTTAGATGAAGAGTTGTTACATGAATGGTATAGACAATATAGACTTCATCGTTAGTATACCACTATGCTAGTCTATGTACTAAGTATATGCTACATTGTTGCTAAATGATGGTTTATGATAATAAATGACTACATTGCTGATAGATATCTTATTGTTGTTCAAGTCTTATTGAATGTTTGCCATTCAAGTCTCTCTGTATTCATATGGTCCAGGCTTTTGCTCTGCTTCGATCTTGATTTCTTCGATGATCTCTCCATCTACCTTGATGTATGCTTCGATCTTGTCTCCTGGAACAATAGCTCCAACACCCTTGGGCGTTCCCGTGAGGATCAAGTCTCCCTTTTCCAATGTCATGATAGCCGACATGTGGCTCAAGATCTTGTGAATGGGGAAAATCATCAAATCTGTCTTGTCCTGCTGTTTGACCTCTCCGTTGATCTTAAGCACCAATTCGGCATTGTAAGGGTCTGGGATTTTTTCCTTAGGGATAAAGTTCGACAATGGCAAGAAGGTATCGAAACCTTTTCCAATAGACCAGGGCAAGCCTTTCTTCTTGGCTTCGTCCTGAACGTTTCTGGCTGTCATATCTATGGAGAGAGCATAACCTTCAATACACTCCAAGGCTTCCTGGGCCGAGAAGTCTGGCGACAAGTCCTTCAAAGTCCGGTTCAAAGTGAAGGCCAACTCAACTTCATGATGAACAACAACACCCTTTGGCACTAAAAAGGGCCCGTCGTTGGGCTTCAAGATTGAAGACGACGGTTTCAAGAAGAAGAAGGGTTGTTGAGGTTTGGCATTGTTGAGCTCCTTGATATGGGCCGCGTAATTACGGCCGATACACAAAATCTTTCTGGCGTTGTCGATATACTTGAGAGACATTAGAGCCGATGGATAAGCAGTAGATATGAAATAATGTATATCACTTGAAAAGGTATATTTGTGTAGTGAATTTTTCAGTCATAAACTCACAGAAAAATTGTGCATAAAGCTTTCGCGATTTATGGGGAATTTCCAGAATGGCCTGGGGGATTTTGGGTGCAAAATGGAGGAACCGGATTGGTCGACTTGAACAGTTAGTGTTCAGAAAAAGTTAAGTTCAATGAGTTACCAGACCAATCCTTCCAGACGATTTTGATTGCATTTGGTTTGTTCTGAATTTGTGCCAAACTCATGGGATCTTCTTCTAAGTGTTGGTGTAGGATAGTTTTTTCTATGGTACTCTGAAAGTCCAAATCTCGATTATTTATGATATTCATGATATTCATGTCAGAATGAACATTCACAATGCTGAGTCACATAAGTTCCAAAGTTACACACACTGCTCTCCGACTATCATTTGAATGTACTTTCATCTCTCTTCTCTTCACTTGCTTTCTTCAGGTGCAAAATTGTGGTGCGAAAAATCATTTGAAAAATTGAAAAGCTTCGGATTTGTCATTGATAGGCCATGGCCAGAGCAACAGTATGAGACCGGTCCGACTACTGCCAGGATCCCACATAGGTTCCTTTCTCAGATGTATACCGAAGTCTTCGTTGCGATTTCAAAATGCTGTGTTATTTCCCAAGATAGCGAGAAAATACTCGTCTCACCTCATCGCTACTACTACATCTTCAAGTACAAGTAATTCTTCATCTACATCAAAGTTTGCAAATATCCACAGCATTATCTCGACTCCGCGAGTCAACGAAGTCTCGTCGGATTACGTGCGGGTTGAGCCTAAACAGGAGGACGAGATTGTTATAGCTATGAGCTCAGGTGTGGACTCACTGGTAGCTGCAGGGATCTATGCAAAAAAGTATAAGAATGTCAGAGGCATATACATGGCCAACTGGTCCCAAACTGCCAAGTGTACGGAACGAGATTGGAACGACGTTCAGAAAGTATGTCATGATCTCAAAATCCCCTGTGAGCGAGTTAATTTTGAAAAGGAGTACTGGAACGACGTATTCCAGCCTATGCTCAACATGTACGAGAAAGGTTTAACACCAAATCCAGATACTGGGTGTAACAAGTACGTCAAGTTTGGCTGTATGATCGATCATTTGACAGCAAAATTCCCCCGGGACAAGAAATGGTGGTTGGTGACTGGCCATTATGCTCGTGTGATGCTCCACCAGCCTTCTGGCCAGTACCATTTACTTAGAGCTTATTCCAAGGATAAGGACCAGTCGTACTACTTATCTTCAATTCCCCAGGAAGCTCTTTCGCGTGTGTTGATGCCAATCGGCCACTATGTGAAACCAGATGTACGTGAACTCGCTAAAGAGTTGAACCTTCATGTCAGCTCCAAGCCAGATTCACAAGGTCTTTGCTTTGTGTCCCAGGAACAGAATTCTTTCCGGGACTTCTTGAACGACTACATCGAGCCAAATCCTGGCAACATAGTTACTGAGGATGGGAAAGTCTGGGGAAAGCATCAAGGGCTCTGGCATGCTACCATTGGTCAGAAGTCTAGTATATCTATGCCCCAGGGAGATCCCCAGTACAAAGGAGTGTGGTTTGTCAGCGAAAAGAACTTTGAAACAAACGAACTTGTCATAGTCAGAGGCAGAGACAATCCTAAATTGTATAAACAAGAAGTGAATGTAGACGACTTCCAATGGATGAATTCTGATAATTCGGATTCATCCAGTGAGATCACCTTTCAGTACAGATCGCTTCAGACTCCTATCAAGGTAGAGTCTATGGCGAGGAAAGGGGCAAACTATACGATCAAGTTGGCAGAAAAGGTTCGTGCCTTGGCCCCAGGGCAGAACGTCGTATTGTATAGGGGAAATCAGGTATTGGGATCGGGCGTCATCGGTAAAGCCATGTAAATAGTGTAATATTGTAAATAGATAAGTATCTAGAATAGAAAGATACTGAGGAATTAGACGTGAAGAGGTGATTAAAGACAGTAAGATGAGACAGCATTTCACATACAAGTCACCTAAAAATGTTATGCTACATGGATAGGTATTGTGTGAATACATGAGATATCTGTCTTACTTGATAAGAGAAAGAATTATAGCATATGTGGGTGATCCATCACCAATATCCTACTCTCCGATTGTTATACGGTTGAACAGAAGGCTTTATGTATAATCATTATGTTCTTCTACATTTCCTAAGTTAACGTCAAAACATTTTATAGTTAGATACAATGAATAATCAAAATTAAACTATCACCAAACATAATACAAAAATCAAATAAAAGACCAAATCAACCGATCTATCCGCATGAAGTGAAACAATAATGACAATATCAACCCAGAAATCTAACAGTGCTCTTCAAAATGTTTAGAATGCGGCAATTGTAGGGTACAAGGACTTCTTTTCTTCGGCTTCAGAAGGGGAATCCTGTTCTTTCTTCTGCGATTCGATCTGTTCTCTCAAGTAGTCCAAAACCATGTCTATCATAGCCTTGTGCTTCATTACAGAACTCAAGTCGAATTCTTTACCGTTGATCGTCATCTTGCCGAACAAAGCTTCGATTTCTTCCTCTTCGTCCACGTCTTCTTCTTCTTCTGCCGATGACGCTACAGAGCTTTCAGAGTCAAACTCTTCTTCAGAAGTGAACTCTTCCTCGTCATCGTCCAACTCTTGGGCAGATTTCTGGTAAGTCGAAACTCCACCCATCTCCATCGACACTGGATGCTGTTGCTGACTATAGTAGTGATGGCTGTGGAATCCGCTTCCAATAGGTCTATTGATCTGTGGATAAGAAGGCAAGTGGCTTCCAGCAGATGCTACTTCATTCTTGCCAGCAGAAGCTGACAACTGAGGCAAAGGTGGATACAACTGTGAAGTCGCAGAAGGAGCTGGTTGATATTGGCTAGACATCGTCTGGTATTGAGCATCGATAGAGTTCGACAATGAATTGAAGAACTTCTCGGCTTCGTATATGTTACTTCCTTGAGCAGGTTGAGGAACACTAGCATTGGCATTAAAGGAAGCAGCGGCACCAAACGAAGGATTGTGTTGTGGTTGAGGTTGTTGGTGAGGCTGTTGGTGATGGTGTATGTTCTCATCCAAGTGGTTCAATTTGTTGAAGATGTCCATGTTGTACTGAGCCTCACCATGCTTCAACTTCTTAGCTGGATACTCATGAGCCTGCTGCTGTTGTTGGTTCACATTATGGAAGTTGAAGTCGTTCAAGATGCTGTTCACGACATACATGTTGTGCTGGGAGTTATTTTCACTCCTTCTCTTTCTCGACGAGTTCTGATCGTAAAGATCCAGATGCTGATGGTTAATGCTTGGGTAATTGAACGACATGTCTGCAGACAACTGGGTTCCAGTATAGTAGTTGCCTCCATAAGTTCCAGGCATAGGTAAAGTGGAGAAGTCTCCCATCTTGCCTGTCAAACGAAGTCTCTGTCTGGCTTCCCTCTGTTGTTGCTTCATCAACTCCTTCTGAGCTCTCTTCAACTTCTTGGGACGGTCGTCAGCATGAATCTTGGAGTGCTTCTTCAAATCCTGTGGTCTCTTGAAAGACTTTGGACACAAGTCACAGTGGAAAGGCTTCAATGGCACGTGAACACGCAAGTGCGATGTGATATGGTCTCTCTTAACAGTTGTGATTCCACAGTTGTCCCAGTGACATGTCAACAGCAAGTTGTTGGACGACTTTCTTCCCACGTGATCGTCACACAAGTGGTCGTACAACTTCTCTGGTGTTTCGAAGATAATGGAACAGTCGCCCCAGGAACACTTGAAGGGGCCCCTCAAGTCTTCATCCTTGATCTTCTTGTATGTCTTTTTAGCAGGTTTGTTGGTCTGGCCAGTTCCGGTGGGAACTGTGGCAATAGTTGCGTCTTTCTTCAAGCCGGCATTCAAGTCATTGATGGAGGGAATGGAGATGTTGCTGTTTGGGAAGAACGAGTTCAACAACTGGTCTCCCTCGTGGTGGTAGTTCTGCGAAGGATAGAGGAACGAAGCAGGCTGGTTGGTATATGATGGGCCCAAGTACGAAGGCTGTGGGTAGTGGGTATTAAGCTGGGGATGGAGAGATTGTGGAGGCTGAGTAGAGTAGGACGAGGTGGTGGTGGTAGCGGTGTTTGAAGTAGTGCCGGCGCTGGAAGTGGAAGTGGCCGAAACAGCAGTACTACTAGCAGCAGAGACATTGGTATCGTTACTGGTGCTAATTCTACTCTCGTTGTTATTGGTACTAGCGTTAGTGGTGCTATAGTTGTTGTGATGGTGGCGGTGGTGGTGATGGTGGTGTTCGGAAGACTTGCTGTCGTGAATAGGACTGTTTGTCGACGACTGTGAAGTGTACGACGAGTGGGGCAGGCCGTTGTTGTTTGGCAGCGACGAGTTGGAGGTGGACGAAGGGGACGTTGAGTCCATTTCCATATCGAGGGCAGACGAGCTGGAAGTCTTTGCTACGGGGGCCGTTGGCTGGGGAGCGGATTCCGTCAACGTCGAGACGGACTGGTTGGAGTCGGCGTTGAGGTACGAGACGGGATGCAAATTGTAGTTCATATTGGATACAAGACCAGTAGATTAGCAGCTGACACTGGGAACAGTAGCTGGAAGAGCTGGAAGAGTGGAAGTCGACGCTGGCAGACAAATACGAGTGGCCGTGGCAGTCGAGACTGATCTGGTAGAGACTGGATCTGTAGATTTGGCGTCAGAGATCGGGCAGTTTTCGGTAAAACTGGGCAATTCTGAGACTGGCTGGAACTCGAGTATGGGACGATGTCCTGTGGGAGCTAGCAGTAGTGTAGAGTCGTGGGACGGGGAAACACTGGCAGGACGAGCTGATAGTGCTGTTAGAAACCTGAGATGAAAAACCTGAGCAAAAGAAGTAAACGAGCCAATATCCAATTTCCAGGATTTGCCCTCATATAAGGGGCATCCAGAATGAAGCCATTCAGTTCCAAAAACCTCTGGGCTCAGACTCTGCCTGACTGTTGGATTCACTAAGCTTTTTTACGACTCTAGGCGGAGCTGCGTGCGCGGCCCAAAATAAACCTTTTTTTCTTAGTGCCAAGCTTTCACCACAATGTGGTAGTGGTGGAATGTTGCAACGAGATGGCCATACTTAACTAGCAAATGAGATCCCGGCAAAGTCCACGGCTCGGCATTGCGGTTTGCGCGTTAAGCCCGGAATATAGCCAAACGTCTTCAGGTCGATGCGCTCGCTCCCTCGGCACAAAACCACCTCTTCCATACATTCTTTCTCTTCTGTACGTCCAGCTTCCCTTCCTCACCTCCGTCAGCCTCGCCGTTCCACCACTCTATTCTTCTCTAATGTACAGTTTCCGCCCAAGCTGTAAAATTCAAGTTAATATACAATATGCATGCCGATATGCATGCTGATATACATGCACGCTCAAAATTGTCACAAATGTCTGGAAATTGGTCAATAAACCCATCACGTGCTCGAGCCATCACCGTTTACAGGTTGGACCGGTGCGACTGGCGGCACTTTTCTTTTTCCTACTCCCTTTTTGCTTAGCGCCAAGACACAGCGTATTTTCTACAACACAGTCACGTGTGTACGCATCTTGTTTCATGTGCAGTTTATGCGGGGCCTGCAAATTAAAAACGATGAACTTTAAGCGAGCCTGTGTCACGTGAGCGAATCGACCCATCTTATCTAGATCTCTCTGTCAAGCCCTCGACCTGGTCTTACAATAGCTTACGATTTGGCTTGATACCGTTTAAGCTCGTACCAGCAGAACTAAACCTAAAAAAATGATGCCTTCAGCCAGATTCGAACTGACGATCTCCTCATTACTAGTGAGGTGCCTTACCAACTTGGCCATAAAGGCGTCATATGCAGGAGTCTCCCGGGGGTGAGTCGAACACCCGATCTCAAGATTTCAGTAGTACTGAAGAGTAACTTTACAGTCTCGCGCCTTAGCCAGCTTGGCCACCGAGAGGAATTCCTGTGCGAGTTTTTGCAGTTTTGCTACGGCACGTTTATTTATCACGGGGTTTTGGTCATGTGTTTTCCTGTATATAGACGTGTTCAATGCCTCTTAAACTTCAGTCGGTATAGCCTTTATGTCTTCAATAGCCATTGAAATGGGTAAGAGAGTATTACAATATCTGAAAATTGAAATATTCTCTTTTTAGCTTTGGTTCCATTATTCTTATTCAAATTTCGTTCAATTTTGGCCTTTTCCCAAAGAACTGGCCATTCCCAAATGTTGCGTCTGTTTCTTAGAATATCTTGTAGTATAAAACACTGTAACAGGATGGAGATAGAGGATTGATATGTCTCACTACTGGTGAGACCTTTAAATCATGCTTTCCTTATTTTCAATTAGTTTTATAGTGAGTATTGTACTATTTGCCAGAAATACTTCCAAATAGTAGTCAATATATATGAAAATTACATTTACAAATTTGAATACCTTCATTAGCCATGGTTTCGAAACTATATACTCATTAAGATGAAGCTCCTTTATGGTCTGATAGCCATTCGAGAGCCTTAGCAAAGAGAGTTGAGCAAAATCTCTTTTTGCAATCTACTTCTGCAACCATTTCAAGTCACATGATAAATCACGTGCCAAAATAATATAAGTTATCAAGGATAAAGTGAAGCCCCAGAATTCAACTTCTATTCCCATTTCTTCAGGTTATTCTATGGATATCGCACAGATGTGTACATAAAAATAGCAGAATTGTTACAAAAGCCGAATGTCGAACAGAACCTCCAATACAACCGTCGAACCTAGAGGTTCAGAAGTTGAGAATAGAGAAAATGTGCTATTGTTAAGAAGACAATCGGTTCCAGAACATGAGCTGAACCCACAAGAGAGAACCAAAGCGACGCAAAAGAAGAAAAAGAAGAAGCCAAAGGTCAGATGGACAGAGGATGTGGTCGATAACGAAGATATGAACAAAAAGAAAACAAAAATCTGTTGCATTTTCCATCCTCAACGAAACTTCGATGATGGAACCGATTCTGACCATTCGCATTCCGACTCCGATTCATCGTCTGATTCTTCGGGAGACGAACGAGGAGGACATGAAGGAAGCAGCAGAGGACCCGATGGTGGTAACGATAGCAAGAAAATTGTCGATGGAGTCAAGAAAGAACCCATTCCCAATGCGTATGAATACCAGCCTGTTTATAAAAATGAATCGAAGTTGCCTCCAGGGATCAACGATGAGAGATGAGATGGATGGGTTAGCAGAAGTATATAGTCAATAGAGTGTGTCAAGGAAATAGATCTGGTAGTGATAATGATAAGATGTACTATAAGTAGCTGATCTAGCTACAGTATAAGTTTACTGATTCGTTGATAGTGACGAAGATACACTTTAGGCATGTTCTAGCAAGATATTCTTATGTCTATTAACATTTTGTAATGCAGAAGCATAAAACGGAAAGCTACCAGGCAGAAACATGCCATAGTCCTACCATAATCTACATATCTACAATATACAACATACTCTACATACCTACAATATACAACTAAACCGATATCCTGTATTAACAAGTAAATGCAAAGTAACGAGTGATAATTAGAAGAAATGAATCCGTCGTATGAGCGTGGGTGCAAATTTCGCAGCCAATAAATAGATGAAATTAAGTCAGCTGTCGGGGTTGGCGATCTTTAACGTCTTACGTGAGTAGTCGAGTTGGTCGTTCAACGACTTGTAGCTGGGGTTGTTGTTCATGAACATGTTCTGAGGATCAAAACCTGTGTCGAGCTCGGAAATAGGGAACATGATTCCGTCTCGGCTTCCTGCGTCGTTGCTGGCGGAGTCGTCCATCATCAACTTCTTTTTGGACAAGCTTCTGCCGACTTCAGGGCTCGAAACGACTGCGCCATTGAAAAACGACAAGAGCGATTTGCCCAGGTTGTCCCGGTTCAATGGAGATGAAGGAGGCGATTTCGCCAGAGCGGAGGCGATAGCTACTGGCACCGCCTTCTCGTTGTATGAGAGTTCATCAGATGAGACCTGGTTCTCTTCATCGGTGAAGCTGTCTAAATCACCGCCGGATCTTCTGGCACCTCCTACACAACAACAGCAGTAGAGAATTCCCAGAATCAAGCCGAGAATCACCAACCCCACGGCTGTAAATGTTCCTGCAACTTTCCCCTTCGAGTCAAAGAACGATGCAGACTTAGACGTAGAAGAAGTTGAGGGTGAGTTAGTCGAATCTGGATCGGTATTATGCTGACTTTCGCCGGTTGGATCCGAGTCCAGCCCAGTGCTGGAGTCGCTTGGAGAACTAGCACCATTTCTGAGAGCGGTCACATAGAGTGTTTGAGTTTGGACCGTTTGTGGAACAGTTCCGTTTAGAGTCACGATAGAGTAGACAGTGGTTTCTTTGACTTTGGCCGAGGAATCAGACTCAGAATCAGAAGATAATGACGATGAAAATGACGATGAAGATGTAGTAGAAGGTTTACTAGATGTAGATGGAGTTACGGCAACAACTGTAGAGTACGTGACAACCACATTCAGGTAAATAATGCTCTGGATGACGGTAGTACTGGCAGCTTCAAGTGTCTTGGTCACTTGGGTCGTCTGGGTGATCAAGGCTGTACCTGTCAGGGTAACTACTGTGGTAGAGGTGTCGGGGTCTGGCGTCTCCTCGGTATTATCTTCTCCATTACCACTATCATTAGTATCGCTAGAAGAAGCAGAGCCGCTTATTGTGGACGAAGGTGTCCCAACAAGGAAATAGCCATAGAAACCTGCTTGAGCACAATCCTCTAAATCGTAGCTTGGACACTTAACCTGGCAATTGGACAAATCTACGGTATCAGCTGGTACGGAGTTTGAGCACCAACATGAATAACTTTGGAGTATAGCCACAGCGTAGCCTGCATTACGGCAATTATCCAGGCAATACCCAATTGAGTTGTACTGATATGTAGACTGAAAAGTTCCCAAGTTCGAATTAGAACACAGATTAAGAGTCAATGCCGAGACCACAGCTGTGTACATCATAAATATGAGGAACACGGCTCGAAAAGCCAAGGGTGTTCGTTTCGACGCTAGCACCATGCCGAGGACTTGCTCTCTAGCGCAATTGGACAGAGTCGGGATCGACTCGAGAATAAAACTGAAAAATTGACTGAACAACCAGAAGCCGAGATGCAGAAATCAGAAGAGAAACCCGGCAAATCTTGAAGCAAATCTAGGAAAGGAAGGAAAGGGAGGAAACCTGATCCCGACACAGAATGTCTACTCGATCAGGGAGCCAGAAGCTTAGCTCTGAAAAAGGCAAAGGGGATGCTAGCACAATGTGGTGGAAGCAGCAGCACTTTGGGATGGAGTAGTGCGTGGAGGCTCGGAGTTCTGGGCTATGGACTGCTACAAGCTATGCCGCGAAATTGTAGGTTCAGCTGAGTTCTGGAGATGATTGGAAACAGTTGTGGTCCTGGAGCTTCCGGTTTCGAATTGCTAGCGAGAATATCTACTCAAACTCAGCAGTCGCTCTGAGCCCGTCTTTCGTCTCTCTATATATATGTCTAAATATAATTGCTGAGAAAAAGAAAAATATGAAATCCGGTCGCTGTACGAGATGCAGCTTGCGCTAATTGGGTCTGTACGGATGAGACAAGGGAGAAACGAAATTCCTTCACAGCACTAAGCGGCGACAACTCTGGAACAAGACGGGAAAAACTGGATGGTCCCGCCAGAGGTGATGGGCCACTGTTTATAAGCTGTGGTACCTGAATTTTGCCCATCGGGTTGAGATTCCACCTGAAAAATCTGTGGTTAGCAGTAGCCCAGATTAGGCTTAGGGTTGGACTCTGCTTCTGTTTTGCTTCTCCAGCGGAAAAAATAATCCTGGAAATCCCACATCAACGCTTCGCTGAGCACTTCCGACCACACATAGCCAAGTTCCGAGGGCCGACTTGAAATTTCCCATCCCATCCCTGATGAATGGGCTTGAGGTGCCGTTAGGGAAGGTAACTAAGGGGTGACGGGGTGACGGGGTGCTGGCAGCTTTGTTGTTGTTATGGGATTGAGAAGTTGCTATAGTTAGAACAGGAAGCTACAGATCGAGTAATTTGGATCTACATTCCATCAACTCGTTTATTCGCTGAGTTCTGTCTGGCGCAGATCTGACCAACTGACACAGCTTGATACAAATGCTGAGCAATTGCGGCACATTTGTCGAATTCTATTTTTTGCTTTGAAACTCTCTGCCTGTTTGTGGCAGTTTGTCATTTCTGAGTCGAATCACTACAGCTGCCCGATTCTGCAGTCTGGCTCTATCGTTTTCGACTTTACCAGGGCGATTTTTTCCAATTCCACACCACGTAACAAGACGTCGATTGTAGATCCGGACCATCTGGCATTTCATCGACTATCTGGCAATTGAGATGAAACCAATCCTAACGTAGCTTCCCTATTTCACGTGCCTGAAATCATCGTCGCTGCCGTCAAGGTTATCCGTCTTGACCGATTCAGCACATCCCTGCCCTTATCTGGAAAGATAGCGGATCGCAGATATTCGAGGCCGAGGTTTTCGAGGGGCGGCAGGCGGTCGGATATAGCAGGGCAATTACCGCATGCGGAATTTGTGGTACAGTTCCGGGCTCACATTTCAATGCAGCATCCCCCGGATCTGCACCCATTATTATGGTATAGCTGCTAAAAAATTCACTCTTTGTTCTTCATCTACGTCATCGTCCTTCTACCAGGAACATATCAATTAGGACTTGCATCTGTGGAATGCTATATACACTGTCTATTAAAATACCCAGGAGTGGTGCTTCCCGATTCTCATCAAACGCATCTCATTAACGCACCTCATTAAATTTTCTGGTGCAAAACGGTGTTGGAAATTGTGCAAATGCCGAAAGAAGAATATATTGTCAAGAAAGAAGGGTAGAAAACTATAGACGACGATCGAGAGAAAGTGCCAGAAAGTTTGTACTTTATTCTTTCGATTTCTTTCCGCTCAAGCTTTGTTTAAATCTTGTTATTCACCACTTATCACATCTTTCATTGTCCTAAACTGTATCGAGATTTTTATTTATTATCTCTTCTCCGTTATCTTTATCCACGCCCATATTTTCTCTACTGTCGTAGATGCCCCTTGTTCTCATCTGTTGTCTTGTATGCTCTTCTACACCTAACTCCATTTTGTTGCTGCGTTCTCGTGCTCGTACTGTCTCATACTTGCGCAATTGTGCTTGACGATACTTATCCACTGCTCCGGGTGGAATCGTTAAGGGAACACAATGGATCTGGGCTTTAATCTGCTCGTAAACAGAATCTTCTTGTTTCTCTCGGCAAATTCCGACTAGCAAGCTTCGCTCTGATTCTGCTGCGTTATTGTCGATCTTGATGCTGGATTTAAGCTTCTGCCACATCTGAATTTCATCCTCAGAAAACGGCTTGTGGGGTTCCGTTATGGCTGCAACTTCAGAGAATTTCTCCATCATCTTGTTGTAGATGTCTGTGATTGCCTCTAGCTTCTCTAATTTCCCGCATGATACTCGCCGTAAGATCTTGTAGTTCTCCGATGCAGACCTCTTGCTGTTGCCGTACTGAGTGATTTCTGAAGGCAATAGCAACTCCCCACTGGCTTCATAGACTACACCTCTCGCTATAAATGTGTTTATACCTAGAAGCCGTGGCTCTCTTTCTGACTCTCGAACCAACTCCTCTAGCAAGAATTGGTACACTCGTAATACGTTGGAAAGAGAATCATACTGTATTGTTTCGACAACATTAACATAGATAGACAACATCAACATTGCTTTGCTGTAGTGCTGTGAATCCAAAAGCTTGTTCTTTCTCACTCCCTCTAAGAACGACTTCAAGGTGTACTCATCTACATCGAGATCTTTTTCATTAACAAACCTCCATAGCCTGTCCACATCCTCATCTCTTTGGATCTGTAGAGCCTTGTGGTAAACCACCTTGTTGAGTATCTTGCTATCACTTTTCCAGTTACTGTGTCCCAAGTCATTCTCGATGAAGTTGATTACTTCGCCTGTGTCTTTAGTAGTAGCCATGAAATCGTCTAAAATCTTGAGAAGCAAGTTCTTCAGAATAGGAAGCTTTATGCGCTGAATATGATTGAGAAAAGACTCTTTGAGAAAGATGTTATTAATCGAGTCGTAGATTCTACTGAATGTTGATAGGTTTATGTCGATATTCATCGACTGACAGAGCTGGAGATACTTCATGATTACCTGGTAGGTATTGGTGTTTGTCCTGATGTGCGAATGGGTCTGGGCCAACTTTAGCAAATGGTTTATGGTGTCGATATTGGGCTTGTGGCCATCTTTGTTCATGACCAAAAGCAATTCCCTAGCAAATGAGCTTTGGTTTTTGTCAAATCCAAAGAACTTGATAAGGTAGTTATATGTATGCACAGATCTATACGGCTTGAATTCGTCGTTCGTGAGTTTATGAGTGTAGAGCAAGATATCTGGAACCAATCCGGACGTCAACGACAGCGAGTTCCGGTAGTAGAAGTTCAGATGTGTTAAGGTATAGATGTATTCTTGGAAATTCTGGACCGTTAGAGGTTGAGGCATAGACGGGACTTCTCCGAATGAGTTACGGGGGGATAGCTCTGGAAACCGGTTAGTGTCGGATTCCTTTTCCTCTTGTTCTAAAACATGTCGTACCACCATATCGTTGCTGAAGTTGGTATTTTTGAGATGCTCCGGCGTGATATTTATAAGAAAGTCCATCATCTTTTCAAAGAGCAGTCGGTCCTGAAGAAAGTTGTTGAACATATTTACAGGTTTGGAGTTCTGTTTCTTTCTCCAGTTCTGATGAGCGGAAGAATGGCTATACGGTGGAAGTTCATCGTTGAAGACCTTGAGATTAGGGATGCCCAACGGCGCCAAGAAGTCTCTGTATGTGTGGATCTGGAAATTGGTGCCCTGGGTGTTCTTTAGGTCAACTTTGACGTCTTTTCGGTGAACTATCTTGGGCTTATTGTAGATTCCTGGAGAAGTAGAGGGTGATTTTGACTGAGAATGAGACTTTGTTTTCGGTTTGGTGTATTTTGAAGCCGGCTCAGTCTGCCGCACCGTTCGAGCGATGCGGGAGATCGTATCTCGTATAGAGATCATCTAGACGGTAAGGCGGCGGGGCAATAGAGCTGACAAAATCAAAAGCGTTTTGGTTACTGAAAAATTCCTAGCCTACATAGTGAAAAATTATTAGTACGAAAAAAGATGGAGGAGCGAATAGCGAGAAAAAAGCTACTAGTGAATGGTGAGACGAGTGAAAAGTGAGAAGACAAAAGTGGAGTCCAGTAGGGCCACCGACTGCTACATTGTGAATAGGGAGTAGTCAAGAATGAGAGACTGTTCCTCCAGCGAGAGCAGCACTGAGAGTTGGAGTAAGGCAGAAGAGGAGTGAGTAGCAAGATCCGATAAGGTAGGTACAATTTTGCTAGAAAATGATACGGGTTTCTGCCTTTTGGAGGGTCACAATATACTACTTTGTAACCAAATGGAACAAAATTGTTAGCGGCATGACACCAACAAGACGGTTAAGAAATATAAACCTCAGCAGGCTACGCCAGTTTGTGAAAGTGTCACTTCTTTATTGGCTATTATAAGGTCAGATTCCACCTAACTTATACTCTCCAGAAGGAAAACCCACTACTTCACACCATAATTCTACTAGAGAAAAGATCAAAAAAACCAATTCAAAATGCCTATTTCCGCTGCTCAAACTCAAGATCGAATCGAAAATGAATTGAACAACATGCATTCAAAGAACGAGGTGCTATATACTGGAAACATTGGCGATGCCGATATTGGATCACTTCGTCCAGTTTCGGGCTCGTCACTGGATCCAAACGAACTGGTGGATGATAGCCACACTTCTACGTCTGACGTCCTTGTCAATCAAAGAGGACGTAGAGTTTCACGCCTGAAGATCATGAATATGGTATGGGACGTAGTTGACGGTTTTGAGGATCGATTACTGAAATTGCCAGTATTGGATGCATATTTTGAAATTTTGGCAAAGTATCAAGCAGTGCTTGATAGTGTGTACAGACGGTTTCCACAACTAAGGGAGATTGTTTTGAATGACTTCGACGTCAGCTCAATTCCGGAGACTAGGTTGTTTTTGGATAGGTTCGATCAAGAGAGCAGGGTATTCTTCTACAGATTATTGGCTCAATAAATTGAAAATATATTAAGAGATAACGTAGAACCAGCCTTCCAAAAAGAAGCAAAGACTATTACATTGAAGGACATTATCACCTATATTGAATCAAAGGATTGTGTTGAGGTTACAGAACAGATCATTGAATACTTCAAGCAATTTAATATGAACAACAGATTACTTAGCACAATTGATATTGAAAAGAACCATGCAAGAATAGTATCATCCACCCATCGAAAGATCGTTTTGTTCGTCAAAACTATGAACCCATAGGACTTTATTGAGTATTTCTTGTATATTAATAACAACAAAGAAGCGAATGTCAATGTATTAGGTCCGCAACTAAATGAACAGTTCCAACTCTTCAGGAATGATTCGTCAAAAGTGGCTCCTCCTCTTCGCTACACTTTTAGTCAGATACGATCCTATTCTGCATTTGCCGAACCCTGCAAACATCGTTCTGGTAAAAAAGGAAAGGTGACTGAAGTAAAACCCGAAAAAGGTTATGGGCTCAAAGAGAACATAGAGATCTTAGCAAATACAATGTTTTTCTTAGAGGTTAATTCGAAGTAGAATTCAATAAATTTCTATACTCCACAAGTAAAACCGGTATATAGCTTACCATACAGGACGTAATCACATGACATAAATATTGCGCACTATCAGATTTTTCATTTCTCATCACATTTCAAGTTTAGAAATCAAAGAGTCTAACTTCTTAAACTAGTCATCTTCACCATATCAAGCATGTCTGCTCCAAAAGAAGGATTCATCATCCCAGCTTCTATCTCCCACGCTGCACTCGGTCAGGTGACGAACAAGTCCTTAGGTGTAAGATACAACTGTGCTCAGTGTGCTGCTTCTTTTTCATTGTCGAAGAACGATGCCATCAGATGCAAGGAATGTGGTCACAGAGTCATCTACAAGGCCAGAACCAGAAGAATGGTGCAGTTCGAAGCTCGTTAGAGTAAGGAGTAACGTAAATTTCATGAGATAAGCAAAGCATTTCTTGAGTTTTTGAAGTTCTTTATTGAAGTTAATCATTGAAGTTCGTATGCGAAGACTTTGAGCTCGAATCATTTTTCTATTGAAAACATGAAATTATATTCATTATTCGATAAGGGGAGTATTATTGTCAAGTATGTGAGTTCATTCATTTAAGATTTCAATATACTCTTGAAAGGAAGAATCATCATATGTTGTATTTTTCCCTCATCTTCATTTCAACAAGACCATTGCATTTCCCCGGTTCCTGGAGCTCTGCTCCACTGTATAGATAAAAGCTAGTGTAAATTATTGGGAGTAATATATATTATTATTGAATTGAACTTCTGTAGACTTACTGTATGTTTACTAATGGAACTATAGATGGCCGTCCGTGAGCACATTGAAACGGTAGACGACAGTGCAAGAGCTGCCGTACCATTTTCTCCATTTCAGAATACTCCAATACCTCTCCGAAAACCACAGAAGAATGGCATGCCTTAGAATTGATAATATCGATCAAGAAGGTGGGCAAGTGACGAACAAAAGGAAACCAATCATTAATAGAATATGTATCTACGATTGCCGACTTGCTTTCTTCTTTTAAATCGTTTACATGCAGCAACAACCACCTCCTCAAGATATCAGCATCTATGTCTGACTTCTCCAAAATTATTTGGGGCATGTGGGTTACGACTATAGTTAGACCTTCAATGATGAACCTAATTCCAAACTTGTTAAGATTCTCCGCATATTCCTCGAACAACTGAACTTCTACGCTACTAACAGCAAACGTTACAGGCTCAACCACTCGTAGCAGCAAATTGGTGTGAGCATCTAAGACAAGAAATATGAAGTCTTTAAAGAGTGCCTCTACCTTTATTCTTTCATCGCAAGCATGTTGGTCAATAACTAGAAGTACTTTGCCTCCAAGATTATTCGAACTGCTCACCAAGATAAACTTGCTATCAAGTTGTCTCACAATTCTATAGTTGCCCGAAGTTAAACCTGATTCTGCAACATTTAGAAAAGTACTATCAAGCTGATCACTTTTCTTCACTCTAGGTTCCTCATCTCCACTGGGAGATGTCTTTCTTCGTTTCGATGGAGACAATGATATCCGGGGAGAGCCAAATACGGATGGCCCAGAATCAACCTGAAACCCTTGAGAGACCAAAAATTGCTTGAAGACTTTCACCACAAACTTAGTGATTTCATCGGCTTCAATAGTAGCCCCTTTTTTAACGCTTTCTATGCAAACAAGAAAGACTGGCCAAACCCACAGCAACCTAGATCGCTTCTTAGAAGGAGATTCCCCTGTACGATAAGAAACAGACTCAGGTATATCTCCAAATCTCGATTCTTTGAAAGTTTGGTTTACAGCTATACGTGTGGTCTCATAACCTTGGAGAGAACCATTGAAGAATATGTATTGGAACCTCTTCGAGCTTACAGGGTCCGTTCCTACAAATCCTGTCAACTGCAATCCTCTTTGTTCAGCTTCTAGGGTGTGAAATTTTGGTAGAACAGACTTTCCATAGATGTTCCTGAATATACAAGCAAAATTATCAGTCTTTCGTGTGTTACTGGGAGAATAGTTTATGAGAATATCTGGATTCAAGGAATCATGGTCAAGTCGTAGTACTTTGATACTCACATCTGGAAATTTGACAAGACTCTGAAATACAATATGTCTAATTTCATCAATAATCTTGAATTGCGAAACTGCTCTAATCTGTTGTCGACGAACAGGAAGGTTGCAATACAATCCTGTTGCCGTGACTATGGTTCCGTTCTTTTTGATCGGCTCTACCCGAAAGAAGCCATCGTTCGTATAATTTTGATAATCATAGACTTCTGTATTCGAATTATACGAAATCATTCGAACAAAAGTAACGTCTCCAGAGTCACTTTTAGACACAATAGAAAGTCGAGATACCAAACCTAAAGCGTATAATGCTTCTCCCCTATAGCCATATGTAGAGATAAAAGGCAAGTCCTTAATTTGCTTCAACTTTGAAGTGTGATATCTCTCGCCTACCATCAGCATATCATCAGCAGGAATTCCAACTCCATTGTCGGCAACCTGTACAGCGAGCGAATCCAAGTCTAGACGTATTTCTACCACCTTGGCTTGAGCATCCAAGCTATTTCTTAACAATTCCTGAACTACCGAGGCTAAAGAGTTGAAGATAGTTTGCGATCTCAATTCACTCAGAACCTGTGGATTTAGTTTTCGAATCCTACCACTCGACAACATACCATCACAACATTGTCTTCAATGAGCTGTACAGATAAAAGTTGGAAAAGTTGGAAACCGCAGAATCAATTTTCAATTAAATCTCATAGTAATGTCGCACAACTTCTCCAGCCTCCATAGTGAGGAACAGATTCTGAGGCTACAATGCTCTTCTACAAAACCAAAAAGACATCAAATCGATCAGCTAATCAAACATCCTTATCGTATTATCTTAAGATGAAATGCCTTACAACTCTATATATTCTACTTAATCATTTTGTTAAGTTATCGCTTAGTAGCGACATTTCACTCTTGTGTTTTTGCACCCAATGTAAAAGGCTTAAGAAAGATGATACGCTTCCGACAAATTCTTTAACCTATCAAGTCGTCCTCTCATTTCTTTGGTGGTTGTTTCGTCTGTGATATTCAACCAGCCAATTTGCTCAATCATAACTAACAAATCCTCTCTTTGTTGAGTACCGAGATTATCTTGTCTTTTTGCTGTTCTTCGGAGGCTTACAGCAAACCTCTCTAGGTTGTCTCTGGCTTCAAGACGTTCTCTTGTAAGCAAATCTGCTTCCCGATATACCTCCGCTTCACTGATAAGCTTCTGTATCTCAGCTTCTGGCAATCTGCTCTGATTGTTTCTAATCGTAATCTGATGTGAGATTCCAGACCGTACTTCAACAGCAGAAACTTCTAGAATACCATTATCATTTACAGTAAAGGTTACTTCAATTCGTGGTACTGCCTGTGGAGCAGGGGGTATATTAGTTAATGAAAACAGTCCTAACAAATTGTTATGTTTCGTAAGTGATCTTTCTCCTTCAAACACCTGGATTTGAACAGCGGATTGATTATCGGTGCTTGTAGTAAAAAGCCTGGTAACAGAGTTAGGAATGGCTGTGTTTCTTGAAATAAGATTGGTCATTAACCCTCCTCTTGTTTCTACTCCTAGGGATAGAGGCGCCACTTCTAGTAAGACTATAGCACCATTATCTGATTTTGACTTGAGAGTTTCCTCTGGAGTAAACGTGGCAGCTGCAATGGATGCACCAATGGCTACAGCCTCGTCGGGGTTGACTCTCCTAGTCAATTCGGCTCCGTCAAAGTACTCCGAAACCAATTCCTGAATTCGAGGTATTCTTGTAGATCCTCCAACCATCAAAATTTCGTCTACTTGATTCTTTGTCATTCCCGCCTCTTCAATTACTTCGTCTAGATAGACCAACGTTGATTGAAAAAGATCCTCACAAAGATCCTCAAACCTTGCTCTGGTGAGGGACAATGTGAAATCAATTCCATTATAAAGAGATTCGATTTCAATTGAACTTCTAAGAATTCCAGTGGATAGTGTCCTTTTTAGTTGTTCACAGTTGTCTTTCAATTTCTGCATAGATTTAACATTAGTGCTAATGTCCAACTTATGCTGTTCATAAAATTTACCTTTGAAATACTCAACTAGCCTGATATCCAAATCTTCACCTCCCAAATGGGTATTTCCACCAGTAGCTTTCACTTCAAACATATTTTTATAAATTTGCAATAAGGAAGCATCAAAGGTACCCCCTCCAAAATCGTAAACCAATACAGATTTGGTTTCTTTCAAATTCTGGTGATAGCCATAGGCAATAGCTGCTGCTGTAGGTTCATTTATTACTTTCAAAACGTTCAATCCAGCTATCCTTCCTGCATCAATAGTTGAATTTCTCTGAGAATCATTGAAAAAGGCTGGTACTGTGATGACAGCATCTTGAATTTCTACCCCAAGGAATGTCTCTGCTGTTTCTTTCATTTTTGACAATACCATGGAGGATATGTTCTCTGGTGAAAATATTTTAGCCTCATTTCTGTACTCTGCTCTAACAAAAGGCTTACCATCTCTATCTACTACCTCGAATGGAAAGTTTTTAATATCCAGTTGAAGTTCATCATCATTAAATTCTCTACCAATCATTCTTTTAACACCGTAAATAGTATTAGTAGGATTCCTTCCAATTTGAAATCTTGCAGCTTCTCCAATCAATCTTTCAGATTCGTTGAAAGCTACACAAGATGGAGTTGTTCTATTACCTTGATCGTTAGCTATTACTTCTTCTCGGCCATTTTGAAAGATAGATACACATGAATAAGTTGTACCCAAATCGATTCCAATTGTTAGAGACATTAGTAATTGTTTTGATACGCGAGCAAAGGATCTAATACGATTCAAACACTTGTATTTATACTCTCGAGAAGAAGAGCCGGTTTATGAGTTCGTAATGTATACCATTCAAACGATTGGAACAATTCTGACACAAAAGTCAAGAGTCATGAAAACATGATCGGATGGCTATGTCTACAGGTTTCGCCAATTGTGGAACACCACTTGGGAGATAAGCTTCTCCAAAATCGATATGCTGGAACTAATATTTTCTCATATGCACCCCTCTAAAATGGATTTTGCATCTATATGATCCATGCAGGAATTCAGCGGAGAAAGGTAAGCTAAATATAGAGTATGGATAATATTCGTACAGGTTGAACTTACAACAAGTCAGACAAACACCAAAAAAAAGGGATTGCCATGTGCCACCAACAGGCAGAGAAAATACTAATTTAATTACTGAATGAAATGGTATTTGTCCACAAACACACAATATTAATAAAGTCACAAGTGGGTTGAAGCTCCTGAAAGGCTGTGAGACAACAAAAAGAAAAGAAAATACGAGCTTAGTGGTTGGATGTTTAACCTTACAAATAATAGAGAAAGCTGCCCCTACTTAAATCTTCAAAACAAATATGAGCCTGAAATCAGAGGCAATTCTGCTCCATCCATTTCAATATAATGATTATTGGAGTTGATATAGGAAACTACAAGTCTGTAGTTGCAATCAACCAAGGTGGCATGATAAATATCCTAGCGAATGATTATGGTGAAAATTTCACTCCTTCTCTTGTCGGGCTAGGACAGAGAAACAGATTGTTCGGAGAAATAGCAAGGCACCAGCAGCATTCTTATCTAACATCAACAATTGGCAATCTCAAAAGATTACTTGGAGTGAGACCACGCGAGGAAAATTTCGCAACAGAATTGGAATTTGTAAAAGATTTAGAATTACAGACTGCTGATGAACTAATGGTAAGAATTGACAAGAAAGGATCATACACAGCAACTCAACTAATGGCCATGATACTAAATAAACTAAAAACTTATAGTAAATGCGAAGTGGATAAGATCTGTTTTTCGGTTCCTCAGTGGTATGATTCTTATGGGCGACGAGCGGCATTGGAAGCTTGCCAGATTGCAAATTTCAAAGAAATAAAGATAGTCAATGAATTAACATCGGCAGCCACATGGTACGCTCATTCCAGACCAGTAGTATGCCCTACCATTGTATGCTTTATAGACATTGGATACACTTCCTTCCAGGTAGCGATCGCTGAAGTCAAACCCAGAAGTATTAGCATTCTAGGGTCAGCCAGCAACAGAAACTTTGGCGGTAGGAATATCGATTATGCAATTGCTGAAATATTCAGAGAAAAATTTAGAAAAGAAAAAACAGATATAGCAAAAGCAGGCAAAGACTATTTCAAACTCGTCAAAGCAGTTGAAAAATTGAAAGAAATATTGTCAGTCAACAACGAAGCATCAGTTACCATAGAAGTGAATTTAGGAGGTTCCAATATCGAAGAAAAAGAACTTCACTTAACTAGAAAAGACTTAGAAGATATCGTTGAGCAACAATGCAGAGTTTCTCAATTAATCACGGGCACTATAGAGGAAGTCATCAAGATTGCCCAAAAGACTATTTCATTCTCAAAATCGAAAGTTGAATCCATTGTGCTCATTGGAGGTAGTTCCAGAGTTCCTTGTATAAAGAAGGGTATAGAAGATTATTTTGGTAAACATCTTTCATTTACATTGAATCAAGATGAAGCCATAGCAAAGGGAAATGCATTGACAATGTCGGGCAAAGATGAAATCTTAGTGGAAGAATATAGAAACAGCTTCATTGAAGGTTCTTACAGACCTGACGATGCTCCAACGAGACTGTTTAGATTCCCTGATAGTTATCATCCAAGACTGGAAACCAAGTCGTTCTTGGGTAAAAGGAATTGTAAAATAAGTGTAAGGAGAGATGGTGAACAGCCAATCGAATGGTCAATTTCGAATGTGAAACAAATTTCAGATTGGGAAACTGTTATAAGGATAGAATTTGCCTTTGACCAGTTTAATATCCAACTCAAGAAGGCATACACTTGCCAGGGAACAGTGGTGAAACTGTCCAATGAGAAAATGGAAGTTAATGAAGAGAAAGCAGATATAAATGAGCAACAAATTCAAGATAGAAAACAATTGGCTGAAATATCCGACAGAGTGAGTAGATTTAAAAACATAGAGGACAAACTACTATTACAGGATAAGGCTATAGAAGATAAAGAGAAAATGAGGAATATGTGTGAAGAAACTCTTTTAGGTTTGATTAGAAAATATGAAAAGCTGCAAGTTATAAAGGTTGCCCAAATGTTTATTGAGCAAGACGATCACAAAATAGAGGAATATGAAAAGGTGGTAAACAAAGCAGTGGTAGAGACGAGAGCTGCAGTGCAAGCAAGAAGAGCCTTCGAACAAGAGAAAAGAGTTATGGAAGACCAGAGGAAGAAGAAGCAAAGAGAAGAGCAAAGAGAAGAGCAAAGAGAAGAGCAAAGAGAAGAGCAAAGAGAGGAGCAAACAGAGGAGCAAAGAGAGGAGCAAAAGAAAGTAATAAAGACAGAAAAGAAAACGACAGAAGCCGAGGAGGAAATAAAGAGAGTGAACGATGATAAGAAAGGTGAGGAAATATATTTTTACCTGAATGATGAATTGTCCAATGTGCCAATAATATATGAATGAGTTCCAAGTTATATATATATAGTTACGCAAATAATTAGTTCTTTTTAAGTTCTGTCATTCCTCCTGTAAAGTATGGAGGTGGAGGCGGAAATAGTAATGATGATGCAATTTGTTCTAAATTTGCTTTCATCTCTTTAAAGTCATTAACAGTAGCAGTAGATGAACCCGAACTTTCGAGCCAAGTTTTGTTCCTATTTATATGTAAACGCATCTGCTGTTTATCTTCTTCAGATATTTCTGCTAAATCTGTCTTTCGTATTAGCGATAAGTTATAACTTTCAAATTCAAACTTGGCTCTATCTCTATCAGTGAGGGCTTCTTCTTCTCGTCTATAGGTATCAGAATCTGCAATCATTCTATCCATTACTGAAGCCGACAATCTTCCTCTTTCGTTTCTCACAAGTACTCTCTGCATCCTACCAGTTGTCCTCTCTACCGCTGAAACATGTAAAATACTGTTAGGGTCAATTTCGAAAGTTACTTCAATTTGAGGTATTCCAGCCTTCGTTCTCGGATAGTCCTTGAAATCAAAAACTTCAAGCAAATTATTATTGATAACCTGTTTACTTTCACCTTCGAAGACCTCGACAGACACTTTTTCTTGAAAGTCTGTAATAGTAGTGTAACATCGTTTTCTTGATGTTGGAATTCTTGAATTTCTAGGAATCAAAACTGACATTTTACCATCATCAATTGCAACTCCAAGCGACAACGGGGCCACATCGTTGAGAATGACATTAGGTACAGATTCTCCCGATAAGATAGATGCTTGAATGGCTGCACCATAGGCTACTGCTTCATCTGGATTTATCGATTGACATGGTCTTTTCCCACCGAAAAAACCTGACACTTTCTTCCTAACAATAGGAATTCTGGTTGAACCTCCTACTAAAACCACTTCATCAACTTGCGACCTATCTATACCAGAATCCGCGAGAACTTGTTTCACTGGTCTCAAGATAGAATTAAGGAGGTCTTGACAGAGATATTCAAACTCTTGCCTTGTGATTGTTGTAGTAAAATCTGAGCCGGGAAGTAACGCTTCAAGTTCAATATTAACTTTTTCGCTAACACCCAACCGTTTCTTTGTAGACTCACACGCTCTTCTTAGTCTACCAAGTGCCTTGGGTTCGGAAGAAACATCTCTTCCCGTTTTCTGCTTTACTTGATGAACTAAGTGCCCGAGAAGCCTATTATTAAAATCTTCCCCTCCCAAGTGAGTATTACCAGAAGTTGCTTTCACATCAAAGACCCCATCCTTATTATTAGTTGTTACCAAAGAGACGTCTAAAGTTCCACCTCCCAAGTCAAAGATGAGAACATTGCGAGACGGGATATTATCATTACGAGTGTTCAATCCATATGCAAATGCAGCTGCAGTAGGCTCATTTATGATCCTTAGGACGTTGAGTCCGGCTATTCTACCAGCGTCCTTTGTAGCTCGTCTTTGAGAATCGTTGAAATAGGCAGGCACCGTAATCACTGCGTCTGTTATTACTTCCTTAAGACGCCTCTCAGCTAGTGTTTTCATTTCCACTAGAACCATCGCTGAAATTTCTTCGGGAAAAAATAGCTTCATTTCTCCCTTATATTCCAACCTGAATACTGGTTTTCCATTCTGATTTACAACATCAAATGGCATATGTCTGATGTCATTCTGAACCGAAATATCATTGAAATTTCTACCTATGAATCTTTTGGCTGAGAACACGGTGCTCCTCAAGTTTTTAGAAGCATTATTCTTAGCAGACTGTCCAAGTAACCTACCTTCTTTACTGAAGGAAACATATGATGGTGTAGTTCTATTCCCAGCGTCATCACTGATTATCTCAACCTTGTCGTTTGAATAATAAGCCACACAACAATAGGTAGTCCCAAGATCAATACCAATTGCCTTTGATTTTCTTGACGACATGCTGTATACTCGAGAAATGGTCCTATCTTTATTCTACTGTGAGTTCTGGCCGTAAATTCACTAGCTTGCTTGAAAAGATTAAAAGTCTTTATTGAATGTGGGAATTGTTCTAATCCTACTGGAGACCACCGAAAAATTACATCCTGGTGGGGATACTTAGAAAGCAGCAAAATTTAGATCCCTCTCACCTTACATCTGAAAAAGATGATATAGATTAGCATGCTTAAAAAATAAATAAAAATATACTTCGTAATTTTCATAACTGCATAAAAGTATAGACATTGGGACCTTTTATATCAGGAGAAATCAGATGTCATCAATACTCAAAGCATCTGTCAACAGGGCAGTGTTCTATTCTATCATCTTGCGCGAGAAAGTCCAAAGGAAATTTGGATAGCCTTCTTTATGCTTCATGTATCAAAGAAGATTTCTTTTCTGAATCGCTAGTAAATTCACTCAGAAAAGGTGTTCAGTTTTGGATCTTCCTCTTAGAGCTACAATAAAGCAAATTCAATTTATAGTTTCTTTGCGTCTCAACACAATTAATAATGAATAAACCAGTAATAGGAATTGATCTCGGGACAACCAACTCGTGCGTCGCAGTCTTTAATAACAAAGTGGAAGTCATTGCCAACGTATTAGGTAGCAGAATAACACCTTCCTGTGTTTCTTTTGATGATAATGAAACTATTATTGGAGAGGGGGCAAAAAATCAATTAGGAAAGAATCCTGAGAATACTGTCTATGGAACAAAGAGGTTAATTGGAAGAGACTTTGATGATCCCGAAGTTCAACATGATATAACTCATTTCCTATTCAAGGTTGTGAATAGAAATGGAAAGCCATTCATTCAAGTACAATACAAGAAAGAGATCAGAACTCTTCCCCCTGAAGAAATTTCTGCAATGGTATTAGAAAGTGTGAAGTGCACAGCAGAAGAATATCTAGGTGTAAAAGTCGAGGATGTGGTTATTACAGTTCCAGCATACTTCAACGATTCCCAAAGAAAAGCAACCAAAGCAGCTGGTGAAATTGCTGGTCTCAATGTCCTAGGGATCATCAATGAACCAACTGCTGCAGCACTTGCCTATGGGCAGTCCAACAACAAAGATTGCAAAGAAAGAAACTTATTGGTATATGACCTTGGAGGTGGAACCTTTGATGTTTCTTTGGTCACCCATTGCAAAGACGTCTACGAAGTGAGAGCAAGTGATGGCGATAGCCATCTAGGTGGAGAAGATTTCGACAACATTCTTGTTGACTATTTTGCTAGTGAATTCATAGAAAGTTACCCTTGTAACCTCAAATCCGACAAAACGTCAATGGCTAAACTCAGAAAAGAATGCGAGTCTGCGAAGAGAAGATTATGTGCTTCTCCTTCAACTGACATAGAAATTTCGTCCCTCTATGATGGAAAGGCATTTAAAAGCAAACTCAGCAGGGCAAAATTTGATGAATTGTGTGGAGATCTCATAATGAAAACAATGAATACTGTTAAAGCAGTTATCGAGGCAGGTGGAATTATTAAAAGTGATGTGGACGAGGTTCTTCTTGTGGGAGGGTCTACAAGAATTCCAATGGTTCAGAAAGAGGTTGCAAAGTTTTTTGAAGGCACTAAGATTAGCAAAAAAGCGAATGCGGACGAAGTTATAGCAGAAGGAGCTGCAATTCAGGCTCATATACTATCGACAGAGCCTAGAGTAGTGCTTCTAGATGTTGCTCCTAAATCCTTAGGATTAAAGGCAATTGGTGATCGAATGGTGAAAATGATTCCTAAGAACCTGGCTATACCTTCTACTAATTCCAAAGATTTCACAACAGTTTCAGATTATCAAACTAATTTGGTAGTCAAAGTATTTGAAGGAGAGAATGAAGTATGTTCAAAAAACCGTCTACTTGGGGAGTTTGAACTAAGTGGAATCCAAAGGGCCACAAAGGGAGAAGCTAGAATAATCGTGGTGTTCAATGTCGACGACAATGGTATATTGAAAGTATCTGCTACAGAATCAAAAACCAACAAGACAAAGTCTCTCACTATTACCAAATTAAAGGAGAGTTGGACAGAAAAGGAAAAACAACGAGTTTCAACTGAAATTGAAGAGTTTAAAAGAGATCGAGAGCTTCACTCAGCAATGAGTAAAGAAATAGAACAAGAAATCTATAAAATTGAACACCTTCTCAGTGCAATGAACAATGTTCTCACAGATCCTAGAATTAAAAGCAAGATACCTGCTAAGATTAAAAGAGATATCATCATACAAATCATTGATGCCAACAAGTGGTTACTGAATGCAGATAAGGAGTCTTTACAAACTTGTAAAGATAAATTTTCTACTCTTAAATTCTTTTCACAGGCGTGTATTCCAAATGGGTATGTTAACTATTTTGAGACAAGAAAATCAAATCTTTAGAATGAAGTCACGAAAGATGAACAATCTGTCTGTCATTAATTGTCGATTAATAATATGTAATGTGTTTGTAATTACTTTAGTTTGCAAAAAAAATCTTTACCCTAATCCCGGTAGGGAAGGTAGGCTGTACCAATGTAAAATTAGACACCACACAAAAGCAACTTGAAGACAAGAAGGTTCTCTTGGTTAAAACAAATGAAATTTCCCGACTTTGAAAGTTAACACAACTTGTGGTGAGTATACCATTTTCCATGAAACTCTTCGTAGGAATTGATATTGGATCTACACAAAGTCGGCTCTTTGCCATCAATGACGATAAGGAATTCGCCAGTCCGTCCAAACCAGAAGCCGAAGTCCAACAAAATGAACTTGAACTATGCGTGCTAACTGTACCCAGTATTTTAAGTTCGAAACTATTAGCGAACCCTGATATAAGTGGGAGAAACCAAATGGTTATCCAAAGGGTAATAGATGATATTAAGAAAAAGACAAAGCTGAAATATGATATTGAATTCCAACAGTGCTACATTTCACTTCCCAGGTGGTATATCGAGAAAAATAAGTTACCGAGTGAGTTCAAGATACAAGACAGATGTAAATGTTTAAGAAATTCTTATATATCCAAAGTTCCCAATGGAAAAGTTCTATTCATTGATGTTGGAAGTCAACTTGAAATTTCTTGCTTCGCAGGAAATAAGATTATTTTTAGTCATTATTTCTCCAAATTGGGTGGTAACAAGTTCGATAAGGACCTAGTAGCATCATGCGTTGAATCATTTGAGCCAAGACATATATCTCTCTACAGAAAAGATCCAGTAGCACAAAAAAGACTTGAGTTTGCCTGTAGACTAGTGAAGGAGAGCTTTGGAGATAAAGACGAAGTGACGGCCAATATTTACGACTTTTTGGATAGCACTGATTTTGTAAGGCTGATCTCCAAAGATAAGTTGATTGCAATATTAAAGAACAGCTTCAATGAATTAAGAAGAGCAATTTCAGAGAAACTTAAAATCGAGAGAGTGGACGAAATAGATGAAATTGTGTTAGCTGGAAGAGCTGCAAATGTTCCAGGTCTCCAAAATTTTATAACAAGAGCATTCAAGGGTGCTAGCATTGACACCTTAGATAATTTTTCCATTGCTAAAGGTGCTGCTCTTGAGATGAAGAAGAAGGAAAGACTGGAGAAGATTGACAAGTCCTATTTCACTACACCGAAGAAGTTCTTCAATGTAATCTCCAAACATGCGGCTACTACTCTTCACCAAGGGGATGGAAATTGAGAGAATACTAGTACTGGCTAAGAAGGCATCATCATTTTCTTACGACTTACAAAAAAAATGAATATCTTCCGCATAGCGTAATTTGTATCTTCAATACAATCTGATTATCATGATATTTATGACCTCGTAATACCTAGAGGCTCTTTCATAACTTTTAGAGATCTATCTAATTCGGGACAGAATCAGAAGATCAGAAGATCTCTTTGAAATCACTATAAAAGTGAAGATTAGCCAAGAGCTACTTGAAAAATAAAGCAAATATAATTCTGCTTTGGTGTCCATGAAGAATAAAACCTTGTATTGGCCACGGGTCACCAAGATAAGTAAGTGACTTCCGTACATGATTCGATTGCAAGATGCTCTCACATATTTCTAATTTCCAAATATGAAGTTCACTCGTGGGAAGAGCATTTCTATTATTTTTCTTAACTGCATGGTATTTGTTAGAGTAGCCATGGATTACTAGGAGCAGATGTCTTATTTTTTTAGGAGTTGATTGCAAAAATATTCATTCAAGTCTACCTTTCTTACCAGGACAGACTATGAAGATTACGAGGCTGAGGGGATGTATGTAGAGAAGATAATACCCACTGAGATAATTATTTATGTACTAAATGCAAGTACTTGGCCCACAGATCATCTCAATTCTTAACTTTACCGTTCACAGCATATACCTACTTTTATCCTTTGTAAAATTCCTCGATTATATAAGATTCCCTATAAAAAGACTTCGTGTGGAGTTTGCTTGCTCACTCTCTATTACATACCTTCTTGCTGAAATAATTGCTTGAGAGACTATGGGTGTGCTCAACCACATATTTCAAAAGAAGTCGAAGTCGAAAGAAAAAGGATCACAGAAGAAGTTGTCAAAGGAAACCCGCAAAGTTCAAAATTATGCGTCGATGACAATTGGCATTAGGGTGAAAGATGATGTAATTGTCGACGTGATCTACATTGGCACTGCAATTCCAATAGTCAAGTCCATTATGTACTACCCTAAACCGTCAAATTTCTCTGAAGAGCCAACAGTATTCGAAGTTGTTGGTGGATATGACTATAAAATTCTAGGACAGTTTCAATTATATGGAAAAGCTTTGAACAATCCACAATTTCAAATAGATTTCTTGATGAACGAAAACAAAGTATTGAATATTACCGTCGTTGACTTGGATTCCGGAAGGTACGGCAACATAGAGATTTCAAACTACAGCGGAATAGAGCAGCAAATGGAAGGGGCAAAGCTTCCATCAAAGGAAACCAGGCGACCACAATCCTATACACCAATGTCAATTGGTATTAGGGTGAAAGATGATGTAACTGTCGACCTAATCTACGCTGGCACTGCAATTCCAATAGCGAAATCCATTATGTACTACCCTAAACCTTCAGATTTCTTTGAAGAGCCAACAATATTCGAAGTTATTGGTGGATATGACTACAAAATTATAGAGCAGTTTAAGCTATATGGAAAAGCTTTCAGCAATCCTCGATTTCGAATTGATTTTTCAATGAACGAAAACAAAGTATTGAATATTACCGTCGTTGACTTGGATTCGGGAAGATGCAGCAAAATAGAGATTTCAAAGTACACAGCCATGGAGCAACATGCCGACTACAAGTATGATAATAGCAGCCGAGATAGCAGATCGTCTGAAATCGATCAAATCAAACAATTAATATCCATAGTTAAATATGCTGTAAGGGATGGAAATCTCAGAGCAAAGATATCTGTTATTAGTAAACAAGAGATGAACTCCATGGCCTACGAGATAGAAGACTGGATGAAGCTTTCGCAAGATGCATCGCTTGGTGAACTTCAGCTCAAACACGCTAAGTTGCAGGCAGTTATCAGGGAGCAAATTCCCCCTGGATACAAGCCATGGAGGGTGGAGGGATGAAATGGGGCAAGTGGATAATGCATTTCCCTTACCCCAGATATTGGTATCCACACGTGCATTTCACATGTACTATTTCCTGCACGCGTGCATAATTTGCAACCCTGAATGCATCAAATATGCAGGGATAATTAATCAGGAGACTTGAGATCTTGAGGTCAAATGGATCCCTTGTTGCACCGCTGAACTGCTGGATGAATTCAAGAAGTAAAACGAATAAGCCGACTTAATACCAGGGCATGGAATGAAATCACTGACATACTATTGATGCCCGTCGCCACCAAAACTTGCCACTGGAACCAGATTTTCTCTTAGCCGCTGCGTCCCAATTAGGAAGGTTCCAGACTCAGCGCGAAAATTCTGGCACTTTCTAGTCAATCAGATCAGTTTTTTTTTTTGCATCTGCACTCCCCTCATAGAACTTTCTAGCAAACTCCTTATACCCCTTAGTGGATGGGGTTAGAATAGTATTTAAGTGGAGGTTGAGACGGCGTTAGAATCAACCTCCTGTTTTCAGTTCCAATTGAAAACTCTATTGTTTTTACTTTTTCAAGTAGTTTTGAACATACAGATTAAGTATTGTCATCACCAAAATGTCTAAGGCTATAGGAATTGATTTAGGAACCACATACTCGTGTGTGGCTCATTTCGCCAACGACCGTGTGGAGATTATTGCCAATGACCAAGGTAACAGAACAACTCCCTCATACGTTGCCTTCACCGATACCGAGAGATTGATCGGTGATGCTGCCAAGAACCAGGCTGCAATGAACCCTTCTAATACTGTATTTGATGCTAAGAGATTGATCGGTAGAAAGTTCAATGAGGACGAAGTTCAGTCAGATATCAAGCATTGGCCGTTCAAAGTCATCGACAAGGGTGGAAAGCCCAATATTCAGGTTGAGTTCAAGGGTGAAACCAAGGTATTCACCCCAGAAGAAGTGTCATCTATGGTTTTGACTAAGATGAGAGAAACCGCCGAAAACTTCTTGGGAACAACTGTCACTGATGCTGTTGTCACTGTACCTGCCTATTTTAACGATTCGCAGAGACAGGCCACCAAGGATGCTGGTTTGATTGCCGGATTGAATGTTTTGAGAATCATTAATGAACCAACGGCAGCCGCAATTGCCTACGGATTGGATAAGAAGGGTCAAAGCGCCCACGAGCAGAATATTTTGATTTTTGACTTGGGAGGTGGAACTTTTGATGTGTCCTTGTTGGCTATAGATGAAGGTATTTTCGAAGTTAAGGCCACAGCAGGTGATACTCACTTGGGTGGAGAAGATTTCGACAACAGATTGGTCGCCCACTTCATTAACGAGTTCAAGAGAAAACACAAGAAGGACTTGTCCTCCAACCAAAGGGCTTTGAGAAGATTGAGAACTGCCTGTGAAAGAGCCAAGAGATCGTTATCTTCTTCAGCTCAGACATCCATTGAAATAGACTCTCTTTTCGAGGGTATCGATTTCTACACTTCCATCACTAGAGCCAGGTTCGAAGAATTATGTGCTGATTTATTCAGAACGACCTTGGATCCAGTTGAAAAGGTGCTTAAGGATTCCAAGATCGACAAGTCCCAAGTTCATGAGATTGTCTTGGTTGGTGGATCCACTAGAATTCCAAAGATCCAGAAGTTGGTTTCTGATTTCTTTAATGGAAAGGAGCCAAACAAGTCCATCAACCCAGATGAGGCCGTTGCCTACGGTGCTGCAGTTCAAGCTGCCATCTTGACTGGTGATACTTCTTCCAAGACGCAGGACTTGTTGTTGTTGGATGTAGCCCCATTGTCCTTGGGTATCGAAACTGCCGGAGGTGTTATGACCAAGTTGATCCCAAGAAATGCCACAATTCCAACCAAGAAGTCGGAAATATTTTCGACCTATGCTGATAACCAGCCAGGTGTCTTGATCCAAGTTTTTGAAGGTGAAAGAGCCAGAACGAGAGACAACAATTTATTGGGTAAATTCGAATTGTCTGGTATCCCACCTGCTCCAAGAGGTGTACCTCAGATTGAAGTTACATTCGACATTGATGCAAATGGTATTTTGAATGTTTCGGCTTTGGAAAAGGGTACTGGTAAGACTCAAAAGATTACCATTACCAATGATAAGGGTAGGTTGTCTAAGGAAGATATTGAAAGAATGGTCAACGAGGCTGAAAAGTATAAGGAGGAAGATGAGAAGGAATCATCCAGAATTGGTGCTAAGAATACCCTTGAATCTTATGCATATTCTTTGAAGACCACAATCAATGATGGCGAATTGAAGGAAAAGATTCCAGCTGACGACAAGGAGAAGTTGCAAAAGGCTATTGATGAAACGATTTCCTGGTTGGACGAATCACAACAGGCTACAACTGAAGAGTACAATGACAGACATAAGGAATTGGAATCAGTTGCAAATCCAATAATCACAGCAGCCTACTCCGCTGCTGGAGGTGCTCCAGGCGGTGTTCCAGGTGGTGCTCCAGGCGGAGGAGCTCCAGGCGGTTTCCCAGGAGCAGGTCCCTCGCAGGACTCATCTGGACCAACTGTGGAAGAAGTTGACTAAATTGGGTAGGTTTTTGTAGGATTAAGATTAAAATTTTTTTATAGGTTCTATCGTGTTTTCATAAATGAATAACAGTTATTTACAATAAGTAGTATACAGAGTTGTAGAGGAAACTATTTGAAAGTTTCACTAATAATGCAAAGTATTGTGGCAACAAACCAGTTGCCTAATAAAATGTAGCCCGTTCTCTTGTCCAACATCCATCCGTTTCTGGGTATAATGAACAATAGAAATATGATATTAGCAACCAATGCGGTAGAAGTAATGGCAAGTGTACGGCTAAACACGAGAGGAAACCCCGAAGAAGGATTTTCATAAGGTATGATAATCAATCCACTCATGCCAAGAGAGCAAAGTGACAAGAGAGGACCCCCAAGACATGCACCAAGTGCCATAGCAGGCATTCCCATTTTCGCTATCGTGAAATTAGAAATGAGATCGCCTATGGAATTCCCTAAGGCAAATACCGTCACTCCCAAGATATCGTCACTAAGGCTATATATGATAGAAATTGACTTCAATATAGCAATGATTTCTGTAGCAAATATGGCTATCCATGTTACTGAAACGATGAATCCAGCAAACGAAGCAACGCGGTTGATAACCTTCAACTTGAAGAGTTCACTGGAGCTGAAATTGGAAGTAGAATAATTTAGGAAAACAACATAGGCTAAAAGAGCATGAAACAAGCCTCCAAGCAAAAACCACAAGATTCCATATGATTGTCCACTTAAATAGATGTAATTGACAAAACTTAGTCCCACAAAGGTTTGAATTGATATCAATGTTCTATCTAGTTCGAAATCAAACTTGCCTATTTCTTCGCCAATAGCGTCCAGCTCTCCATTGAAAAGTGGGTTGGATTGAGACTTCTCAATTTCTGAAAGCATCAAGAGAATGGACTGATCTCTGACAGGACTAGTTATTCTCAATATGGTTGAAGTAGGTATAGTTACTATGTAATAAAACTTGTTGGCCAAGGACTCTTCATGAAAACTTGCTAGCTGAGGAGCAAACAATTCAAGGATTTTAGAATCCTTTCTTCGCAAATAATTCCACCAGTTTATCGTTGAAGTAAATCTCAACATGTCATGGAGTTCAGAGTCAATTTCCTGAGTTTCTTCGTACCACGATTGTGCAGTTGTGAGGTTATGTCTAGGTTCGGAACCCAACCTCCCTGGAGCTGAACTACTGGTAGGACCAGATTCAATATCATCAGGAAGGGAAGATGAATCCACTGGGTTGGGAGCTGTTAGTGGTCTTTCTGACTCTAACTGAATATCTCCATGGAGATGAGAATGCTTCTGCAACTCTTTGACCAACAATTTGAGACCATAGGAACCGGTTCGTACCATGCTATCTGCTGCAGTTGGAGGTTTAACCCTCAAAATTGTATCTACTTCTTCAACAAATTCCATATTTCGATGGTCTAGGTTCAATTCTTCTATTGTTGGGAGATTGGCGAATGTATCGAGGTAAATATCGTCGATCTCTTCATTGTCATTAAGAACTCCGTTTGCTGAATCACTCTGTAAAGTGAAGTTTGCTCTAGATCTTTCGCTTCGGAGACGTTTGGTGATTTGACGCTTCAAGTACGAGTGATCCAAGACAACAGCACCCACGTAGAGAACGTAAGAGCTGACTAGAATGATTGAAATCGGTAAGGTCAAGCTTTGCCTTACCAACGTGAAAATCAAAAGGCAGGCGATCATGAGATAGAATATGGTATCTCTGACAAACAGTCGTCTCGGCACCTTTAATGGGTGTACAATGGCTATACAACCAATGACTACAGTGGTGACAAAGAGTGACGCTCCCATGAGCTCAGAGATAGCTAACGAGCCAGACCCAAAGCTCATTGCCTTGAAAGTACTCAAGACATCAGGAGAGCCATTTCCCAATGCCAACAAAGTCAAACCAGATAAGTTGTCGGAGAGTTTGAGGAACTTGGAAATGGTATACAAGTTGGGACACAAATAGTCTGAAGCCGTGAGTCCCAAAGATATAAAAAAAATGGATAGAGCTCCAAGCAAAGGCAAAGAAGAAAACACCAGCAACCATGACAACCTGCAATAGTAAACAGACAAATAGTTTATACGACCAATGAAGTAATCCTCTCCGCTACAATGGTCCAATACAAATTGACATTGGGAATCTTGGGGAATATTAGCAATTTGAGAGCAGGAATCGTTACTATCTGATCTCGCTGAAAATGATAATGGAGACAGCAGAAGTCGTGGGGAAAGCAGTGAAGCTGACATGGAAACACAAATGGCAGCATGAAATGCCACTGCCAAAATGCCAAGCTTCATGACTGCTGCAACGTCTCTTTATGGAGTAGAGTATTGTAAACCAGAATAGGCTTATAAAAAGAAGTGAAATACCGGTTTCTGATACTGGTCCAAGACTATGTACAGGAAAAGTCAACTAGCATTTTATAATTAGATTTGGAAATCGTTACAGTTGTAGAGACAGCCATAGTTAATGCTGTCCATTGTTAATTGGTATAAGAGTCTAAATATGTGAAATTGTATTCAATTAGAAAAGTTAATTTTATATAGTTAGTACAAGTTTACGGGACTCTAAATTTGTTAAACATGGTCGATTTAAATCTTCATCCACTAATACTCAGCCTCGTATTCTGTAGCTAGAAGTATTTTGTACTCCCAAGGCTCCCTTTCAACGTCAATATGCAATAGCCCACTTGTAATAATAACACTGGCATCCAGGATATTACTCAATTCCCACCACATTTCCATCTATAATACTTCACCAGATTATTTTCGCGACCAAATATTTCTCATTCACTAAATGGTTGCAACTTTATGAAAGGTGGACCAGTAATTCCATATCTCCCTGGAACTCATATAAGGGCTACTCCTATAAGGCCTTGCAATGAATACTTGGAAATTCACTAATACCCACGGCAATTCTTTGCCCTCCTGGCTCGGTCTCGGGTTATTCTTCTTTTAACCGAGAGGCTGGTTAATATCTCTGGCAACTATTCGCGGCCCTTTGCCGTACCACCCGTACCACACCGTTGCCTCCTTTCGCTTGTAGCTGTATAGTCCTACTCCACTGAATTAAATCCAGCAAAGCTATGTCTACAAATCAATTCGGATCAAATCAAATTGTTCAAACTATTGAGAACTTATATTGTATTGTTAATCTGTAAGGGCAGTGCTCGCTCTCTTGTTTTCGAGCATCCAGAACTTTTACCATAGACTTGCCTGCTTAAATATGGAGGGCAAACAATGCCACGCTTAGCCTATTATTGTTCCAGGGATGGTCAGTCCATTACATCCTCAAAGAAGCTTCTTCCAATTGCAGAATGCAGCCATTGTTCCACTTTGCTCTACTGTAGGAAGAGAGAACAGCATGCAGGATTTTTACATACAAAATGCAACCATTGCGCTGAAGTGGCTGGCTGCGAAATCGCAAGCATATTTTTCAAACCAGCAATGGTACTATGAAAACAGCACAAGTTGCAGAGGACAATGTCCGGTTCAATCAAGCGGATTTTGGAAATACTATTTTGTCATCACTGTTGCCTTTTTGGGACATATATTAGAATTTTTTTGGGTATTTGTCTTTTTTTTTTAATGTGCTTGCTTCCAAATGGATCTCGAAGAATGAGTTTTTGCGAGTTGACAATGTATCCGACGGGTGCTTGTCCATCCCACTCATATATATATATATAAGCTTCTGTAATTACAGTCTCCGACTACAATTTTACGAATTTAATTATCAACTTAAAAAAAGAAAGAAAACACAGCTTTTGGTTCGTTCTGTTTTAATTGAAAATTGTCACTCTTTTAAACCAACTATAGTCACTCCTTTGGAAGTCATCTCTTCTATCATTCAACTACCCAGACGAACCCGAGCTTGAGATAAAAGTTTTTAAGTATGTTTTCCAAAAGCATCTTTGTCCTTTTGGCTACCGCCCTTTTACAGGCTCTTTCTGCTTATGCTTTTGACCCGTCCTCCAACTCCAATGTTGCTGTCTACTGGGGCCAAAACTCAGGTGGAACACAAACTAGATTGGCTGACTACTGTCTGTCGAATTCAGTTGATATTATCATTATTTCTTTCCTATATGTCTTTCCAGATAACTTGCAAGTTAATTTCGCCAATGCATGCGGTGGTGCCACCACTCCAGATGGTACTTTGAGATGCGACCAGATAGCTGAAGACATCAAAACCTGCCAGGGCCAAGGCAAGAAGGTATTGTTGTCCATGGGTGGAGGAGTAGGTACTTATGGATTTACAAGTGATTCCCAGGCAGAAGAATTTGCTGAAACTTTATGGGATTTGTTTGGAAACGGCAGTATTTCAGAAGATGAAAGACCACTTGGAGATGCTATCGTTGATGGGTTTGATTTCGATATTGAAAACCAAAACCAGGTAGGATATGCTGCGTTGGCAACTTCTCTCAGAACTTACTTTGCTCAAGATACTTCTAAGACTTACTATCTTTCAGCTGCTCCTCAATGTCCATACCCAGATGCTTCTGTCGGAGACTTGTTGGCCAATGCTGACATCGATTTTGCTTTTATTCAATTCTACAACAACTACTGTCAATTGGGTCCAAACTTCAACTTCAATACGTGGGAGGATTATGCTGAAAATGTTTCCCCCAACAAGAACATCAAGCTCTTTGTTGGATTGGCTGCTGCTCAAAGAGCTGCCAGTTACGGCTATGTGGATGCTGCTACTGTTGACACTTATTTGACAGACGATATCTTGTCCAACCCCAACTTTGGTGGTATTTCACTTTGGGATGCTTCTGCAGGTTTCAGCAATGTAGATGAAGTATCTGGACAAAATTATGTTCAACAGATGAAAGCAATTGTGGTTGGAGATGGTGTTGCAACTACTTCTACTATCTCAACTTCAACCACACAAACTAGTACTTCTAGTACTTCAACCACTTCAAGTACTTCAACCACTTCGAGTACTTCGACCACTTCGACCACTTCGACCACCTCAACCACCTCGAGTACTTCGACAACTTCAAGTACTTCGACCACTTCAAGTACTTTGACTACTTCTACTACTTCAAGTACTTCTAGCACTTCTAGCACTTCGGCCACGTCCTCCACCGCTTTGACGTCTTCAACTGAATCCACTCCAAATGAAACATCATCTACAACAGAGACTTCTACGGAGTCTTCTACAGAGACATCTGCTGAAACAACCACAACTGGGGCCTCTTCTGAGACTTCTGCTGAGACTTCCGCTGAGACTTCCGCTGAGACTTCTTCTGCAGAAGAAACTTCAGTTGAAACAACTACCGCTGAGGCATCTACCGATACTGCTGAAACAACTTCTTCTGAAACAACTACTACCGATGCCCCATCTGAGGCTTCTTCTGTCGCCTCTTCCGATGCAACTACAGCTGAGACTTCTGACGCTTCTGCTGATCCAACAACTTTAGTTACAGTGAGCACCACAAAGTTATCTTCTGAAGAAGGTAATGAAGCTTCTACCTCTGAAGATCCAGCAATCACAGCTGCGGAAGAAACTACGGTGCACACATTCTATACTACTCCTACAACTCACACTGAAGTAGTTACCTTTACTGCCCCACGTTATTCAAAAGTCACACATGTTGTCACACTCTATACTACTCCTCCATTGCAGGATGGTGCCTACTACACTACTGGTTGGGTTCCTCAAGATGGACAGTACGACAACTCCAAGTTCAATGACGGCCAATGGCACGAATAATTAGATACCCCGACTTGAAGTCATTTTCTCTAGTTTAATTTTCATTTTGTAACATACAACTTTTATGTATTTTTATGACTCTAATATAATACACCGTTTGATTTTGATTTTGACTCTATAACCGATTCTGATGTTACTCTGATTTTGATTCTGTACCTGAGTTGATTATTGGTGGTAACATTGATTTACGTTGAATGAGTTTCATCTGTAGCTCCATACTCAACCCATCGAGGTATTCCCTAGCCTGACTATTTATGTATGCTGAAACCAACTCGCCTCCCGTCCAGTGTTCTGGATCATAGATATCCTTGTTATCACTACCTCCGTACTCCAAGGGAGATATACGTAGATGAATGATGGGAATAGTGGCACTATCTGCTAGAGCAACAGCCTGTGGTGTAAGAATGTTCTTGCTTATAAGAAACAAGTAGTTTTGAACCGGCGGATCCAGTTTGACATTCATATGATAAGTTCCTATGATCTCCCGAATTAACCCAGCGCCGATCTTGGACGAAACATTCTTACACTGTATCAAAACTTTTATGTCTCGTTTCAAGTTTATGCTACGACCTTGTTTGCTATTTGTCTTCAGATCTATATACTTCAGCAGGAGTCGTAGCACCAGCCCAACGCTTAACTTACTTAGTTTCTTCTTTTGCAACTGCTGGAAGTAGTCCAAGTTCCATTTCCCTCGGATGTCCACGCCGTTATCACCAGCTCCACCAACTTTGACTAGTTCAAAGCACGCGAGGTTAGCCAGAAGAAAGTCCTTGACATATAGCTCATACAATGTGCCCCGAAAGATGTTTGTATCTATATCTATAAGGTTTCTTCTACAGTGGCTAAGATAGAGCCTGTAGTCCTGGATGGACGAAGCATTGGTAAGTAAGCTTCGAATCTGTGATGGAAATGGCAACTGCAGAGGTCGTACGAATCTACAGAGACATGTCCACATTGACGAAGACAAAGAGTTGGGAAAAGAGTCTTGAAAGAGTCTTGAAAGACCAACTATGATCCTATTGGTTCCAAAAGAAGGTTCCAAAAGTAGGTTCCAAAAGTATGGCGAAAAAAGTGAATATGCAGAGAGCTTAACTATGGAAGCTTAACTATGGGCCACAATTAATCCTGGAAGACACTGAAATCAACAAACGACTTTGTCGATGTACTTTCAGCATTTCTGAAGAAAGGTATGTTTCCTAATGTTTCAACCAGTGTGTCAATTGCCACTTGGTGGAGCATTTTGTATGGGTTCTTAAAAGAGAATCAACTATGGGATTTTAACTGTGTCGCATTTTTCAGTTGATAATTCCAATTCTTCACAGCAAAGCTCGTATTCTTTCTCATTATCAACTATTTACATAGACCAAGACATGAATTGGTTCAATTCGGTACTACTCGTTCTTGGATTGTGGATCCAGTTCGCTTTGGCGCAAGATTTACAACAAAATCTTCAAAGAATATCTGTCTACACAAAAGAAGTGAAATCCCATTCCATAAAACCATATGGAACATTAGTTTACAACAAATCCAACAAAAGAGGCCAATTTGAAAAGGCAGACACCGACATATCAATAGATGAATCCCAGGACGTTTGTTTGGGCACAGATGACTTGGCTGAACACGGCTGTTTTTCGTTTTTGAGCAATGGAGCCGATGCTGGTGGTTTGGATTATCATGTCTACTTGGACGGTTCCGGTGAAATCAACCATATATCTGTTAGCAACAATGTCAAGCAAAATAGCTCAGTAGTGGTGCATCCTGTGGTTGAAGCTCCGGCACCCAATTTGAACCCCGAGTCAAGAAAGAATGCTCCAAAGCAAAACCAACAGCAAGGTCCAAGAAAAGAAGTGGTGGTAAAGAAGAAGAAAGTCGTGAATGTTGATGATGAAGGTAACGAAGTCGTTGAGGAAGTCGAAGAAGAAGTCGAGGTTGAAATCGACGACAGATCGTGGATCCAAAAGAACTGGTTCTATATCGCACTTCCATTGGTGTTCTTCTTGTTGATGGGCGAGGAAAAGAAAGAGTAGGTATACAGAAAGCAAAGAGAGATAATCCTATGTGAAATTGTCGATACTGTAGTATCTAGTCTATAATGCATGGCAGCTATATCCAATGGTGCTGGCTCTGTTTTATCCCATCATGAATTGTAACTAAGGTGCTAACTATAGCGATTATTAGATCAGCAAGAACCAATAACACCAAAATCAGTACGTAAGACGCTTGTCAACGAGAAGCTAAAACATTTCCATGTCAATTACATCAGTTTACTTAACAATCTCCCATATCTTTGCTGTAGTTACTCTTTAACTATGTTCCGATCCTTTCCCATTCTCCATGTAGTCTCAACTGTGATCCTAACTTACCAAAAATTAAATATGGAGTCTTATCAAGGCAAGCCAGTTTAGTAGAGCTATGTAACTAGTTCTACATCTTCTCACGAACAACAGAGAAACAGTAATTCCACCTAACCCGTTACGACTGGGCCATATATAGCTATCAATTACATAATCGTATATAAAGAAATTACATAAGCTTGTCTATTCAGTGTCCAGCGACATTCTCTGTCATGGTGTCGCATGTCGCTTGCCAGCTCCCATTCACAGCCAAGGCACTACCTGATTTTAGCGAATCAGAATTTAAATATTGTCATGGAGTGCATACAAACACATTTTCTCACAGAAACCAGCGGGTATGCAGTCCGAGCCAATGGTAGCTGAAAATTAAAGAATAACCAAATTTTATGAACCAACAAAACCAGAAAAACACTACGAACAACTCAACAAGTGGAAACGCTACAAATTCGGTTCTCTTACGTCGTGTGTGCAGTGGCAGAGTTTGAATCCTTCATTTCTTTCGATTTTGCTACCAGATTTTAACGTATCTGAAAGTGAATTGGATAGTAGAGTCTTTTCGTATCACAGATTTGTATCACCATAGTCATCTAATAGTCTTTCGTTGGCTGGATTTTGACCGATATCAACAACAAGTTTGATACAGCATTATTAAAGCATTATTGTCATCAGTATTTGCTTTTGTCAATTTTCAAAACTCATACCTGAAAGGTTCTGAATCTCGAACATAATCTTATTGATTAAAATTCATATTTGAAATCATAACTTCAACTGATAGCTGGAAATTTCATTACTATAAATCACAATATAAAATTTCATAAGATGCATTCCGTCAGAAACAACCTCTTGAGATCGTCCAGACGTTACCTTTCGGCCTCGATGAGAAGAGCTGCTGAGGTAGAAGTCACCGTTGACGGCAGAAAAGTGCTGATTGAAGCTGGCTCGTCGATTATCCAGGCTGCTGAGTTGGCTGGTGTAACTATTCCTCGTTACTGTTACCACGAGAAATTGGCCGTTGCTGGTAACTGTCGTATGTGTCTTGTAGATGTTGAGAGAATGCCAAAGTTAATTGCCTCGTGTGCCATGCCTGTTCAGAACGGCATGGTGGTCCATACAGACTCTGAAAGAATCAAGAAGGCCAGAGAAGGTGTCACCGAGATGTTGTTGGAAAATCATCCTTTGGATTGTCCTGTGTGTGACCAGGGTGGAGAATGTGATTTACAAGAACAATCACAGAGATATGGATCAGACAGAGGCAGATTCAAGGAGTTGGTAGGTAAGAGGGCCGTAGAAAACAAAGCCATTGGTCCCTTAGTCAAAACTTCGATGAATAGATGTATCCATTGTACCAGATGTGTCCGTTTCATGAACGATGTCGCTGGTGCTCCAGAGTTTGGAACAGCTGGTAGAGGAAACGACATGCAAATCGGAACCTACATAGAGAGAAACATCAACTCCGAGATGTCGGGTAACATTATCGACTTGTGTCCTGTTGGTGCCTTAACTTCCAAGCCATACGCTTTCAGAGCCAGACCTTGGGAGTTGAAGAGAACTGAAACCATCGATGTTTTCGACGCTGTAGGTTCAAACATCAGAGTAGATGCCAGAGGTATTGAGGTAATGAGAGTTTTGCCCAGATTGAACGACGAAGTCAACGAAGAGTGGATCTCTGACAAGTCCAGATTTGCATGCGACGGTTTGAAGACCCAACGTTTGACTTCTCCTTTGATCAGAAATGGCGACAAGTTTGAAGTCGGCACCTGGGACGAAGCCTTATCTACTATCGCTGCCGCATACGCCAAGATTGCACCAAAGGGCGATGAGTTGAAAGCTATTGCTGGTGCTTTGACTGATGCCGAGTCCATGGTGGCACTCAAGGACTTGGTCAACAAGTTGGGATCAGAAAACACGACAACTGATGTCAAACAGGCTGTAGATGCTCATGGCGTGGATATCAGATCCAACTACATCTTTAACTCGACCATTGATGGCATTGAAGATGCAGACCAGATTTTGTTGGTTGGTACCAATCCAAGACACGAAGCTGCTGTGCTCAACACCAGACTTAGAAAAGTGTGGTTAAGACAAGAATTGGACATTGCCTCTGTAGGCCAGGAGTTCGATTCGACCTTCAAGTTGCAACACTTGGGTGTAGACGCCAACGCTTTAAAGCAGGCCCTTGCTGGAGATGTAGGAAAGAAGTTGTCTTCTGCTAAGAAGCCTTTAATCATCGTAGGTTCTGGTGTCGCAGACTCTGAAGACGCTTCTGCTATCTACAAGTTGGTAGGTGAATTCGCATCCAAGAACACCAACTTCAACTCTGCTGAGTGGAATGGTGTTAACTTGTTGCATCGTGAGGCTTCTAGAGTTGCTGCCTTAGACATTGGCTTCCAGACATTATCACCTGAAACGGCTAAGACAAAGCCTAAGTTCGTCTACTTATTGGGAGCAGACGAAATCTCCAACAAGGATATCCCCAAGGACGCTTTTGTTGTCTACCAGGGCCATCACGGTGACTTGGGAGCCTCTTTTGCTGATGTAATCTTACCTGGCTCTGCTTACACTGAGAAATCTGCCACCTACGTGAATACTGAAGGTAGAACCCAGGTTACACGTGCTGCTACCAACCCTCCTGGTGTTGCCCGTGAAGACTGGAAGATTGTCAGAGCCTTGTCCGAATACTTGGATGCCACTTTGCCCTACGACGACATTGTCTCTGTAAGAATCAGATTGGGTGAAATTGCACCTCATTTGGTGAGACATGATGTCATTGAGCCAGCTTCCAGTGACATTGCTAAGATCGGTTTCGCTGCCTTAGTCTCAAAGAACAAGAGTGCCACCATCTCTGGAACACCTTTGAAGAACCCAATCGACAACTTCTACTTCACTGATGTCATCTCCAGATCTTCGCCTACTATGGCCAGATGTATTTCTTCTTTTGGTGCCAAGGTTGACAAGATTACCGACGACAAACCCGACATCAACTTCTAAACGCCATCCACTTCCAACCATCAACCCTAAACACACATTCCTGTTTTTATTGTTCTTGCATATTCATATTCATCGTGTTCAGCGGAACATGCTCATGACGTCTTTGACGACACCAAAACCACCTTCTAACGTTGAACGCTGAAAAGTTGTTAAACTATTTATTCATTGAAGATGTTCTTTTTCCCTATTTGTTTCATAGGCATACATATACATAATATTAGAGAGAGCGTAGACACTATTAATAGTAAGCGTAGGGAGGGGACGAGAAAGTATAAGTTTAAGAATATGCTACTTGACTTGCTTTCATTTTCAGCAATTCCAATTTATCACGTACTTTCATCTGGAAGGAGTTAGAGCAGAAAGGAATAATAAGAGATAGTTAAAGATTTTGAAATGCAATAGAAATAGGTATATGGTACTGGGACTCGTCTTCAGTCCTTTCTTCTGAATTGTATTAGAGATATTTATCTGTCCTCAGTGGTCTGTAGTCTGTTTCTATTATCCCCAGACTTCGGCAAGTTCCGCACTGAACTGAAATTTAGCGATGCTCCACGGAACCTTAATAAATTTATTCCACACATACAGATCTATCTAAAATATCAAGGAAATAGAGTAAATCTCAGCAATTCCAGGTTTAATAGCAACGGCATCTGTATCTAAGTGCTAAGCTTCACTCTTTGAATAGTCTCTGGTTTCTGTTAATATTGAAATTGCCGAGTCTTGATAATCGGTCTAATATTATTCATATTCCATTCTAAACAAGCTATAATCAATTTACTCAATTCTGAGTCCAGAGACCATATTTTACCATAAAATTCTTGATTGGCTGGTACAATTACCGAATACATGGTATCCAGTAGTATCGATTAGAATTTCTTCTGATACTATCTTCAGTTGACTTTCACATCTTGTATCGCAAACCATTTATCACCAAGTGATTGATAGATATCACATATTAATAGATCCACGGAAACATAGACTACAATTTTTTACAAATCGTTCGTCATTTTCAATCTGCCATTGTATGCCATTCATTTGCACATTCTTTACTTCAATTTTCATATCAAATTGTATTCTAAACTTCTTCTAGCCTACTTATCATTATATTATCTCATGCCATGACGTCGCGGTTTTCACGATCAAAAAGCTCCTTCTCATCCCCTTCTTCGATTGGAAACACCATCATCAACAGCTTCATCAGTACCGATGGATCCACTGGAAATTCCAATATGAATGGTACTGGTTCTTCAGCAAACGATTCTAATACAGTATCATCAACATCTACCACTTCGTCTGGCACTTCGTCTACTGGAGAGTCAAGACTTTCTCTTGCTGAGCTCCAGGCTGAGTTTGCTTCCAAATGGAGACTGTTACGAGCCTGTGCTCGCTGTAGACGACTCAAAATGAAATGTTCATACGAGAATCCTTCATTCAAGTCATGCATAAGATGCCATGCTGCTAGTGTGGACTGTTCGTTTGAAGAGGACCCAACAGCAAAATATGCTAAGAAGAGAAGGAAGAAAAGCGAAACATTCAGAAAATCAACACCTTCTCAGGCACCTCTTTCTGTTCGGGATAAAGAAGTTCTTGGAACTTCTATTCCTGTTAACTACGACGGCCTTCAACAACAACATAACAGTGCTACTTCGTTTGATTTGGATGTCATGGTACGCCAGTCAGAACAAGCTCTCAACACTCTTCTGGGCCAGGATATTGCCAGTGCTCAGGAGAAAGAACAATTGCAGGCATTACTAAACAATTATAGACAAATATCAGAGAGTCTTAGCGAGAAATTGCACCATAGTGACAAGAGCAACGCCCCGTTGATCCAGGGAAATTATCCACACATTTCGTTCCATTTGAATCTCATAAAACAGATGATTGTTACGTATAAGTTTTTCACGGTAGAGGAAGCTCGGAATCGTTTCCGCTTCTTTATAGAACACATGCTTCCTTACTATCCCACCATAGCGCTCTCAAAGGACTTGAAGCTGTTTGATAATCTTTATGAAAACTTCCCCTTATTGCTAATTGCCTGTATCTCAGTAACAGCTGTTAATGATAACAACCTTTCAATAGATCACACAAAAGTTTCCAACTCACAGTTGTACAATCTTCTCAACCATTATCTTTACAGCTTCATTTCTTACCAGGTGTATGTGAAGTGTGAAGATTTCAGCATTGACCTTATATATGTTTGTTTGATCTTGTCGTGTTGGTGTCTACCCCCGAACAAGATGGGCCAGTTCAGAAATCAGTTGAATTCACTAACGGCATTCAATATGGGTCTATGTATAGATTTAGGCGAAATATCCAAGTTCAAGGATACAATGTCTCTAGAAGACGCTTCTGTCCAACGTAATGATTTGCGGGCATTGCTAGCTATATACTGCTGTTGTGGTTCCTTAGAGCTCTCATTGCGTAGATTCAAGCTAGTTTCATGGACAAAGAATCACGAAGCCGCCACAGAGCTTTTAATGAAACCACAGGGTCCTGATTTACCCACGCGGGAAGATAGGTATCTTGTGTATTACTCCAAGTTTGTATCGATGGCTAAGGAGATCATAGATTTCATTTCTCCCATCGCTCAGAACTACTCTAATCTTCCCTCGAAGACAAAACCAGAAGAATGCTCTATTCCTGGAGTTACTTCTCATGGAATATATCTTTCTCCCAAACAGGTGAAATATGTGTTAAACTCATACGAAAAGAAACTTCATCAACTATTGGGAGAAAGTGGGTTTATGAGGGATTGTTCTGATGGTGAGCAGGAGCCAAAAGAAAAGCTCGTCTTAAGCATCATGTACCATCATTTGCTCACCATTTTATACGACAATCTCATCAGTAATCTTCTTCATGTCCACGACGATCATAGAAACAATACATCGCTATTCCAGGGAAACGAGGTCGAAGATTGTTTGCACAACATCATCAAACTTCTCAACATCTGTGGGAATTTGATGAAATGCTTCATGAAGTTGAACTCTGAGCACACCGTAAACTACCCCACTGTTCTCTACTATAGGCCCATGCATTCTTTGACTCTTCTTGTGAGGCTAAAGTTAGTGTTGAAGTCGAGCAGGTTTGCTAATGTAGAAGGAATCGCAGACGTAATCAAGGATATCGATATCGAAAAGTATTTTGCCGACATAAGCAAGATCATTGTCGAAAATCAGAAGGTGTACAACTCTGTAGTGTGCTCTAAAATGATGATTATCTTGAACAAAATCGAGAAGTGGATGAAGGTGTCTTCTGCCTACAACTTTAACCAGAAACCTACCAATGGGACATCAGACCTCAGCTTGGATTTGGTCAAGTTGATTAGCATGAGCAAAGATCAGGAGATTGAAAGTCTAGATCCTCCTAAGGACTTCTTAGAGAAAAAGAAAGAGACGAGCACAGCGCCAGAAGATAGTCCAATAGTATATAACCAAAATAGCAGACTTCAATCTCCAGATCCGGCTGGTGCCGATATTGTCAAAACTTTCAGTCCTTCTATTGAGAAAATTTTTGAGCAAATCGATGCAGACATCATGAATTATTTGAATCCTCTTGAATCGTACTTCAATGATTTTGGTGGATCGATGGAAATGTTTGACACTTAGCTGGACACCATTCCAATTCTATTATTTATATAATTCCATTTATACAACCTATTTATTGATAAATTGCTATATCCATAGAAATGCATCGTCTAGAACTTGAACTTCTTCTTAGGTTCAAGAGTTTCAACCTTCGTATCCTGTTTAACAGGTGTCTCATCAACTTGTGAATCTTTGGAGAGGTCGTAGGAAAAGCCACTCTGTAATAGACCAGCTCCTTCCAGAGGTTGTTTCTCTTTGATTACAGTGTAAAGCGACTTGTGTTCATTGCTTTCATCAACAGGCTTGTGTGGTCTTGACTTTATTCCACCATATTCTGAAATCTGCACCTTCACAGGTTCATCATCAGCTTGTTCCTCTTCCTGTTCATATGCAATCATTTCGTCATCGTCAGCATCCAGCTCTTCATCTTCCTCTTCACCATCCACTTCTTCTTCTTCAGATTCTTCGTAGTCCTCTAGCTTCCCCCAATGTTCTGTTTCGTGCAATTTACTAGTGTTCACAGATTTACTATCTCTGTAGCCGTCATTATCGTATGAAGTATCTAATCCAGGTATTGCTAGACTGGAATAGGCAGGAGGCTTACCTATATCCTTCATAATGGAAATCCAAGGAGGTGCACCTTCAGGAATACCTAAAGCTTTACGTAGCTCAGATGACACCTTGCCAGGTCTTATGCTAGAGAGATCATTGCTATATTCATCAGCTGCTTCTCTACCTTCAAAGTATACATCTCCAAAACCAAGCAATCGTGGCTTTTCCTGATATTTAAAAAAAGCATCATGAAGGCGCTGGTAATCGATATCCAATCGACCCATCTTGGGCTGTACTCTGTCTCTTTGCTGTTGCCTCAACGTTTGATCATCACTATGTCTCATATCTTGAATACCTGTATCGGTGATAAATTTTGGCAACTGAAACGGTAATCGTTCTATTCCTTTCTTCGATGAAAGATACTCTCTCTTTGCTGACCAGTGGCTCGGTACCTGAACCGCATTGGGGCTCGTCTTTAATGCTACGAGGAAGAACGGGTCCAGAGCATCTACATCATACCATTCAACGAGTTGTGGCCGTATAGTTGATGCCTTGAGCGAGGCCAATGGCACTTTGTTACGTTTACGAAGTTGTCGTTTAGAAAGCTCTTCCTCTTCTTCAGAATCCAGGGACTCCAATTCTGACTCTTCATCAGACCCACTATTATAGAGAACATCACCTTTGGATTCTGGAACAGATTCTACTTCTTCTTCAGCAACAGTAGCTCCTTGAAACTTACTGAACACTCCCTGGAACTGCTGATAAAGAGACTCATCTATTGAAGTATTAACCGGAACAGATTGAAAAGAATCTTTGGCAATCGCTATAAAATCTTCAAGATTCTCAACAGACTTTTCGACTGAATCTTTCTGCTCTTCAGCGGTATCTATGTCGTGAGCTTTGTCATTTCTATGTTCTTTATTGTCATTATTTGTCGTTTCTGAATCTTTTACTTTGTCTGGCTTTTGTATTTCAGTGCTCTCCAATGTATCTTCTTTCTTGTCAGCTTCTAGCTTTCGGAGCTTCACCCGTTCTCTACGAAGCTGGTTCTTGCTTCTCTTGGGTGGCATATACGTCTTCCTTTTTTTTTACAAATAGTAGCTTGTACAATTCTAAAATTTCTATAGATTCTACAATAAAGACCTTTTTCTGGAGATGCCATCCTGATTATGTCACAAACGCGACCCTCATATATAAGGCTCATATAAGTTCATACGATAACAGAAGAAGAATCGGATCCATTGGCAACACCTGGAAGTTATAGATCCTACTCCTACTGCTATTGTTATTCCAAAGTTGCCCTAATTTCTATCAAATTTCAACTTTTCTTCTTTTTGTTCCCTACAGTTCGTTTTCTAGCTTCGATACTCTTTCTAAAAGCTTGTCGATTCTTTCGTTGATTTCCTTCTCCTGATTATCTACAACCTCCAAGACAGACTTTAGACGGTCCTGAATTTCGTTCGCTATTTCGAATGTAGAAACCGCTTTTGTAGGTGTGGTGGTGGCTTCTTCTGTGTTCTCTGCATCGTGAAATGTTTCATTTTCTTCACTATTCAAATGTGGAGTCAGAAGTCCAGCAGTGGTATCTGACATTGTGAAACTAGAAATAAATGGAATGGGATAACGAAAAGAAGGTAGATATGAATAAGAATGTAGATTCAGGAATGGATACAAGAATGGATATGAATAAAGAAAAGATAATCGGAGACTATTTGGTCAAGATAGATCTGATTGCTTGAACACTTTCTCACTACTCGCGCTATTTGCACTCTCACCGCCCGTCGCTATATTTCTCAGTATTCTCAGTATTTTCACTCACACTTCCCACTATCTCGATTTGTCCTCTCCCTCTGTTGGACCCATTTTCTCGCTAACAGTACACTTTCTCACTAGATTTTTCACTATTTCGCTCTATACCGACCCCGCAGAACAGCGAGATTTTTGAACAAGTTGCAACTTTACAAACACTACAATTCAATTACTTTCAAGAGCAACTTAGCCTCTTGCCATCTTTTTCTATCCTACCCATATATAACCACAATACCTCAATAAACTGGAGGTCGAATAAGTATAGCCATGCGATTGTCGTTGTTTCTTCTCCTATCCATCGCTGTGGCTATTCTGCCTGAGTTCAGGGTCTCCTACTACCATGCCAACATCCCCCAAGACATTGCAAAGTCATTTCTACAGTTGAATAGTGAGATAAAAGAAGATGGGCAATTCGAATTGCTCAACATAGACAGAACTCCAGCCAAGTCGGAGAAATATCTCTGCTTCCGACCTCTGAACATCACACTACAGAAACTGGATTCAGATCTAGCCCAAGAGCAAGTCTCTTCTCCCACATTGGACGATCTCAAACTCAAGGCTGTTCAAACGGTTGCAGACTCTTTCAAACGAGAAGTGTGCACTTTCCATTCCGGTTCCTACTGGATTTATGGCTACTGCTTTGGAGATAAGATTATCCAGTTCCATCCTGACATGGAGCATTTCCGTCTAACTGGAAAACACAAACCAACCGAGCCCGATTACGTCTACACTTTGGGACGTTTTAAAGGTGGACCTAGAAACGAGATCGTGAAGATTGAAAACGAGGCACAAAAGCATAATAATCAACTTGATCCTGGCGACTTTTCAATTCACGATGATTTATCCACTCCTTTTAGTAATTCTCTAGAACCTAAGAAGAAGTCGCCGTTGGTAATTCTGCATGTCATTAGTGACGGTGAGATTTGTGACTTGACGGGCCAACCGCGCTCAGTAGAGGTCGTCTACAAGTGCCATGCTTCTAATAGTGGCTTCGCTGCAATTATGGAAACATCTGAGGTCAAGACTTGTCAGTATCAGATGACAATAAACCTTCCTGAACTTTGCAACATTGAAGGCTTTAAGCCAATACGTAACGACGAGAATGTTTTGGAAATAGAATGTAAACGTGTAGATACTAATAGTGTTGCAGGTAAAGAATCTAATCCAGTGGGTTCAGACAAGACTGTACAGCTTCTGGATTTCTATGAGTATACTGACGATTTACCTTTCAATGATAAGTTGTTTCCAGTCACAGCAAATTACAAGATCAACGTTCGTGACTATAAGCTGATACCCTGTGGTTCTGGTTTCTTTCTAGGAGTACCTACAAAGTTTGTTGACAGCAAAAATATGTACTGGAACAACCGTTACATTATGATATACAGTGGGATGTTCAATTCTGAGCATGATTTGCTAGATAGAGTTTCTGCACTTTTCCGATCCAGCCTTAATACCAAGTTCCCGTCACCAGTATTTATAGATCAACATTCAGCTACTACTTTAAGATGGGACGATTCGTTCATTGTGTGGTTTGAACTTTATGACTTTTATGGTGATCTCATCACTTTAATCAGATTGGAAAGAGAAGGAACCAGAAAGGATGATACATTATTTATACTGTTGGTAAATCCAGACACCATGAAAGATCAAGATGGTGATCTAGTAGAAATAGTTTCTTTTGCTGCTCCAAATCATCAGTGGAATTTTGAGCTGTTCAGAAGATACACACAAGAAGAAAAGAAGAAGATAGCGGCTGGAGAGCCATTAGATGATCACATACTCCAACAGGAAAACAAGTTGATCATTGTGACAGTGACAGAAACTGCTAAAGTTCCAGGTTCTACAGAGGTTGATGAAATAGTTTTTGGCGAAGAAAAGCCAATAGGAGAGATCATAGATGTTAAAAAGGTTAATGACGTTGTTGTGGATGAAAACGAAGTGAGAGAGTCAGCTGAAGGGGGTTTAAAGCAGGATGAGACCAATTCTCTTGATGCTGAGATCGAGAGAGTTATTAAGGAATTGTTGGAACGCGATTCACTAGATAAGGTCGAAGAAGTAAAAGCAAAAGAGCCAAAACCTCAACAACCTTCGAATATTGATCCGGAACTTGAGAGGAAGATAAAGTTGCTTCTAGAGATAGCCAAGAAAGAGGTTGTAGATATACCACAGACGGTGGAGTCTATGGACGGTGAAAGAGGAGCTGTGGAAGTTGAATCCAAGAACAATTATAGAATACTTGAAGAGAAAGAGAAAGAAGAAGAAAAAGAGAAGAAGAAAGAATCGGCTGTAGATATTGAACCAATTGAACAATTAGTGGAAACTTCTAAACACCATCAAAAGGAAATGGACCCGAAGACTCATGCAACAGAAGAAAATAAAGAAAATAAAGAGAAGGGTACCAAACATAAAAAGGAAATTACTTTAGACATCGAAGAGACTATAGAGAAAGTGAATACCGAAGTCGAACATGACGAACTCTAGGAATGAATTCTAAAGGAATGTTACAGCTGTATACTATAGACGTATTATTAGTACCCAAATTTACGCACGACGGAACTACTAAAGAGAAACCGATTACTGTAGAGAGAGTAAGAAAAACCAAACGGAGAGAAAGTTCTGGACCGAACAAGAACATCTGAGACAAGAACTTCTGCTATCCGCATGCCCCTCAGAGCAACTTGCTCAGGAACACATCATGTTCAATACCTCTTCAAGCTTCCTTGCTAGTGTTCTGTCTTAGAAATGGTCCCAATTTTTCCTTCACTAATTATGCAGCGGATTCTGGAATTTCTCGCTAGTTTTTACTCTGTAGCGAGAATTCCACTTTTTTCTCCCACCAGTGGCCATGTGCTCACAACGCTTTTATTAATCAGAAGCGTAATTTTCAGTACACCACCTCCGCAAAAATCATACAATAATGAGCTGTTTAGCTATGCACAATGGAGCCAGGATAACCTTCCCCGGAATTCTCAACCGAAAGGACGCTAAAGCTGTAAAATTCTAAGAAATGCATCAAAAGTCCTAGACATTGACAGTCGTAGGCACATGTAGCAATCTGTTCTTGCAAAATCGAGAATGGTGCCAATTTTTCGCAATCTCAGCACTCTTAAGCCTGTAGTTCCCTGATTTTGATTTTGATACTGCGATCTGATTTTTTCGGGATATCAAATTGAAATTTTCTGTAACGGAAATTTTTCAACTTGACCAAAACTTCATCTTTGCCGAAACAACAACGTTTTATTCCTGACAAATTGGACTCTTGTCTGTTTCCTCTGTTTTATAGGTAGCACAAACACATAGCCATGTTGTCGAACATAGGAACGGTCGCCCACAGTGTTTTGCGGAACATGGGCTCATCCTCTAGCATCTCCAGACGAAACTTGTCTTTTTTCTGGAAGATGTTGGCTCTCGATAAACCCGAGTCCAAGGAGTCCGAACGTCCGCTCTACAACTGGGACGAATCACCTTACGAAGATATTAGAACACGTGCAGCGTTCATAAGAGCCAAAGCCCTCTGTCCGGTCACCAAGAAGCCAGTCAACTTCGTTTGTCCATATTCAGGAATTCCTACTCACCATTCGAGAGAAGCCTGGGAAAGCGATACTGAATACCACAAGAGAAAAACCTACGAGTTGTTGAAGAAGGTCAACTTGTACGAGCACGATGTCAGATCTGGTAGAAAATTCGACGAATTTGTATTTCCCCTCGAACAAAATAATGATTACATGGTCAACTTGTCTAGTTGGGATTCGTTCTTCTACACGAGAGATTTCGCTCCCATGAACACAGAATTCAACTTGGCTGCTGCCACTAAAGTATTGACATATCCCATGACAATTGCGGCTATTATTAACAAATATTCACCCTACGAACCACAGCCTAAGGGACCAGTAACTGTAGAAGGTCTTCGTTCCTTGGCAGCTTTGAAGTATACTTTATATCCTCCATACACTAAATCCACTGACGCTGTCACTTTCAAAGAAAGACCCATGAGAATTTTCATTCTCGGCGCTAAAATGGAATCCATGTTGCCTGGTTACGTATGGAAACAGTTTGGTTATCTTTTCCCAGAAACCAAGTTCGAAATCCATTTGGTAGGCCCGGAAGCTTATTTTGATAAGGAGACCAGATCGTTCGGCCCTACAAATGAGCCTCATGGCCGTGCCCTAGTCAAAAGATTTGACGAGCAAATCACTCTTCACTACCATACGAGATACTTCCACGAGCTCTACGACATGGGTGACTTGTTCCCATTCGACCCATACTTGGATATTTTCTTTTTGTTCCATCCCGGGTTCGGCACGGCTGACTCCATTTACTGGGACAAAGCCATGAAGGGATTGCTAGAGTCCAAATGTCCCATCTACGTCAGTGGGTACCACGACAAGGACATGAAGCGAGAAATACAGTGGTTGGAAAATCACCCCTTGCACGACGAAATGGATGTGTTGATGACTCAAACAGACAACAAGTTTGCCTGTACCAAGATCGACTTGGTGGACATCAACCCCACGGAAACATTTAACTCCAATAGTCAATTATATGCATTCAGAGGTAAGAGATACCACGCCATTAAGACCTAAGCCATATGATGTACATAACTATGATATAGGGGACTATGCTCCCATTCTTGTAAATACAATAAATAACAGGAACTAATAAGAAATCAAATGGTAATTTGCACTGATTATAATACCGTAATTCCTATGAACCGATTTATAATTTCACAACCTGCACCTATTCACTAAAATTTGCACCCATTTATGCTGAACACAGCAGTGCTCCACCATGAAGATTTAGGTTTGTCGATATATATCGAAGCTCAAATTTGGTTTTGAACAACGTCAAAGCTCACACTAACAGCTCTGATTTTTTGGGACTTGAACTAACTAGGATAGTAAAGAAAGAACGATTGTAAAGAATGGGAGGATCAACCTTCTTCCAATGCTAGCACTAACCGTTTCCAGTGACTTATAAGAAAACATTGTACCATTTGCTGTTATGTATATGTTAGTAAAAAACCGTAGCAATATACTGGTACAATAGAAAGAAACTTAGGCTGGTAAATAGAAGTTCATCTGTTGAAACCGCTACTTCAAAACTTGCAGATCTGCGATTTTCACTCTCTTGTCATGAAAGATTAAGAAGGTCGATCATCTTCTGTTTTTGTAGCGTGATTTTCACTGTTTCTCTTGCTCTGATCAGGGTAACTGACTACCAAGCTGTTGCTAAACATGCGATTCAGCCTCAAAACCGCAATCCCTCAAATGCTGTGGAACAAAGACTGCCATAAATGTACTTTCTTAAGTCTCTTAAAGTAAAAATATATCGAGAACAATGTGATCCTAAAACAAGAGTAACGAGAAGACTTCATGTTTCTCCATTACGAATGGATTTCAAATTCTTTTCGTTTCAAACATGGAGAAACAACGTCCTAAGAAGATGTTTCAAAAACCGCCACCAGATATTAGTCTAGTATGTTCAGAAGATTCTTTCCTTATCGCCTATATGGTACAAAGCCAACAGACTAAAATCATCACTCTACCGTCAAGTACAATATCGACTCAATTCCAACACTGTGATTCCTACCCAACAACTCCATTCAATATAACCATATGACTCTTCAAGTAAATACAAGTATAATATTGCAAAAATGAATACTAAACCAATATCTTCTGATCAAGACCTATCTATTGAGAATCAGCAGCGCTACCAATTACACAATTAAATTCGTGGGGAAATCTGACAGCACATACTGAAAGATGGATATCACTAGCTTTTGCAATTCCTTATCTCTATATTTCTGTAACATGGAAGGTTATCAAGAAGAGGAAGTCGAGACCGGAGTAGCGGTTGCTGATATGTTTGAGACGAGAACTACAGAAACGGAAAATTTAAGTGAAAGTGCTGAGAATAATGTCGAAGCTTTGCAGAGTGAAAAGTTATTACAAACCACAAAGCTCAGAGTAAACGAGACAGATCTTTACGAAATAACTGGAGAAACCTATGAAGTAATCAGACGAATTGGTGGTGAAAATGGAACTTTAGACGGAAATACAGAAGAGCCTCAGTTGATACGGCAATCGGCGGTTTCTTCAGTGGACTATGAGTTTTCCACCTTTGTAGACGGAAAGCTAGTGCGATTCCACCTTGATGCATACCAGAGTATTGTTGTTGATAATGGCAAACATGCTCCGTATTTATTGTTAAATCCTTCGGCTGTAGCGAAGATGAACTCCGTATTAAAATCTGACGACGGACAGCCATTGGCTCAAGAGACCGAAGTGATTCTCACCAACGATGCAAACTCTGACTATCTTCTTTCCGAAGATGTGGCCATCAACAATTTCAGACAGGGCCACAATATTGTTGTTGTCGGCGAGGATGAAGTAGAAAAGAATGGGAATCGTATTGAAGCTGACGAAGTAAGACCGAATGCTGTTGATGCCAATGTATTAGCTAACATCAATGCAGCTATTAATGCAGCTATCCTTGAAAATGCACACTTTAATAATGCTAATGCTAATGGTGATGCGAATATAGATGCCAATGTAGATGCTGAGGCAGCTGCAAGACCGGCCAGAGTCGTATTTATAGATCTTTTGAAACGGTTATGGAATACTGGTCGAAGGGTGGTTTCATTTCTAGCAAAAGTCATATTTGTGATGAGAATCCTTGGAATTGGTATTCCTGAAATTATTGTTAATCATTGGTTGAAGATTATGGTGTGGGTATTTTTGTTACTGAATGTGTATGTCTTGTTTTTTGGTGGTGATAGAGTTGCCACAAGAATCCAGAACCCTGCGCAAGGAAATGATGAAGAGGGAGCTCACAGGAACTGGCACGAACGGGTACGCTTGACCGCCACTGGAATAGCTCGCAATACGCGAACTGCAGCAAACAGAGTGGTAGAGTCCATCAGAGACGAACTTATTCACACTGCTCTTAGACGTGGACGTGATTATGATCTCATTCTTGGTGGGTACAATAACTTCTATTTCAACTTCGAGAATATATGGAAGGATTTGCTACTTGGATTTTTGTCGATATTTCCATCTGTGCAATTTCGGATCGAAACAGTTTTGTCGGAGACGAAACCCAACGAAGTTGAGGAATTGACCCATAAGGTGAAGAACATGGTTGAATTGGTGGATACATTGGCTATTTCGTATTCTGAACGGTTTGTACCTGTTATTGTTAATTCAATTACAAAAGAGGACATAGATAATGCTCTTGAGGCAGTCGCAAATATGCCTGCTGAACCTGAGGGTGAACCGTTGAACGAAGAGCAACAATTGGAAGAAGAGCAACAATTGGAAGGTGATCAAGGGCTAGAAGAACAAGAAAATGAAGCACGGATGTCACTGGTTGAAATCAATGAAAGACAATTCAATATGCTTATAGACTACTACAAAAGACTACAGGAGGTGTACGTGAAGCTTAACTGGTCATTTGTGAACAATCAGCCTCTCGAAGGAGGACGCAGACGGGGAGAACCTGCAGAGCCAACGAATGAGGTAGAAGTGGAAGTCGAAGTTGAAGAAGAAGAAAGCGAAAGTGAAGAGGAAATAGAAATTGAAGATGAAATAGAAGAGCTTCCACCTCACCAAGATCAATTTGCAACGGGTGCAAATGTCAATTTGGAATAATAAGTAATGAATAACGGTATTTACGAAGAGATTGAGGATTCTGCGATAGTGTCATATGGATTTGACATGAACTAGAACGGTCAATAAGAAATGCACACACAAGACATGAAGAATTCGTAGAACAATTTAACTTGGTTGCGAAAATTTCGGTGGAGGAATTCTTTCTCCAAAAGGAATATATGAATATAGTAATTTCGTAGGAAAAGGAAGGGGCACATTTCACCGTCTTACTTAGGTCATAGCCATATGTGTCTATCCAAACCCGCTGAGCGGAAAGGCACAAAAGGGCGGGTTATTGTTTCTATGGCCCACAGTGTGGTGAAAGGGAAGGCTTCGTACTACAAGTGTGACAATTGCAAAAGAATTCCGTATTGGCACATGAGAGCGTCACCAAGCATTCCGGTATCACGAACACGTATTGTGGTGCAAACACGGCTAGATGAATGAGGTTGCAATTTAAGCTCTATCACAATGAAGGCTACAAGGTTACAAAGTTGCAGACGACCCATACAGACTACAACTTGAAGATGGCGATTGCAATTTTGCAATTGCAATTGCAAAAATGTAAACATCCACACACAATAAACTAAAATCTTAAGCGTAAGTTCACGTCAACGAGAGGAAGCTATTCCTAATCTGGCGAGTTGCATATGCGGTTTCTTTCGATTCCATGGAAGAACTGGTAAAATAATCCACCGCTAAAATAGTCAAAGTCAAATTTCGCGATTTTAGGACAACAAACATTACCGAGAAAGAGACACAATGCTGCCGTGGCCGGGTGCAGTCGTTAGTCTATTTGGAATGTCAATACCCAGGCACCGATCCAGGCAGCCGAGGAGATTAGAGAGGTCATTCTGGCACAAGAGGGGTTAGAAAGACTAGAGATGTTTCATTTTTGAGGCTGGGCAATGGTTAGAATGACGTCTAGCGACAAGTCTAGATTTCTAGCGACTAATAGTGACAAGACTAGAAAATTAGTGAGGGCAGCTAATTGTGGCCGCTTGTCGCGCGCTGGAGAATTTCCGGTTGTGGCCCAAATCTCTCTAAATGCATTGCAATTTTTCTATGCTAAAGTAAGCCGTCTCACTTGATTGGTTCACAAACCTAGCAGCACCAATCGGAACGATTATAGGGGAAGATCCAGCATACAATTGACAGACACAAACCAGCTACGGGGCTTTTAAGCGACAATCCCAATATTCCTGTTTCTGTTCCCTCGATTACCACCGCAATGCGTAACTTGGGGCCCGCACGGACTCCCGCTGTAAAAAATTTCCTGCGAACACAAGAGTGCTGTTAGGGACAGGAATCTAGCGAGACGGGCTAGAACCACCAGGTCTTGTTACACTTTTACCATACAATCATTACGCTGATCTTCAGGTCAGTCCTCAGGCAGTTGCAAGTTTCCCATGCTGTTCAGGAAATAGCTGCGGTTGTTTTTCCAAACAGTGGCTGGTTTCAGCTTTACTGGATCGGCAACAGCCATTCATAAAATGTCTTTTTGAAACCGCCTCCCTAGAAACTCTTCCCTATACCGGCAGCTGGTGCTGGAAATTATCAGCAGAATTCCGTACCACGACAACGCGAACAATAGAGACTTAAGCACGGTGTGCACATAAACCGCATGTGACGCGACGTCGCTGTTGCAACACTTCCTAAATGGGCCAGAACCATATCAAATGCGCTGGGAGTTGCGCCTAAATAATCTTTCAACAAGCAAAGCTTATCCAATAAATGTGAAGGATTTTTTTTTAATTGCAGTGTATTTATTGTTGTTATTTGTTTATTTGTTTGTTTTGAACTCTGCAGAACGTTTCGGAGAGGATTGCAAGCGTTATGGCATCATGGGTGGCTTTTGTCTGAAGCACCAAAAATTTTTCTCCGGTGGTTTTGACAGTCGTCTGCCCAGATCCTCGTGTATAAATATGGCTCCAATCTCGCTGTTTCTGAAATATAATTTATCTTTTTCCTCATCAAACAGATCCTATTCCAACTACTTCACATTCGTTAAAAATGCAATTCTCTACCGTCGCCCTTTTCGCCGCTGCTGCTTCCATCGTCTCCGCTGGTGTTGTCACTGAAACCGTCAAGTCTGAAACCCTTGTCACCATCACTGACTGCCCACCAGAAGTCACTGACTGCCCTGCTAGAGTTGTCACCTCTGTTGCTCCAATCGTCACCTCTGCTGCCCCAGTCGTCAACTACACTGCTCCAGCTAACGTCACCACCTTCGAAGGTGCTGCTGCCAGACAATACGCTGCTGGTGCCGCTGTTTTGGCTGCCGGTGCTTTGTTGGCTTTGTAAGTTAATTAACTAAAATCAATCATTCATGAGTTCCTCTCTGCTAGCAGCTGAGGTTCCTCCTAATTTGTCATTAGAGTGTACTTTAGTTTTTAATTTGTCGGGTAATATACAATAGACCATGGAAAATGTTTGTAGACATAGTAGTCAGTAGAAACAGTTGCAGAGAATTCGCAGCAGGCGTTGACTTTTGTTTTTGACTCATTCTTTCGGGCTAAAAGTCTTTGTTATTTTTTAAGTTGCAATAAAATAAATAAATCTAAGCGCGAAGACCAATTTCCGTTCATTTCCAGTTATCTTTTCGTATATCTCTAGATATCCTTTGATATTTGTTTCCAAAACGATTTTATGTTTCAAGTGGTTCGAAATCATGCTTTTTGAATCTTAATTGTAGCCTGTTTTGCCAGCAACTTTTATCCTCTTGCAACTCAAACATTACTCTTATTGTTCGTTGGCTATCTCATGCAGTCGCATGCTTATAAATCTAGATATCCAATTCAACTGTTCTGTTCTATTCTTCTTCAATCTCTAGGTTTAAATATCTACTTTCTACTATATGAACCTCACCGATGAGAGCAAGAACTTCCACCACGGAGTGTACACCGTAGTGCTGCTTATACCCTACGGACATGTAACCAGCTACGGTAAGTTTAGTTTTGTAGATCAAACAGCTACCTTGCGGAGATGTGATCTCATACAAGTTAAGAATTGGCAAACAGTAGAACAGTACTAACTTCTACAGGACATATAGCTTATTTGCTCAACAAGCCACAGAATTCACGACAGGTCGGCTCTGCGCTTAAACACTTGAGCATTGTCTTGCAATCACTCAGACAAGACCTTCCTGAAGAGGAAAGGCAAGACTACTTCACCGTAGACACTTTGCCGTGGTGGAGAGTACTTCTGAGCGCAGGTAAGATCTCTCCTCGTGGCAATTCAAATGCCGAGTACATCCAGGCAATCAGGTTGCAAGAAGAAGGTGTAGCAGTTCTGTCAGGGCATAAAGTAGATCTTGACGAATATGGCTGGTTTCCGGATGAAGTTGACTTCTAATTTCAGAAACTTGAAGTCAGTTGACCTGTTGATTACAAGACTATGTAGGACACTTAACAAAGTCCCTACTCGGCTATGAATGTTGGATTTGTATTGCTATGTATAAGTTAATGATAATTAGGAGAGCCAAACACTAAAAAAAAGTATGTCGTAATTTATGATTGAAATGTATAAATGATTCTTGCATCGTTGTAATATAGTACATCGCAAGACGTCAATAGTGGCGTCACTAAAAGGCAAGTTGTTCTTCTCGAAGATCATCCTTGGTAGTCTTCTTTTTATTCTTTTTATGGTTAGTATTATTATTGACATTGACATTAGTGGTATTGCTGTTACTGTTGTCGTTGGACTTGCTACTCGTCTTGACATTCGTTCTATTCTTGTTGGTATTTACAGCATTATTGGAGGCACCCTCCGATTTGCGTCTTCCATTACTGTTGCTTCCCTTTCTACTTTTGGGCTTGGATTTGTTATTACTACTACCGCTGTCCATAGACATCTGTTTCTGAACTCTTAAAGACTCTTCTTCCCACCATTTCGCGAATTCCTGCTCCTTCTGAACCTCGGCCAAGGTTTTGCGTTCTGACTCCTGCAACTTTTCCCGTTCGACTCTTAGAGATTCTTCGATCATTACCTCTGTAAGCGATGGAGTCGAGTACACGCTATTATACGATGTACTGGAATTTAGAGTGCAAGAAGAGGAAAGAGCACTAGCCAACGGTAAGGAACTACTGCCTGACAGAGGGCCAGTACGAGTTGGAGGAACTAACTTTACGTTCAGGGTTGCGGTAGATGTTTCAGTGGTAGTTTTGTTTGACTTCTTTTTCGAACTTGCCTTGTCTTGATTTGAAGAGTTGCTACTTCCTAATATTGGAAGCACCTTAACAGATTCAGCAGTAGAAGTAGGTACAATTGGGGTTGTAGGCAATAAGCCCCATGGATTCACAGGTGAACTAGTTTCTTTCTTGGGTACATTCACTTCCTTAAGTTCAGCTGCTGCAGCCGCAGCCGCCATCTTCTTTCTTTCCTTTTGAGACAACTTCATTACCGGACCGATTTTGACTTTGCTAGTTTTTTTTGGCCATTCTGGAGAACTTCCAGATTCTACGGATTTACCTAAACTAGGCTGTTGGAATCTATCGCTAAGAATAGAAGAGCCAGAAGACTTTGATGCCCAATTGGAATAAGGACTCAATCCAGTCATCACAGTTTTAGAAGGTACTGGAATAGCAACTGGTTTAGTCGTAGTAATTGCAGCCTTAGGAATAATTTGACTGACATTACTAACTGACGAAGTTCTAGAAGTAGGATTCGAGTTGGGTGGAGTCGGCGAGGGACTACTGAAATCAACTTTCTTTTGCCTCGAACGGTTGATCACCAACTCAAACTCACCTGAAGAATCATGACTATCATCGATAGCCTGCCATTTTTCCAAATTTTCCTTTTCTTTAGGAGATATGTTGGTTCTGAAGTCGTTAATTTCACTGCTGACAACGTTTGAGCTCTTTCGTGACTTTCTCCTTTTCGCAGCAGCGTCTTTAGCAATCTTCTTATTTTCATATTTGACATCTATCAATGGCTCAAAAGCCATGAATCCTTTACGGTCACTGATGAAGAATTCGTTGAACAAAGGCATGTTGTTCATGTACAAGTTGATAAGATAGCTTGATCTCTTCTCAAAGACATTACTTAACATCTCGTAGTTCAACTCTCCCTTCTCGTTGGCAAAGTCAAGAATCTTGCAGTTTTCAAAGTACTTGATTTGGCTCTCGAGTTTCTCGATAATCTCCAATGGCAAGTCTTTAAACGAAGTGTCAAACAAAAGTATTTCAAGATTGTTATGGATGTACCAGCAACAGTTTTTGAACAACTTTGGAGCCGATAAGTAGTCAGCATGTACTAACAAGAGGATAACGTTGTCGAGAGAAATGAAATCAGAGATGACAACTTGGCAAAGAGCCTTTAATTGGAATAAGAGCAACTCGTCTGCGATCTCGATCATCTCCAATAACTCGTTTACAAACTCGTCTGACTCGGAAAAAGAAAGCTTCATGCTATCAAAAACCGCATAGTCATTGTACCCATAGAGATGTTTCAATATGACTGAAAACTGGGCTCGAGAGAGTCCACTGAAGTCAAGTTCTTTATTCTCCATAGTATCCCAACGAGGAGATAAAACTGTTTCAAAAAAGGCTGATCTAGTCCTCAAAATGTACGAATGACATCTCATTTCTCCGTCATTAAGCCTGATGATAACGTCTCCAGAGTTGTCGATCATCTTCTGGAAAGTTTTCAACAATTCGCTACATCCATGAGCAGCCTTAAAGGAATTGGATACTTTAAAAATGTCCAATAGCATAGTATACTCACTAAATATCTTCTTTAAATGTGAGGGATAACTGTGCATGGACAGGTAGTTCTTCCAGAGGTCCAAAGTTTTGCTGGTGTATATCAGATGAATTAACAACAAGACCGATTCAATCTCGATTTTTGATTCAATATGGAGTACACTATTTCCTGAATTGTACTTGGATACAAAGTTTCCGTGCTCGAATAACTCATCGACTTCCTTGGGGTTGAAAATCCTTTCAAATACTTTTGATCTGACTTCAAAGATTTTCTTGTGAATACCCAAACTGATACCTTTATACTGCGCAAATGTGATTTTACAATCATAACCCTTGTTACTTTCCAGAAAGGCTTCGTCACTGAAGTCGCCACAGAGAACACCGCCTTCAAGGATTACCGAATTAGCAAGCTGCTGGTCATCAGAATCAGATATAAGATCAAGAGTTTCCTCCACTTTTGGTCTTTTATTCTTGCTGGAGTCAAATTTAGCATGATACCTTGAGCAGCTTTTTGAGCACTCTCCATCATTATCGACGTCTTCAACAGAGGAATCAGGATAGATGAAGTTGGAAATGTATGTATGGAACTTATGGTCGACCTTCAACAACTGTTCCTGTTTTCTTGAAAAATCGCTCTCGTGTAAACAACTGAGATAGTTGATATCCTTGAAGAAGTCGTTCTTCTGCAATTTTAACGGAAATACATCTACGTCGTCTCGCACAAAACCAAAAGAAAGAAAGTTGAAATCACAGCAAACTCGAACTACTTTGTTGAGATTGTCGATCTTCTTAAACTTATTCTTTGTTACAGGAATAGGAAGAGAAGCTTCCGACATCGAATTCTTTCTTTGGTTGGAATGACTCGATTTGATGAAAACAGATCCATTTCTGGTACACAACACGATGGAACCATCATTTGAAACATCGATATCTGTTACCACCATATCGTGGTCATAAGCTTTCCATACCGAAGTGAACTTGGTATTCTTAATATCTCTGATGTTGGGTGTGCAAGTCATGACGCTGCCATTTTCAAGAAGTAGAGAACAGAATTCGTGATTCATGCTTACAATCTTTTTGATTTTCACAACCTGGGTGAGTATGGTCGGTTTGAACAAGTCAAAATGTTTATCGCTTGAAGCCTTGACTGGGACTTTTGGCAACTTGAAGTGTTGGTAATTGTAGTAGACATGAATGTCATTTTTATCAGTAACCAACCAAGTGCACAATTCCGTAGTGTCTAGACATTTGATGTCATCCTTCAACAGAACCATCTTGGGTGTACCCTGGATCTCTCCCTTGAAAACTGTATCATGGAGTTTGACTTCAATATTGCTGTCTGAAGCGGGTATCCCCATTTGGCCCACGTTAAGGCCCCAAAAAAAGAGCTCATTTTTGGAATATGCGACGGAATGGACCTTTGAGACTGAAATACCGATTATCGGCTTCGAGTACTTGCGTAAGTCTCCTAAGACAAGAGTTGGGTTCGCTTCAAATGTTTCAAGAAAGCCTTTCTTCTGGTTGTAGTTGGCATTGTTATTCGATTCATATCCAAGTTGTTTGAAACTATTGAGTCCCCAAGAGTATACTTCATTATCGGAAGTAAGCACTAGAGAGTGATTGTTTGAGATGGCCACTTCTTTTACATGCTTTGTTTCATATTCATCGCTGAAGAATTCTACTTTTTTGAACCTATAGTAGTTGTTCAAGTCTTCAAAGCCGTGTCCCAATCTGCCACGCGAACCTATACCGCAAGAGAAGAGTTCTCCATCTCTGGTGACGATAAGTGAGTGATTCTTAGATAGTGCTACTTGCTTATATCTTGGTTTACGATATGTGTCTTGAGCTGTGATCTCTTCTTTTTTCGATTTGAAAGCAGAATGTGCCAATCTAGAAGGTACAGATCGATTGGTCGAATCCCCTACTCCAAGCTGATTGTTGTTGTTGGAACCAAACATGTAGATCTCTGATCCACCTCTGCTATGAGTCCATTCGTAAGGATCTGATCGTACAAAAGCTCTTCTGACATGAATGGAATTATTGGTGATATCATTCACGTTAGCATTAGCAGCATTGGCGTTATTGGTGGTATTGGTCGTATTTGTATTATTAGTCGTGTTGGTATTGGTAGTATTGCTATTATTTGTAACATTATTACCATTGGTAGGTTCTGCATTGGAAGATTCTATTTCGTTAGCTTCATTTGCATTTTCTTGAGAATTTGCCTGGGTCAAGTGGTACTCATTTTTCTCATTGATATACAGTGGAATCCAGACCAAGTCCTTGAAATCATTATCAAGCAACTGGATAGGTGTTGCTCCGTTTCGATCTTTGCATCGGAGCAAGTCATAGAGAACGGTGTTGTTGGCTATGAGCATATTCAGCTTTGCACTGGAGTTTTTGAAGTATTCTATCAACATCTTGAAGCAAGTGAGCCGTTTGTGGAAGATGGCATAATGAAGACAGTTCCAGCCGTTCTCGTAGTCAGTCAACAGGATCACCAGTTTGATGTCGGGGTTCTTGATGAGATTGCGGATCAAGTCATGACGGCTCAGAAGAATAAGCAAATGGAGAATGGTTCGGCCAAAGAGGTCTCTTCTGGTCAAATCGTCCTTGGAGAGTTTGGCTAGGTTCCATCCGGAGCCTGGAGTGGGCGATTTGGACGTTTCTCTATTCATGATTACCACATTGGAGACGGAGGAAAGTTACGCTATGGGAAGGATTTGGAAAAAGGTAAAAGCTGAAAAAGTTATTGAAAAGGTGTAAGGATAGAAATATCGAAAAATTATGGTACTGGGTCTGGCTAAAAATTATATTCACACTCACATCTCAATTTCAATTTCTCCACTATAAATTTTGTTAGTGAATCTGGAATGTAATTAGTGCCAATGCGAGTCGCGTCTTTATCTAGACACATGGGGTCAAGTTCAGGGAATGATATTGTTTGTATACACGATAACAATATGGAAGAATCGGATGATATAACGAAGTTGAATTTGGCTTCTAGAAACAGAAACCGAAAGTATTTGTAAAATGTCTGTAGATAGAGAGATACCATATGGTTCTGAGTTGAAGATGGCTATTATGTGCGAAGAAAGAGATGGTCGGTGTGAGATATCTACTTTGCTCTATGTGGTAGCTGAAATCAATTGTATATGGATGATACCGCAGAGACTGGATCAGAGTGTTATGTGATACACATGACATAGAGAAGTAATGGTTATCTTATACGGTGGAAGATGAATGCATTCTCATATATGGTAGACACGAATGATAGAATCAGGGTGTTATATGAGAAGCTATCGAGATAGTATCAAATGTGATCAATGACATATTTCATACAAGGAGTAACGATACGCATACTCGTTTTAGTTTCTTTCTATCAATTCATTCGTCTCTATTCTTAGTGATACAGCTATATATATACATTCTATGCTATGCCTCCAGTGCCAACGCCGGCGAGCTCATCCCTAAGCTATCGGTCTTATCTATGGCAAGATCGTCGAGTTTGATATCCTCCGTCTTGGCTCCATTCTCCTCATCTTCGTCGTCTGACAAGAAAAAGGAGTTGGCTACTATCTTCTTCTTGATGGCAGTAATCTTTCCTGTGGGAGGTAATCTGGGCCTGATATTCCGCTGTTTCTGGGGCAACTCTTCGTCTTCTATCAAGACCAACAGGTTATCCTCTGGCAAATCTGTAGGCTCTCCCTTCTTCTTCTGAAGCTTGACAAAATGCGCCTTCGACTTTTCATTCAACTTGCTATAGAACGGTCTCAATAAGCCTACCTGCTTGTGTACGTCTGCAGCTGTCAAGAACTGAGCTGTGTACTCCTGTAAATCTTCGTACTTGTTTCTCTTGCTGGCACTGCCAGAGTTGGTGAACGAGTTGTGTAAACGTGAATGTAACAAGTAGATCGGAATCGATGAGCTCAACATCTTGAACTCTTTGTCCAAACCCAACTCCTTGAATCCAAAGAAATCATCTCCCAAGTCATTCGAAAAGTCTCCCGTCATGAACTGCTCACTATTATCTTCAAAACTTCTCTCATTGAAATTCTCCAATCCAGGTCGTAACAACTCCTTTAAGAAATTCGACAACTTTGATCGCAAATCTGTAAGTTTATCGTGCTGTTTGATGATTCTTTCTTGCACAAAAGTGTACAAGTCATCCGGTTTGTCTATACCGTTTTCCAACAACGAAAGCAACACTATCTCTTTTTCGTTCAATCTATTGTTAGAGCTGGTCTCTGTGTGCAACTTCAACGTCTTGATCAAGTTGCCCATGTACTTTTCTGCTACTTGGGTCAAGGTGTTAATAGCAAACGGTTCAGAACTTTCGAACCCCGTCTGCATCGCTATCTTCGCTATATTTCTACGAAGCACCGAAAACTGGATTTGGTCCGTAAACGGATCATGGTTGGGCAACTTGGAAACGGCATCTACATCTACTTCTCGTATTACCTCAATCTCAGGTTGTTTCATCTGCGTATGGTGAACAAATTGCTGCGTTTGCATCTGTCGAATAAGCGAGATCTTGAAGCAGATCTTGCGGATTTCTTGCATCTCCTTGATATTCTCGGTGTACATCTTGTTCAAGCCTGAGTCTATGGGTAACACGAAATCTGATTTGATATTAGATGCATCTCCATTAGCCTGTTGCAAAAAAACATCTACCAACGATTGTTCTCTCTTTTCTTCTTCTTCCTTATCAATACCCTTATACTTGAGACCAGGCAATCCCCCAGTGATGTCATATTCTAATAGATACGGCTCGTCATTTTCCAACAAGTTGCTCGACTTGGAGATGACCTCTTTGTTCGTCAAATACTGGTTGAAGTTGCTCATTTCACGAGATTGACGAATTATCGCTCTGGCATCTGACCGTAAGTGGAATTTCTCATCAAAAAGGGCAGCCCTCTCAGCACAGTAATGAGCACGAGATTTTGCTGTAATAGTTCTCCAGGCCTGAAGCTCGGGATCTAACTCGTCGTCTTCTTCTGAGATTCCATTAGCTTCCCCATTTATATTCTCATTATCTTCTTCCTCCTCTTCTTCTTCATCGTTGGATACATTTCCATTTTCTACTATATTTTCAGAAACTCCTGTTACAGGCACTGGTGAGCCAATAGCAGATGCAACAGCAGTGGCTATCGGTGTAGCTGGATCTACTTCTGTTTTGATTTGGTCCTGTCTTCTCTTTCTTCCTTTTTTCATAGACTTTCCTGCCGAAGCCATAGGAGTTCCTACTCTTTCGTTTTCTAGTTCTTCTTCTCTTTCGACTTCTTGTCTACTCCTAATGGTTATATTGGGAATCGTAGGAATTAATTTGGATGTCTTTTTTTGCATGGCTATAGCATGAGCTCGTAAGAAATGTTTAGGATCTGTATTGTATGTCAAGCAGTTGGACCAGATTAACATGAGGTCGTCCACAAACTCCTGTTTCGAATTATAGGCGAACGATTTCAACTTTTTCATCACCGTGTTCAAGTCCATTGGTTTCTTGATTATGAGTCCATAGTTAGGAGCTTCTCGCTTGGATACTTTATTCAAGAAAGGAGTCGAATGCTCTGTGGATCCTCTCAATTCTACAACCACTTTCTCACAGGCTTCATACAACTCTTCTTGGCCAACACGATCGTTATTGGCCCACTTACCTCGGTTCTTTCTTACATCCATAAAAAGAGTTCTCAATTCATGATCGTTAAGAGGAACATCGTCCCTCTTCAGCTGAATAGTGGACAAAAGATGCTTTAAGGAAGTGCTTCCAGTTCCTAAACTGATTCCCATGCTATCAGCTTCACCTAATCCAGAAAGCCCATCTTTGGTAGAGTCAGCGTTGCCGTTCTTGGAGTCTTCTAACTGCAAATCCGACTTCTCTAACTTCCTTCTTTTGATTAATGTTTCACGATCGTACTCGAAGTTATGATACACTTTATTATATTCTCTTATGAGCTTTTCCTGGTCGTCAGCATTTGAATCAGGAGAATCACCGTTAGATGAAGACTTGGGAGGCTCACTTCCAGTTGAACCAGAGCCATCTTGCGATTCTGTTTGTATTTCAGAAGAAGTATCTGGAGCCACAGTAACAAGCGAAACAGGCACTTGCAAAACAATCTGTTTTTCGTCGTTATATTTCCATTGATATATTCCATTTTCAGATTGCTCATTGTCTTTATTGTCATCCTTATCATCTTTTTGGTCACTTTCTTCTTCTTCTTCGTCTTCATCGTCATAATCGTCCTCAACTTCACGGACTTTTGGCTGTGCTTTTTCCTCTTTCTCGGCCTCTTTTTCCTTATCTTCGTCATCCGAGAAGTTATCTAGCGTATCTATCATTTCAAAGTCATCATCTACTTCTACTACTTGTTCTGATGAAGAGCCTGTGTTTTTGTAGTAGTAGTCAATTGCTTTCTCCCATAACAAGTATCTGATATGTAATGCTAACATCTTAACCATTTTGGATCCTTCTTCAAAAAGAAGCTCTGGAGTGTCGCTTACATTGTCATTATTGTCCGCAATACCTTCTTCAGACTTGACCACCTCGCTGGCTTCTGGATCCTTGCTGAATGTGATAGTACAGTTACCCTCAAGGAAATTGTCCCAAATCTCGGCGTTGTTCAACAGTATTATATAGTCCAACACTTTGAGATGAGTTTCGTTGAGATACGACTCGAAGAAGTTGCTGGAATGCAACCGTTTGGCCAACTCGAAGAGCTTCTTGGGATTGTTATGCTCAAACGTCGATAGCTTCTCCATTCTATGCTAAGAAATTCTGAAATTTCACTTCGGAAATGGAACTGTGATAATTAGTCAACTTTAGAAGGATTGGAATTTCTGTGAACTTTCAAGAAGAACAAATTCGTGAATATTACTGAAAATGTTATTGAAAAATGTGAACAGAATATAAAATAATGAAAGAATGAAACCTAGTTGGGTTTCTATTCAAATTTGGAATCACTACTGAATCACGTGTATGGATTGTCAACTCTACCAGACTTGAACTCACGTCTATCTGCTCTGAATATCCTTTTAAAGGAATCGTTGTGGACTCAGTCTGGATTCAATGAGAGATCTGATTCTCGAGATTAATATTAGCTCTACAGAGGAGAGCGTCGGAACCAGCTAAAAAGAGAGCTGAAATGGCAAGAAAAAACGAAGCAAGCTGATATATGGATGTTTCCACGCTGTTTCAGTCTGCTTTCTGCTCGTGTTTTGAAGGTTTGTCGATTGATTGCCAGGATTTCTGGTGCTAGACAGCTTGAATAGAGAAGTGATTATATTGTTACCCGCAGTACGCTGGAAATTCCATAAATGTAAAGTATGCGACTCGAATAAAAATTAGCGAGTGAAAAAGTTAACAAAACGAATCTGAGTAAGAATATGACAGTAGAAATTTCGGACTTTCATTTTCACACATACAAATGTATAGATATAATGTGAAAGGTTCATAACAGATAGCCGTACTGTTAGAATCATAAATGAAGTCAGCTACAAAACTCTACGTAATATACAAAGTAGTATAAGTTCTACTGCCTCTACACTTCCTGACCACGAATGACATTATGTATATATTAAGCTGTAAAAATAATGACCAACACCACGACATTCCAATCTACTACGTTCAAGATCTATAACACATTGAAGCGTTTGTTTTGAAACCGTCATCGCAATGGCTTTGTTTCTCTTTCTTGACCATTAAAAATTTCATTATTCCAATAGACAATCGGACAAACCTAAACAGCATACTTCTTAGTCCATTCCTTGGCGGTGGCTTCGTATTTGGCTCTATCTTGCTTGTAAATGTGAGCTATTTCTGGCACCAAAGGATCGTCGGGGTTGGCATCGGTCAAAAGTGAGCAGATGGACAACAACACTTTGGAAATGGTCAAGGCTGGCGACCATTGATCTTTTAAGATGTCTAAACAGATGTTACCGTTGCCGTTGATATTTGGGTGGTAGATCTTTGTCGTGAAGGCAATCTTAGGTGGTTTGAATGGGTAGTCAGTAGGGAAATGGATGGATAAGAAGAATACACCTCCGGCATAAGGCGAGTCTGGAGGACCCATGATAGATGCTTGCCAGTGGTATAAGTCGTCGCCGACAGGGCCAGCGGAACATGAGGATGGTGGATCTCTAAAAAGGCGTTAGTATGAACCTATAGAATTGTGGAATATGGATTTGATAGTTCGTTTTACAGACTGCATGAAATGGTGTATCTTAGTAATGTAGTCGTTTCATGTTGGCAAATCGCACGATCGAATGATAGCAGCTAGATCTGAACAGCAACTTGCTGAAAACGTCGTCGTCATCGTCGACTTGTAGACAGTTCGCATAGCGACGCTGTGGCGAACGGAGAAATCGATCGCACGAACGAAGTGCCGACCATCACCCACATCCGACGAGGGACAGCGACAACAACGATAACGTTAACATCACCGCTAATGGCAACCGAAACAATAACAACTTGACAACATTAAAAATGACTCTGACATCAAGATCAACTCGTTCATGTAATCATCGATTCGTCTCCATCTACAAGAAACAAATCCACACTAATGGTAGCAATAATAGGAGGCAACAGTAATAATCAATCTATCAACAGAGCCAACAGAGCCAGCACTACAAAGCAATCAAACGATTGTCCAAGGAACAAAACAAAGAAACTAATACATCCGATCTCCATCGATCCGGCAAGCTGTCAAAGCCGATCTCATGTCGTACAATCTCAAATCTTAACAAGTGGCCTCTTAGAAAAAAGTCTCACTAATCAAATCTCAAATGGTCACCACCACCACGAACAAATCTACACATATATCCCCTCGCAAAATCAGCTATACATACCTGCCCAAGTCGGCCAACTCCTTGTTAATACGTTTCAAAGACATGATGGATGCGTGTGTTGATGTTTATAGACGGCAAAATGCGTTACAGCCAAATCCTCCCAAAAGAACAAGTATGGCAAATGTTTGAAAAACTTATCTACCGCTGGACCTGGAGGTTATCATTGTGTGACGACGAGAATTTTTCTACAGTGATCACAAGTACCGATTGCGAGTCTCAGAAGCGTATAGAAGGACGTGGAATAGACCGGCCGTGCTGGCAATTACGCGGAGATCCATGTTGGGCGTCCGGCGTAATCAGCAGCACGCCCCACAGCCATCAGGAGTCGCGTGACAGCATGCCCGTGATTTCAAGGGACTTCAGTGAGTTCAGCGATAAGTGATTTCATTCTCTATTCGGAATAGAGACCGTAATTGGTTCAAGCCACCCGGTCACAAAAGAACGCCCGGAATTGGTTCAAACTATACCCCCTGTTCATACCAGCTACTGGATACTTTCAATACCAGTCAAAGAGATTGTCCGTACAGCAGCCTAAGGGTGGCCAGCTTAACTTTCCAAAAGCCAAGAGGAAATCGTAATGCTATTGAAAATCTCCCAGATAATTGCTCCAAGTAGAAAGCGTACGCTCATTCTAAGCCCAAGGTAGATTAACTTCAATTGTGAATGCTATCTACGATTTTCTAATTATTACTTACGAAATTGTCATCTCCCGATGATAATAGTGATCTTATTAGTTTTTGGTGCACACTGTTAAACAGTAGCAATGAGCATTTATTCTTTAATATTCTTAATTCCAAGGTAGACTCTTACTTAAAAAAGGACAAAAACCATTTCTACGAAGCTTAGAAAAGCACATAGGGAGCCGTTGGTGGATAAAATTACCTGGTCAGAAATCATCTAAATTGTCGCAAAGGAACACAACAATAGCAACTAAAAGTAATCGTCATTCTCACCGCCACCAACACAATCATCACTTGAGTTAGCATTACATTCTCCATCTACGAATTCATCAGGACCAACAAGCAAGTATCCCTTCCATTTGGTACCGTCAGTTAATTCCACGCACCAGGAGTGATTGTATTTATTCGAAATGAAAGATCTGTAAGCCTTGAATAGGGAACCCTGGATGGTTTCTTTCAGTGCTTCTGTACTAACGTCTTCACCGCCAGATGCAAAACTATAACTCATCTTACCGTTAGGAGTATCAATCACGCCATAGTACATTCCCAAAGTTTTACTATCAGATAGAGATTTCGCTGCTTCAGCAACCTTTTGCAAAACCGAGTACCAGGAAGTTGCAGCAATAGTACCATTTGCAAATTTGGTAGACGAGGGAGCAATTGTATGAAGGCAGCTCTTAACACTCCTATCTACGTGAAGTCCACCTTCCTCGACCGGTTCATCTACGTTTGAAATTTCATCTATGTCAATGGCATAAGCTGGAGCGAAAGCGATGTCTTCTCCTTTTTCCTTAATAACAACTCCCAAAGCACCACAAGCAATCAAAAGTATTGATAGTAAATTCTGTTTCAACATTTTCTTCTGATAATTCAAATTAATTTAAGAGAGGGATATTTGAAGGATATCTACTATTTATAGCAAAATCTTTCTCTTCGTAGTAGTGCAGAATCCCCTCTTGTGATAGTAGTGATTTGATGTATTATGCGAACTAATTCCGACCTCTAGTTTTAATAATTTTGAACCAATTCCGGTCTCTATTCCTAATATGAAATTCACTTTCATTTATAGAGCAGTTTGAGTCACGTGACCCGCTGAACAACACGATTGTTACTCTTCTGTCTATTTCTGCTCCAAAAAAGAAGTAGAATCACCTAGTCCAGCAGGTTCTCACATCAGTTTCCAACACTCGTCTCTTCCTCTGGCTTCCATCTTGTCTTTTTCACAACTACTCAATTCTGACGATATAAGTGTACTGCATATAATGTCAATCTTCTATCTATACATCTACCTAATTCGTCGTACCCGCTAAAAATCAGAAAGCTCTCCATAGAACAAAGTACAACTCTTTGTAGCCGACTGATTCTGTCGAAGACGTATAATCCCCGGGCATCGGAGTGGTAAGCGAAGAAGTACAGAACGTTCTAAAGAAATCGAAATCGAAATATCTGGGGTAGCAGCCTATAAAAGTGTTGCAACTTAGTCGTGCCGTACGAAGGAGGTGTAGAAACAAAAATTACATCCTACTGGCTTTATCTCTCTAAGTCTATTCATACGTATCTCTCTGGATATGGGTGTCTTGAAGGCATGGTATATTTCCGTAGCTGGCTGTGAAATCGCTTATCTCTGAAATCGTTTGAAAAGGCGTTCCTGATTCAGAATAGACATAACTGCCCGTCCTATTTCATAGGCTTTGAAAACGTTCCAGATCCCTGTGAAACAGCAGAAATGAAACGACGATCACCTTATCTCAAACTCTTATACTCTGTAGACTCTACCTGTGTTCTTCGTATACCTGTGGGTTCCTGCCGAACATCTCTGGATGACAACTCCTCGATTTTTCACCAGAATGCTAAATCTGTAGGAGTACGTCCACGGAGGGTACGGCTCGATATATATACCCATTACTGTCCGAGAATCCCTCAATATGTTATTTGACTTATTTCTGTTGTTCTAACTCCCTTTTTCATATCCATCTTTCTTTCTTGAGTCTGCCTCTCTCGTTCTGCCCCACAACGACTACTTAGCCTGTTTTGTGGAAGCTCATTATAAATTGAGCTCAACTTTTTTCGCTAAGTGAGCCTCCAGATCTAACTGTTATCTTTAATCTTTAACACACCTGGAAGCTTATATAGTCTGTGGAGATATAAAGCCTAAGAGTCTACTGGTAGACTTGCAGTTCTGAAATCGAAAGAATCCATATTACACGACTGTCATATAGCCAAAATCAAATAGCAGTTGATATTGCTATCATCCTCAGTGATCACAAGATACCATATTGCTACACCATTCTTCATAGAAAAGCCTACACCATTACGATCACGTAACCATCGTCACTTTACTTTTGCCACGATCCAAATACTGCATTACTACTGTCACATACATAAAATTCTGTCGCATTAATTCTTTCTTCTATCATGTTAGTAACGTTCAATGCTCGTTCCAACAATAAGGAATCCAGAGCTTCCCAGCCTAAAGCGGCCAAAGTTCTGCCGCCGAATCGAATATCGAAGCCCAAGCATCCCATTAAGCACATAAATCTCACTGCAAGTTCTCCGACATTCGCAAAGCTGACTCCAGAGTCTGCTACAGTACAAGTTATACACGATACCAATGACTTTTTCATGTTGAAAAACTCCAAAAGATCACGGAACGGATGCCTCACATGTAAAATACGAAAGAAGAAATGCAACGAAGAAAGACCGCAATGCTCTGACTGCCTTCGCCTTAGTAAAAATTGTATATGGGTAGACTACGACAGCATGTCAGAAGACGAAATCCGCGTACTCAAGGAGAAGGTCGAAGCTGAAGAAAGTACCCTGAAACTAAGAAAAAGACGATCAAAGTCGGTAACAAAATCGTTGATAAAACTGGAAACTGAAGAAGCATCAATGTCCCAACCAAATGGATTCTCAAATGATTCTCCATCGCCTCCACTGTCATTTGCATTTGCTAGTAATTTCCTGGGTAACTCGAAGGATGCGAAATCACCTCAGTTTACGACTCATATCCACGATCGAGGTATTCTGATCACCAAAGTTATGGATAGGTCTCCGTTGATCCGACCAGAGAGTCCAGTAGATTCACTCAGAATATTCAGGTATAACAATTCTGATTTGCGTTCAAATCGCTCAACGAAAGATGATGAAAGGTCTCACGATTCTCCGCGTTTCTATTTGGCCGGCTCTCCATCAAAAAACTCAGTACCACTAGTCTCTCGAAATACTCTTGAGGAAGAAATAGAGACCTCGCCTCCTCCATTGGATCTAGATGCCTATAAAGCTCCTGTTTCACCATCTGCATTCTTAAATCTCTTGAAGGATTTGAGTCAACAGCAGCACGAAACAGTAAGTGATGGTAGTAAAATTTCAGAAGTAGACGAAGAGATGAAAAAAACAGAAGAAGAGAAACAACCTATAGATGTCAAAGAGTTGGTTTCCTCGCCGTCGTTCACTGCACTTTTGAATTCATGGGGACAGGATGTTAATACCTTATTCTCGTCGGGTATGTCTCCAAAGTTATCTCCCGTAGACTTTGAAACCATGCTATACAATTTGGGAACTGGCATCCCTCCCTCGCCTACCACACTTCCAACCATTCCTGAAATTGTAAACTCTCCGTCTGCCTCGTATCTATACAACTTCTATGTTGATGTAGTTTCTAAGAAAGTGTCTATAGCTCCCAGCTCTCAGAACGCAAACTCATACCAGAATGTGTTCTTGCCATTGGCTCATAGAGACAATGGTGTTCTCTATGGTATTTTGGCGTGGGCTGGGTACCACTTGGGAGGCCAATGGGCCGAAGAAGGAAATAAGTATGCTGAGCTTGCATTGCAGCATATCAATAACGGCTTGCACAAGGACAAAACTTTATCAGGTGATCGTCAGTCTGCCCTCAACAAGTTGGCAGCTTTGTTAATCTTATGTGGTGCAGAAATTTGTAAAGGAGACGTAAAGAAATGGTCTGTTTATTTGAACTGGGGCTGGAAGATCTTGCGTTCGCATGGAGGCATCTTGAGCTTCAACAAGCTGAAGGAAGAACATTGGTTGATTTCCAACTTTGCCTACCATGACCTTTTGGCCAGTTCTTCTACTGAGAGAGGGACATATTTCCCGTCCAAGGATTACGACGAAATTTTCAAAGATAGCCAGGGCTTTTCTCGGGGGACATTAAATCCTTTGTTGGGGGTATCGAAGAAGCTATATCGTATAATTGGAGATATCAGCACTCTTGTGTACGAAAGCAAGAAGATTTTGCATCTGTACTATAGTCAGAATTCTCCTTCAACTGACAATGAAAGTGTCGCTGTTTCAGACTCTCCAGAATTGGCAAATGATGTCAATTTAGACGAAGATAATGAATCGGAAATCAGTGACCACGGCAGAATCAGTCGTATGTTGCTTACAGTGATTCAGAAGTCACGAGATTTGGAAAAGGAAATCGATGAGTCCCGACCTGAATCTGACGATTTGGTAGGTTTGACTGACGAGGAGTTGGAGTTACAGTTGACACTTTTCGAGGCATTCCAATTGAGTGCCAAATTGTTCTTGAATCAATCGATCATGAAGTGCAATCCGTCCATGTTGGAAAGTCAGGTCATCAAAAATGACTTAATAAAGTGCATTGACATTCTTTTGGGTACACCGGTTCAGGCATCGCTTGTATTTCCTGTGTTTATGGCCGGGATACACTGTGTGACCAATCACGACCGTGGTGAAATGAAGAAGAGAATGGACGAATTCATGAAGTTGTACGGACCATGGAATGTTCGTCGTGCCAAATTCATCGTAGAAAAGGTGTGGGAAAGCAACCCTCTGGGAGACAACGTTGTGGATTGGTATACAATTTTGAAGGAATTGCAATGGGACATTAATTTTGCATGATATAGAATAATCGGATAGACTTAGCAGCAAGTAAATAAGGAATATAAGTATAAGGTTCTTCTGAGTTACAGAAGCAACTTCATCGTTAGAGAATTTGCACCCAATACTATGTGCAGTATTTTGTAACAAAACTTTCTTCACGGATAAATTTCATGAAAACAGCTTGTGTGATGGTCATGATAAATACAGCTCTCGTATAGTATTACTATACTATTCGTACAATTTTTATTAATTCCTGGTGATTTACAACTTCGTGCTCTTAACAGTGACTCTCTTATCTTCAGTACTGACACCATCTCATCCCTGTATGCCCAATTTATGTCGCATTTCTCACGTGAGCTCATCTGCGACACAGCGAAAAAAATTGGAGATGAGGAGAGAATTTTTCACCATTCCTAGCAATATTGTGAAATATAGAAACGTAGTTATCTACAAGAACTTGTTTTTTTTTGTTTTAGCATTCCGCAGAACTCGAAATCATTAAAGACAACATGGCTGGTTTGGACTATCTTCTCTTTGAAGAAGCTACCGGTTACGGGATCTTCAAGGTCTTGATCCAGCAGGATGACATCGCTTCTAGACAGAAGGAAGTACAGGAAGCTTCCAACGACTTGGGCAAGTTCTCCAAGATGATTGAATTGGTCTCTTTTGCACCATTCAAGGGTGCTGCTCAAGCTTTGGAAAACGCCAACGACATCTCTGAAGGTTTAGTATCCGACTACTTAAAGTCAATCTTGGAATTGAACTTACCAAAGGGTTCTTCTAAGAACAAGATTGCCTTGGGTGTATCTGACAAGAACTTGGGTCCTTCTATCAAGGAAATATTCCCTTACGTTGATTGTTTGTCCAACGAAATCGTCCAGGACTTCTTGAGAGGTATCAGAGTCCACGGCGACAAGTTGTTCAAGGATTTGCACGAAGGTGATATTGAAAGAGCACAGTTAGGTTTGGGTCATGCCTTCTCTAGAGCTAAGGTTAAGTTCTCAGTACAAAAGAATGACAACCACATCATTCAGGCTATTGCTTTGTTGGACCAGTTGGACAAGGATATCAACACCTTCTCCATGAGAGTCAAGGAATGGTACGGATGGCACTTTCCAGAGTTGGCCAAAATTGTCCCAGACAATTACACTTTTGCCAAGTTGGCTCTTTTCATCAAAGACAAGGCTTCTTTGACTGAAGACTCGTTGCATGACATCGCTGCTTTGGTTAACGAAGACTCTGGTGTTGCCCAGAGAATCATAGATAATGCCAGAATCTCTATGGGACAAGACATCTCGGAACAGGACATGCAGAACGTTTCAACTTTCGCTGAAAGAGTGGTAAACATCAGTGACTACCGTACCAAGTTGTTCCAGTATTTAACAGATAAGATGCACACTGTTGCTCCTAACTTGTCGACGTTGATTGGAGAAGTTGTTGGTGCCAGATTGATCTCTCACGCTGGTTCTTTGACCAACTTGTCTAAGCAAGCCGCCTCTACTGTTCAAATCTTGGGTGCTGAAAAGGCCTTGTTCAGAGCTTTGAAGACTAAGGGTAACACTCCTAAATACGGGTTAATCTATCACTCGTCTTTCATTGGTAAGGCTTCTGCCAAGAACAAGGGTAGAATTTCCAGATACTTAGCTAACAAGTGTTCCATTGCTTCCAGAATCGACAACTACTCGGATGAGCCATCTACTGCCTTTGGTGAAATATTAAAGAAGCAGGTGGAAGAAAGATTGAACTTCTACGACACCGGTGCCCCACCTATGAAGAATTCCGATGCCATTAAAGCTGCTTTGGCTTTAGGTGCTAGCGACTTGGCTGGAGTACCAGCCTCCAACGAAGATGACGAGCCTGAAACTCCTAAGAAGGAAAAGAAGGAGAAGAAGGAAAAGAAGGAAAAGAAGGAAAAGAAGGAAAAGAAGGAAAAGAAGGAAAAGAAGGAAAAGAAGCGTAAGGCTGAAGATGATGAATCTCCAAAGAAGAAGAAGAAGTCCAAGAACTAGATTATCACCTCTTTTTAAACACTCGGCATTTCTCGACGACCTTCAATTCGTCAACCCCAGTTGCTTTTTTATCCATTGTCTGGTCACGGCCTGATCGACAATATTATTGTAAACTATAGTACTTTCTATTGCATGTTAATATACTAGATACCGAAATTGCGATTGTAGACGCCTATTTATTTAATGGGTGATAGCACCGTGACAAAAGATTAACAATATGTATATATGCTCATAAGATCTAAGATTCAACAGGAGCGGGTACTTCAGCTTCAACGGCTGAGACACCTTCAACAGCAATGGCAGATTCTGTTTGTGGCTCTGACTTCGTGCCCATCCATGGCAACCACTGGAACAGACCTACAATAGCCTCCCAAGCCAGGACACTTGGTGCGACCACAAACTTCTGGGTAGTGTTGTCAACAGCTTGAATGGTGCTAGAAGTGGCACTGTTGGCCATAGCAACACAACTGGCAATTCCCACCATGGTTGCTTCAATTGGTTTGGTGACTGGAGAAGTGAGATCGGAAACTTCTAAAGTCTTCAAGCTTGGCACAAGTCTATCCACTTGGCACAAAAAGAGATCGGCAACAGCATCTCCAGTGTTTACAATAGACATTACTGGCTCGGTGTTTCTCAAAGATCTAATTGGTGGAATCACAAGAGTGCACACGTCCTGGGTGTATGGCAAGGTAAGCATGGCTTGCTTGGTGGAAACAAGAAATGGATACTGACGAACATGATTCATGAACTTCCTGTTCGAAGTGGTAGCAGTAGTGGTTTCAATTGGCATGGGTTCAGCTGGAATTTCCATAACTGGAACACAAGTGGAAGAAGAAGAAGCTTCTTCGACGACGATAGTGGGTATTTCTTGAGTGTTAGCAGACATTTGTTAGTTTAGCAGATGATGACTGATAAATTATAAAAGAAGTGAGTATTGCCGCCGATAAATTTGGCTGCGAAAAAGCTCTACATCAATTTGGTCGCACTGTACAAAATAAAATTACTTAACCTAAATAGTCAGCCAGGACTATCTTCATTGGAGTATCCAAACGAGTTCTTCTCGGAGCCAGAAGAATACCTATCCATTAGGTAGAGGATTTCATCAGCCATAGATAGCTCTTCCCCTCCTTTGGAGGCAGGCAACAGGGTTGTAGCAGAAGGATTGTCGTGCTGAGAACTGAATAATAAGGCATTATTTCCTCCAAATGGCTCTTCTTCTGAAGAGGTTAACTCATAATCGGATTTTGGTTCTTCCTTCAACAAAGTTTTCCTTTTATTGGAGACCTCTTCTGGGAAGTCTGATTTTCTCTTTCGGTACTTGGGCTCGGGCGTTTGCCTCTGTAATTCAAACACTTCGCAATTAATCTCTTCGGGTTCAATTTGACTGAGCATCAAAGTGACTACTGAGCCGTTCTTGTTTATTCTCTTTAAATTGCTAACCATAATAGTTATTTGATCTTCTGAAAATCCTTTTCTCCCGGTTGGGGGGATATCGTAGAACAATGGATCCTCTTCGCGAAAATGATTGTAGAATAGCCGATCATAGGCAGCAATGTAAAATAGTTCGTTAAGAATATATGTTGAAAGTTTGTTAGGCAATTGAAGAGCCAATGACTTCTCCTTCAATAGCTCCAACTTATAGAGAGGGTCCCTTAAAATACTTATGAGTAGTTTAACCCTTCCATCTTTGTCAAGATGATCTGGCTCGATGTGATCGACATCAGTGGGCCACCAGGGTGGTCTGGAATCATCTTGGAGCTTGTAAGGGTAAAGAGCTTGTTTTCTAGGTTCCACGACCTTTACCCATTCTTTTGCTATCTCTTTACAATATTTTTGAGTGAGACAAGTGAAGAGATCAAAATACTGTGAAATCAAGTAACTGCTGTCGGTTCTAGAAAGTAAAAGCTCTTTGTGGTCCTGGTTAAATGGCATCATAGCTGTAATTCTGAACGATTTGTCTTCTAATACTCTTTCAACCTGTCTGACATGGGTATCTGAGAAATGCGTGGAATGCAGTATCCTTATGGGGCTCGTTTTGGTACTTTGTGTTGCAATCATAAAAGCTATTCCTTTTTCTCTAGACAATTTCGCAAGCGAGCCTACGATATTTCTAAGTTGTTCTGAGTGACTAACCAGTTCGGACATTTTTTATCTGGTTACAGGTCTATCAATTATCAATCATCTTGAGATCAGTGATATAGCTCCTTATAAAGGGTGTTTTTGGTTTCTACCTGTTGTTTCATGGGAACCAATTTGAAACAGATCTCGTTCAACTTTAAAGAGATGCAAAAACATAAAAAAATAATTTGGCTGCGAAAAAAGTTTTACAACTGAATCATATATTGTTATACTGTGGAATAAGGTGATTATTTTCTAATCGAAGAGAGTGATATAGATCTTTTTGAGTATGCTTGCTCTTTTGTAGCGCTCCTTGTCCTCTAGAATTTCCAATTGTAATATTTCCGAGTCGTACTTGATTCTGCCTGTATCAAAGTCGATTTCATCCACCGACTTATAAAATTTCCAGTTCTTAGTCCAAAGTTTGTGACCAAAGTAGAATACAAGAATGAATACAGCCCCCAAATAGTTTTGGAAAAAATTATTAGCATCAGGTTTATTTGAACCTATTGGGAACAAAGCAATCCAAAACTGACCAATCAAAATCAAGCAGTTGATGATAATCGATGTCCAAGACCCAATCACACCAGTTTGGGAAGCATATGCCAAATCACTAAGAGGTATACCTCTAGCCTTCAAGCACGCTCTGAATCTGAGGTGACAAATGCAAATAAATAACCAGGCAAAGACAAAGCAAAGAGCCGAAATGGATAACATCCAGTTGAAAACAATATCTTGTTTTTCATAGGCAGCAATGAATGAGAAGAAGGTACACACCACGGTACACAACCAAGCTCTTAATGGTCTTCCTTGACGGTCAATGTAATCAAACCACTTTGGAGCAAGACCTTCTTGAGCGAGGGCTTGGATGAAACGTGGACTACTGTACATAGCAGCTGTTGCAACTGAAGTCACCGAAATCAAAATAACGGCATTGATGATATGTGGAAGTACTTTAACGCCATGAAGCTGAGCCGCAAGAACATATGGTGAAGTGTTTGTTCCCTTGCTTGAGCCTAGCAAATCTGGATTGTCATATGGTACCAATAATCCTACAAATAATAAAGAACCCAAGAAAAGGACGAATACCTTATAGTAGACAAACTTGGATGCAGCCCTCAAGGCAATACGAGGGTGTTTAGTTTCTGCGGCTGCTAAAGATACAAATTCACTGCCACCAAGAGAAAATGCACCAGTACAGAAAACAGTAACCAACCCCTTAAAAGTGGTAAATGCACCTGGGTCACGGTAGTATCTTCCTCCAACGAAACCTTGAGGACCACCGCCCAAGTCGATAATTAAACCGAAGATGACGAATCCTGTTAAGAATAGAACCTTCACCGTATTCATAATTGATTCTGCTTCGGCGTATCCTCTAGCTCCTCCCAAATTAATAAGAAAAATGATCACCATCACAATAGCTACTATAACATCTGGGTGCAAGCTTGTGGTCCAGAATTTGACCGTCATGGAAGCGACGACTAACTCTAAAGATATAACCACTACCCACTGTAAGGCATAGTTCCAGCCCAAAGCAAAGCCAACACTTTCATCAATAAATTTGGAATAAAATGCTTGGAAGCCGCCAGGCATTCTAGAGTAGGCAATACTTAACTCGGACACAGAATTGATGGTTGGAATAAGCATAATCGTACCAACAATGAAATAACCAATAAGTACTCCAGCCGGTCCAGCGTTACGCAATTTACCAGAAGCTGCAACCAAAAGACCAGTTCCAAGACCAGTACTTAGAGCCATAAGTTTCAAATGACGTTTATTCATAGTCTGGTGAAGACGTTCTTCTCCCTCTACCACTTCTTTCCTTTTGAAGGAATCCTTGAAGCTCTTCCAGTGAGACTTGGGAGTCGCTGACTCACAGGAGTCCGCACTTCTGATGGCAGCATCTTCTACTGGATATTCTTTCTCTTTGCTAACTTCTGATAATGACATATGAATTTTATTTATCTCGTCATATGATGTTCTCAACTCTAGTTCGAAACCCTAGCTCAAAAAAAATCAATCACTTTATCAAAATTGTCATTTTACAAATTTATAATTACAAGCAGACATGGTCAGTTATAAATATCTGACTTTTCCCCGGATGTTTTTGACAGAACAATAAAACTCTCAAGCAGATTAAGATCTAAGAAATCAACCACTAAGAGGATATTAGTTGTCTAGATGAGATGGTTTTCCAACTTTGTGGACCTTTCGATATTTTCTTTCCACGGCGATTATTCCGCTAACCACATTTAGCAGTAAACGTAACCGATGTGACAAAGGAACTATATTTTTCCTCGCATGCCAAAGTCTGGGCACTTGACCAAGAAAGAAAAACCAGCCGAAACCGGCAGCATGATGGAGACAGATTGGGAAAAGAGCCCTGAGCCTCATTGATTGTGCGAGGATGCCGTTTCACTCTAAATTGCTTTGCCGAAAGATCTACAAATCACCTTGAAGCTACCCCAGAAAGCTGCTGACGATGTTGAATCTTAGCAGGTCACCTGAATAAAAGTTGTCTGATTGGAACAAATGGCTCTATTTGTTCGCTATACTGTTTTGCTTTATTATGTCTTGCTGATTATCATTGGTTGCTGAAAAGCGACGCAGGGCATTCTTCCTGCGAAAAATGAAAACTTTTCGCAGCAAGCTCTAAAAGTATTTTGAGGCACTACAGCTGCATATTATGCCTGAAGGCTGCAGGGCACTGGAGGGGCTGAAGAGGGACTCAACGACTTCGAGAATCAAAGTTCAAACTGGTTGATTATACTTCATGGAATTATACCACGTTTGTTTTAGAGGTCATGTAGAGTTTAGAATAACATTAATCGGCTGATATTTTTAGAGAATTCTTCCATGCTTAAAAAATAGACTTTGTGCCTTGATTAAAAATGTAAGGCTCGCTTACATTACCTGATTACGACTGGGACGACCAAAAAGAACATATGACAATAGATCAGGAATACTAAAATACACATGATCTCTCGGACTTGATCATATCAAACTGTGGGGGCCTTATCTGGCAAGTCCAGCTTACTTTATCCTAATTGCCCTTGGCGTATTTTAGGTAATATCTCAGACTACTGTTGCTTAATTGCATTTCTAAATATTAAGTTGAAAGATTAAAAATACCTGAAAATAGTCAACAAGGAAAGCAACCTTTCAAACCTATTTCGAAGGTTAATTCTGCCGAAGATTGACTTTAGCTGAATAAAATTTGACTATAGCTAAAAAGGTTTTCTGCTAGTTAAGCCAGAGAGAGTTTAACCATCCAGAGCCCCGTGGCGAACTTTCTTGACTATGAACGTAGTCAGAAAATCTACGTTGCTGCCACACGGGGATTTCGGTTTTTATGGTAATAAAACGAGTAGTATCCATCCAGGAGTTCTCTTCTACTCCACACTTGTTCTCGGACCCAAGTCAATCTCCGTCGGTATACCGAAAGATCTATAGGGATACTCGGTTGTAAGTCACGTGATCTCGGCGATTCCTTGATGTCTGCTGACATCCCCAACTCTCACCATTTTTATAGGACAAAATTTTTCAGGCAAATGGCAAGTGTTTCAAAATCTGACGTGAACTCTTTTCAATTTGAATCGAGGTTTGTTGACGCCTGAGGTGAAGTGTGGAAGAAGCTGATAGGAAAGAACGTATTCCTTCAAAAAGTACAGATTTACGTGGGAATCTCAGGTTCTCCGAAAAATTATAGAAATCTTCCTAGTAAACCTATTAGTAAAGCTATAAGGCAACCACATATTCACGATATTATTCAAATTTGTATCGCTTTCAATTTGAAATCTCATTGGAATGGTCCAATTTATCGAACATAGCCATTTGTACAACCATGACTTTTCCACGGCTTCTTTGGCCTATTTGAACCGATATCCTAATCCGTATGCCAAACATGTTAAGAGCAGTGACACTTTGGAACATTGTATTGATGAAGATGGCAGATTAAGGACCACAAGATTGGTGGTCAAGACGGGAAGGTTGCCTCAGTTCATTAAGCCATTTTTGGGTACCAGTTTGGACTCGTGGATTATTGAAAAGAGTGTGATTGATCCCAAGGGTAAGATTCTTCTTTCGTACACTGCGAATGTAGATCATCGCAAGCTACTTAAAGTCGAGGAGTATTTGAAGTACTCGTGTGAAGATGGAATCAACACATTGGTTGAGAGCAAGGTCAAGTTCTCGTCCAATTTTGTAGGCTTGAAGCAGAAGATTGAGCAATGGAGTCACAACAGGTTTTTGTCTAACATCTCTAACTCTCGCGAGGGCTTGAAGTTTGTCATGAACAGGTTGAAGGAAAGAGGTGGGCTCTGGTACAGAGAGAGGGATACATCTAGTTTATTGTAGTTGTCTGAGCATTGAGCTTAGTATGATATGATCCGAGGCTATTGGCCCATTATGACGTTATGGAAACATGTATATAAGAATGCACGGTATAGTGTGATGAAATGTAGAGCAGAGCTATGTGAGAAGATGTGAAGAGAGAACAAAGGTAGAGGACGGCCAGCTTAGAGTCGAAGAGTTAAGGAGACTCTGCGATGAAGTCCATTGAATACGAGGAGTTCATGGAATATGTATTGCAACCATTTATTGTGTTTGTGGAGAAGATCTTGTGGTGATTGAAGAATTTAATGAAAAGTAGTTATACAATTACAAATAGTTGCGAAATTATAGGGGTGACGGCTGTAGCTACACATCTGAGTTATAACAATGGCAGCTGAGATGGTAGAAGGTGTGGTGATGTTCTGTTCTAATGAACAACCGCATCCTATGGAAAGAATAGGAATCTAGCGTAACCTGTAGGGTCCTCGTCCCATGTCACAGTAATGTCACAGGTGGCACCAAATTAGTTGTAGGGTTGTAGGGCGAGAATTTCCACGGGACAAGTGAAACGTAAGGCTGTTATGGAACCAGAAACGTTTCCAAAGTGTAGAATCTCCAACTAAAAGTGCTATTGATACATCCCATGGCAGTTTAGAATTTGTCTCGGCTTTGAAGCATGGCATATGTTTCAGTATCTTCATCTAGGGTGTCTCAGAAGTCTATACCTCTATTCTAAATGTCTCTTAGTGAATATCAGCAGCTGGTCGCTAATTTTCCCACCAGTTGTCGCTATTCTGCATAATCTCTCACTATTTCTCACTATTTCTCACTATTTCTCTCCATTGCTCACTATTTTCGCTCCACTATTTCACCACAGTACTAAACCTCCCCGCTCCGCACAGTCCGACTCACAAGACCAAACCGGTCTAGTTCTAATTGTACGTTTTGTTTCATCGAATCCTTTTAGCTTTTTCTTTTCCGGCTTCTTTTCTTTTTCATCTTTCATTTCACCGGTCTTTGTCTTCTACGTCACTTGATCTTTTTGCCGTTACTACTCCTCATCCTTTAGGTCTCCTCATTGCTACTCCACAGTATCCTTATCGATCTCACCTGCACACCTAATACCATTTCAGAGACACCTCACCTGTTATCGCTTTTCCGAGGTCTACACTTTAGCCACAACATCTGATTCTGCTCAAATAATTCTTGTGACTAGATCATACAAGGCAATACCAGCAAAAACACTAATTCAAACAATCCAGACATTCGGCTGATCGCACCGCCAGTCCTACTAGCTACTAATTATTCAATAAGTATTCTCACTAATTAGTCTAGCATCATCAATTCCACAATGGCTGACTCTAGAAACAAAAAATCCAGACCAGAACCAACCATCGTGAAAAGACGAAACTCGTCGTTTTCGTCGACGTCGTCGCCGTGGTTTAGAAGGAACTCTTTCCTCTCACCCTCCATGATCAAAAACGAAAACTTTTCTGTCTACGAGGCTCCCTCGTACTATTCCGATGCGGCATCCTATTCCATCATTTCGCTTAAGGAATGCCAGGGTTTTGTCTTTAACCAAGATTTGTTTGCAACGCCGTACCAACAGCTGTGTTCATTGGCCAATGAAAAGAAGATCCGTGCCTTGAGCTTCAGCTCCAGAACTCAGTCTCACGGTCAAAGGTCTAGATCCAAGTCCAAGTCTGTGACCCCTACAAACTCTGAAGATTGCCCTCCTAACAATGCTCCCTACTTTCTGTACGAACCCGTACTGAAGCATAACCAACAGCGTAGACATACTTCCTACCATACCCCTCGTCCAACTTTCTTGAGCGGAGAGTTCCACAATGACGAGGATGAAGATGCCGTAATGGACGATAGCATCGAGGAAAATGAACCATTACCTCTTTACGATGACGAAAACGCTATAGCAGATGAATACGACGAATACGACGAAGAAGAGGAAGAAGAAGAAGAAGAAGAAGAGTATGGTAATTCTGGTACTTTGACCGGCTACGGTGGTGATGCTGACAGAACATACAAGGTCCATGTGACAGAAATACGGATCAGCGAAAGAGATAATGACATTTTTCCAAAATAAAAGTTGAAGTCTATTAGTGCCACTTTATTGTCTAACAGTGACATACACATTTACATGTTGGCCGTCTCGTCATCTTCTATTGACATATTTTATGTTGGTAGTATCTACATAATTCTTGTTCTGTTCTGGTTTCATTCGTCTTCTGCTTTGGTTAGGTTTATAGCTTCTTTTCTTTCTCTGTTTGTTTTTGGGTTGGGTATAATGCTCCTATATAGATAGTACACTGTTTTACAAATTTGGCTGTAGAGTTGTAGCATTAAGTTGTAGTTTTGGTATATCTCCAATTTGTCGCATTCTTATATAAGCGCGCGACGACTCTATCTCGCTGTATGAAGTGAAAAATTCCCGATTCTGAAAGATCAAGAAACCGTTGTTCTCCAGAAACTCAACATGGCCGAAGCTAAGCAACAGTTTGAGTCGCTCTCATTGGAGTTCAACCAACAGCAGAACAGCTTGAACGAGCTCATCACCGCTAGATCTCAATTGGAGACCCAGTTCCAGGAAAACAAGATCGTACTCACTGAGTTTGAGTCTTTGAATGAAGACTCCAAGATCTACAAATTGACAGGTCCCATTTTGCTTCCTCAAGATTACAGTGAAGCTAAGATGAATGTATCTAAGAGAATCGAGTTTATAGAGGGAGAGATTTCGCGAGTTGAAACTAAGATCTCCGACGAGGAAAAGGCCATGGAGGCTACCAGACAGAAGTTGTTGGCTATTAGAGCCCAGATGGCCTAGTGTAATATAATGTACAAATAATGGAATTAATCGAGATTCTGTAGTGTAGGGATATAACTTGAAAGGAGATCATAGAGTGAGATATCAAAGTTCAGATAGTCAATATGTCCATCGGGTTTAATTAGCCTATAGTAAACTTGAATGAGCAAGTCAACGATAAACAGGAAGTTGCATTCAAGAAATCCGAAAGCTCAGTAAGTGACTTATTCGTGCGATCTATAATTCTATTTAGTATCTAGCCAATTACTATTAGGCTATGTATTTGTATCATGATTCATATATATCTGGTCTTCTATGTACAGCTATCCTCTCAAGAGCTGAGACTTGATCAAATTCACAGTACTGATGGCATTGAACACTCCCCATTGTTCTACATCGTTGTATGCTGATCCCAATCTCTTCAAGCCGTGGACTTTTTCATCTACAAAAGCATTTGTTCTTCTGAAACCCTCTGAAGAATCTTGCAACTGGTACAATTCCGACGACACATAAATAGACGAGAACCCTACTCTCTTGGTGTACCAAGCAAGGTCATGCGACATGTCTCCAGCATAAAAGGCGATATCGTCACTGAGCAGGTGAAGTTCTGCCAACAGCTGAGAGACATTATAAGGAACTACAAGGTGTGACAAGCCCAGGCCCAATTGGTTGATAATTGGGCCATTATATTGGAGTCTTTTCTTAATAGCATAAGCCACTCTTTCGTACTCGTCCTTGATAGTGTGGAACTCGCTGGTGGGGTCTACGAGGTGTTGCTCCAATTTCTGTCTCTGGACCTTTAGCCAATGCAACACCAACAGGAAGTCTGGAGAGTTAGATGAATTGGTGATGACCAGCTGCAACGAGTCGGGGTATCCCAAAGCCCTTATGGCTTGAGTTATGGTGTTCTGGTGGAAGCCGTGTTCTGGAATGAACTCGATAGCCTTGGTAAGAATTCGAGACTCGACTGATTTTTCATCGACTATAGTGTTGGGATGGGTTTCTGAGTGGTAAGAGCGGAAAAGCGATCCTAAACGGGTGGAAACCGGCCGTGAGATTGTCCAACTTCTGGTAGAGGTCCTAAGCATGGCTATTGTGAGGAAGGTGGGCAGGAAGAAGAGAATGGCTATTGGATAAGAAGATTGTTAGAAATAGAGAACTAGAAGTTGTCTGATAATTAGGGAACGAGAGAAAAAAAGTTAAGCGACCGCGACTGCGAGAAGATTAGGGCCGAGATCCAAACGGGGCGATTAGACACACAAATGAAAGGAAGAGAGAATTGTGACCTATAAGTTCACAAGTATTGGTGGTAGCTTGAAAGCGTTATAATCTGAAGAGTTAACGAGAACCTCCAGGGTAAATAATGAAAAGAATCAAAATAGTGAAGACTGAAAAATAGTGAGAAATAGCGAGAAATAGCGAGAGGTTAGTGAGGAATACTGAGCAATCGTGAAAAATACTGAGAACGTCAAAAAAGTTTGTATGCAACTCCACAAATTCAATAGAACTCGGACATTCTTCAACTAATGGGTGGTGGCAAACCCTGATCTCCTTCTTTCCAACAAACACATTTCCTTTTGCTATAGAGATGCTCGTAAGTGCCATATTTGCTGTAAAATCTTGAATCCTTTTGAGCACACCTCAATTGCTGAAACTTATTGTTATTTCGGAGTATTCAAAATCTGACCTCAATTCGGTTCAGCTTTTCAAGCTACTTTTCAAAATCCATTCTTAATACTAACTTTCTCCCAGATCAAACCAGTTAACGAATACCGAGCTCCACGTCACCAGCTTGATGATGACGAGGAGTCTGTTGAATCGAAACCTTCACCAATCCCCACTGTTGCTGTAGTCATAGATGATTCTGTCGCAGTGGACTATGTTCTCATTTCTCCTTCCACCATCGGAATTATCTCAGCCAACTTTCCACGGACCAGAGCCGTGGGGAAAGTATCCATAACTTATCCAGAATTATATGCTGCTGCTACTGAAAACTCCGAAGCTGAACCTTCTAAAACAGAAGACGCATCCAAGGATTACTACGACGAAGATGAACAATTATATTCTGCCATTGAGCACAAAGTCATCCAGTCCAAGTATGCGCAAACAGAAATACCACTTTATTACAGCGAAACGAATAAGCTGCTTTCTGTCACCTTTCCGCACTTTGCCAACGTTATAACCTACTCGTTGATAGCTAGAGCACTAGTTTCTAAACTCAATCCGTCCAAGACCTGGATCACATTGGCTCCTTGTAGCCTCAATAATAACCAGACTTTGAGCAAGTTGGTCATTAATGAGAAAGTAGTCAAGTCGGAATACTACAATGCCATTCCAGACTTGAAGCCTCCGCACTTTGTAACGGGCATTGTAGCATCTGTGATCTCACAATTGAACTTGTCTCCAGAGTCGAGATTATTGGCATTGGTGTTGAACTCAGAAGGTCAATCGGGCTTCGAAAAATCTGACAACGACGCCATAGTAGATGCGGCAGTTGTAGTGGCCGATGTTTTGCACTTTGACGAAAGAGTCAAGGAAGAATACTTGAAAAAGGTGAGTTTGTCAGTCAGAAAGTTCAACGGCTTCTCCAACTCTGGGATGTATATATAAAAATATATACAAATGGTATCAATAAAATTGTATATTAAAATCATTGGTTGTTATTAGCTATTTGAATTTCGCATTGAAAGAAAACAGTTCCACATCACTGATACCGACGATGAGAACGGCACCTGGAAGCTTCTGGGAACAATGAAAAAGTTAAAGAACTGAACTGGGAACCACACCGAGTAGTTGATGAGTAACGTCTTTAAGTAGATCTTGCTGAGTTTAGCTTTGGTCTGCTCCCATGTTCCACTTTCTAGAACGATTGTTCCGTAGGTGAAGAAACAGAAGAGCGACACTGGAGAGAAACAAAGCTGGTCTGTTAATACTTTACGCAAAACCTCAATAAACTTGGGATCCTTGGAGTAGATTTGTAGAAATTTGTACCACCAACATTGAACAAAAGCCATCACAAACCCCCAACACATAAACCCAGCAAGTCTATTAAACTGGAAATATGTAAGCTCCACAATGGGAGGAGGTAAGTCGCCAAAGTTGTTGAAGTCGCGCTCCTGTGATTCGTCATCCTGTTGTAGGTAATCTATGAATCGCTCTATGCCTTCATCGTCATCGATGTTTGACTCCATGCTGTTTCTTCCTTCTCTATCTGTGCTAGTATCTACATTAGTTTCATTATTGGCTTCAATATCATCAGAATATGCGCTGAATCCCGATGCTGGATTCATTCTAAGTGTGATATCATTGGAGTTGAACGAAAGTGCCGTGCCACTAGACCCATCATTATACCTGATCCCTATACCAGGTTGATTGGGTCTATAGCTAAGAATTGACTGTGCCATACTTTCTGATATGCCGTAAAGAACGAGATTCGTCACTATAATCGTGATTAACGAACTCTTGATGTAAAGGTCGGTGTACTTGGTGGTCAACTTGAACAAAAAGAACCCTAGTACTGAAATGATGAAGAAGTTGATTAATGGTATATTGTAGATTCTAACACAGTTTAGAAGTTTGACAATGGGATGCCGTTTCCGGCCGGGATCGTAAATGTCATCGGATTCAAGTGCCACTTGATCCCTTATGGCTATGGGCATGTCTAATGTAGTCTATAAGGTGCTGAAGAACGGATATGGTATATTGAATATGATAGTAATATCTAATCTAAGCCTGGGGTTTATATTGCGCGCTACCATGTCACGCCCCCACCACAAAATTTATATGGGACTAGCCTTAATGGGTTACTGCTACGATCATACCATGTACGTCTATTTGCATATATTACCTGGTTTCGGAAAGTAGATAATGAGAGGCTTCTAGAGTTGCTGGTCTACTCCTACTACTTCACTTCCTAAATAGTTGTGTCACGTGTACCTGCAGCACCATAGAAGAGCAACAAAAAACCTCAATCATGATAAAACAGGAACTTCTAAGCTATTCAGTACAACTGTAAGTCTTCTCTTCTTGATACCTGAACCATTTCTCTGGTTCTCCTACTGTGCTATCAACCCTTTCCAATGGATTGCAACCATTTTTGATGTTTTCACGTGACTGATGTGGCCCGCACGACTTTTCACTCCAATCAACGTTTGACAAATGAGCATTATGGATTCCGAAATAAAGACTATCTACAGTGAAAAATTTACCAGCCAGGTTATAAATCACATACGGAACTAGCAGTACTACCCGCAGCGATGTCGTACACCCCCAGCAACCAGCCTGTGAGATCCACTCCCCCACAATCGGATTATGAGCTCATCGATGTGGACCCCCATTTTCTGAGAGTAGTCAGATATTTCAGATCCCTGGATTTGGGTATCTGGGCAGCTACCACTGCCGCATTCCCATTGGCCCTTCAGGCTTGGGAAAAGTTGGAACCAGCAGAAGGTGCTTTCAAAGCTCCAGGAAAAGTGCCTGGAGGAGCCTTGAGAACGGCTACTCTTTTAGGGTTTGTAGGAGGATTCTATTTGGCCTATGTGAGATCGTCCAAGAGATTCTTGGGCTGGACGGAAAATTCTAGAGAAGTCAGCAAAGACAGATACGAGATCAAAAAGTTGTTGTCCCAAGAAAAGTTACCCTACCACGAGAACGTGTCAGTGTTGGACGACAGATTGAAGGATATTGCCAACAGAAACTCGCAGTACTCATTCACGGCTATAGCCATCTTGCCCTGGTTCAACTTTGCCCACCATCCATACCACGGAGTCAGCATCGACAAGTACTACGTAGACAGACCCGGTGAAGAAGCCTGGGGATTCAAGTTGAAGCCCTTTGCTGAAATCCAGGCCAAATACGCCAAACACATAGAGTAGACTTCTGGGATGGGATAGAATGGACACTGTTTCTTTGACAAGTGCCACAAGGACTACAAGTGCTATATGAGTTTAGCGAAGTGTGATGAGAGAAGAAGTAGTATTTCGTAAGCAGTGATTCTAGGGAGCTGCGAAAAACTCTAGGTACTTACAATTAAAGATACGTCAATTGCTGTCGATTAACAAGCGTCAACTGTTGTGCTTCAGTTATTGTACTGTCAAGTTATTAAATGAAGTTATTGTCTTAAAAAGCTAATTGCTTGTCATCACTTCAATGCGCTAATGTCTTCCAGAGGCAGTATCCCTATCTCTCCAGTCGTTTCTTCCAACATTTCCACTGGGACAATGCGAAAGCGTTGTCTCTCATCTTTATATTCACCATCAATACTTTGCATCGTTAAGAAATCTTTGTAGAAAGAGTAGAACACTTGGTTTAGAGAGTGAAGGCAGCAAGATATCTGCCTAATTGTAAACTTATTGATATTCTAAAGTTCTGCTATGGGTCCAGCTTTAATATCGACTACTTGCGTTTATTAGTATATATATATAACAACAATATCTCCCGATTACACTCTACTCTTTCCGTGTTATACCAGCAGCACGTAATCTTCGCTTACAAGCTCGCACTGAGTCTCCTTTCAATAATTCAAATTTATTTCCAGGCGTTGTAGACTATTTTCAAAAAACTATTTTTCAGTCGTGTCTCAGCAAGCCTTTGTTTACAAAACAATACACGACTGGTTTGCAACACCTCCAGTGTACTCTTGACTCTTCATTATCTTCATCTTTATTACTTATCTCGCCACCTTTCTTCTTTTCTCCATATTCCTCTACTCCACAAACTCCTTTCTTCCACCATGTCTGAAGAGCCCGACTACTCTTCGCTCCCGTTGGAGGAACGTCTCGTGCACAAAGTATGGAAAGTGAGACTTGAAGCCTACGAAGAAACCAGAACCCAGATCGAATCTTCCCGAAACGAAAATGACGTCTGTTTCCAAAACTTCAACAGTCACCCAGAGTTGTTTAAACAAATTGTCACCGACCTGAATGTAGTGGCCCAGGAATCAGGCTTAAAGCTTTTGGTTAATTATTTACAATTCGGTGGAACTGCCAGTATTGCTAACCGTCTCAAGTCTGCCGGGGCGATCCCAGCTATTTGCAAAAAAGGTCTTACATCTTCTAGAAAAAATACCAAGGACTTTGCTATTGAATTGCTTTTGTTGTTTGTCGAACTTTCCAAAGATGTCAACTCCGTAATCGAAGATATTCTTCCCTTATTGACTGATCGCTTACCAAAACTCGTAGCTGGCTCCGTCAACGCATTGGCTGTCATAGTTAACAATTACGGATGTCAGGTAGTGCTGCCCAAACCAATAATTCCCTATTTGGCCAAACTTTTTGCCCATGCCGACAAAAATGTACGTGCTGAAACGACCCAATTGACAGTTGAACTCTACAAATGGATGGGTGATGCTTTGGTGAAAATTCTTCTTCAAGAATTGAAACCTGTGCAACAGAAGGACTTGTCCAAAGCCTTTGAGGCCGTGAAAGATGCACCTGAACAGAAAAGATATACTCGTAGTCAGCAATTGGAGATAAAACGACGTGAAGAAGAAGAAGCTGCTGCTGCAGCTGCTACAGTTTCAGCTTCGACTGTAACCAAAGATGATATGGATATCGATATGGTGGACTCGGAGTCTTCTATTCGTGCCAATGCTGTGGCATTTGATCCTTTTGATCTTGCAGAGCCAGTGGATGTCTTATCCAAGTTTCCGGTGGATCTAGACGAGAGAATTGGCTCGGCCAAATGGAAAGACCGTAAGGAGGTACTTGACGAAGTGCTCGAGTCGTTAAATCTGGTAGTAAAAGTAGTTCCCACAGCGGATTACACCCACTTCTTTAGAATCATAGCTAAGTGTATGAAGGACGCCAATATCCAGGTGGTGGAAAATGCTGCCAATTCAGCAGAAATCGTCATCAAGGGATTGCAGGGCTCTTTTCCCAAGTACAAGCACATTCTATTGATGCCAATGGTTGAGAGAACTAAGGAAAAGAAAGCGTCTGTAGCCACAGCTTTGGAAAACGCACTCACGGCCATCTTCGATGCCACTAGTCTTAGCGATATCTTGGAGGAATCTATTGCTGGAATGAAATTGAAAGTTCCTCAAAACAAAATTGCTGCTGCCAGTTTTCTTCAGAAATGTTTAGTTTCGTCCAAAATACCGCCAACTTCTGCTGAAGTTGATAGCATAATGGAAATCGGCGTCAAGCTCTTGGGAGAATCACAGGAGCCTATAAGACAAGCTTCGACAGAAATGATTGGTACATTGATGAAAATTACAGGTGAGCGAGAATTGAAATCCTTTTTGGAAAAAATAGATGCGAACAGAAAATCGAAGATCCAGGCGTTCTTTGAAAAGGTCGACGTCAATTCCAAGCTTGGTTCGTCTCTGGGACCATCACAGCGGTCTGGTTCGTTTCAGCCAGCTGCTTCAGTCACTAGAGCTACCAGACCACCTTCTCAAGTAGGCGAAAAGAAGCTTACATCCGGAGGAGCCAGAAGGCTAGTACCGACTTCTTCGTCAATACCATCCAAGAGAGGAGCTACTTCTCCTGTAAAAAGATCAGACGATGTACCAAAAGTGTCAGCTCTTGGCAGAGGATTAACGGCCAGATCGTTGGCTTCTTCTCATGTACCTGCACCAGCACATCCAGCGCCTACTAGAGCCAGTCACGATAACTCCTTATCTGAAGAAGATAGAGCAGAATTAAATGAATTACGTAAAGAAAAGGAAAAGTGGCTAGATGACAGAGCTAGAGAAAGCCAGAGGTTACAGCAGGTAGAAACTGAGAATGCGACTCTTAAGTTAGAGTTGAATCAATTGAAGTCTACAGCTGACAACTACGTAAGGGACCATAACAACAGTTTGCTAATGATTCAGCAAAAGGAAACGCAGATCTCAAGACTTAATAACGATTTGGAAGATGCTAAGCAAAAGATTCGTTTTCTCGAACAAGAAATCGAAATGATGAATTTGCAACAAAAACCAGTTCAGAAACCTCAGACGTATGGTGGTTTTTATTCAAGTACGCAGCCACTGTTTGAGCCGAAGACTGCTGCATCCGTAGGTACTCCTGAAAAGCAGAGATCGAGAATCACATCTGGTGAACTCAGCTCAGGTGTTAAGCGACTTTCCATTGGCGGAGACATCTTCAAGGAGAGCCCGTACAACAAGAGCAGTAGCATCAGTAATAGAATCACCAGCCCGTCAAGAATGTCTACCATCACCAATACATTCAAAGACTCGTCCACCTCTGTCAGCTCAGAACTCGACACTAGTGATGATTGGAAACGTGCTGCTGAAGTGACGTCACAGTTGAAGGCCAGAATTGAGAAGATGAAGGCAAGATCTCGTATGGGCCAGCCTCTTTAGGCACAGAGTATAGACTGTAAACTAGTATAGTATCATAGTTAGAATAATTCGATTGTATTTATAGTATTAGATTTTTGCAATAATGTATATATTACTAGGAATGGACACATTGGAATGATAAAGAATTGCAAGCGACTATTAGGAACACTTGATTCGTGAGAATATTTGCTAGTAGTGTTTAAATTTGTACAAAAATTTATAAAAATTCCAAGATTGTCATGTGTGTATTCAATTACTTTGTTTGTGTATATCATTATGACTTATTGACGTGTATTGGCATCCGTCTACTTAGGCATTTATATATTTGTATATATTTGTTGCAGCCAGTGTTGCAGATGAAGCTGCAGTTCAGAAACGAGTTGTATCACGTGCCACTGATAGTAATAAATTACAGTCAAAAGGTCTGTAAATTCCTTACTTAAAGTACAAGAATAGAATGTATAAAACACAATGTATATTGGGATTACTTGTTCCTTTGATTATCTAACAGTTTCACCTTTTGTAAAATTCTTCTGCCTCATTAGATTTCTGTGGATGGAGCCAGCTTGTTTGACTCATGGAAATGAAGTCCTGCATAAATTTCACCAAATCCGATACCGGCTGAAAAAAAGACCTTCAGTCTAAAGAAAAGACTAGGATCCAGAAGTGAAAAGTAGAAAAATTCGATTGGAACCAGAAAGGCCGCTTTATAATTCAGAAGAAGATGTCGTCTAAGTTGAGAATCTTGGTTCCCGTTAAGAGAGTCATTGACTTCGCCATAAAACCAAGGATTAACAAAGCCCAGACTGGAGTCGAGACCAAAGGGGTCAAGTTCAGCATCAATCCATTCTGTGATATTGCCTTAGAAGAGTCTGTTAGAATCAAAGAAGCAGATAAAGACAAGGTGGAAAACATCCATGTTGTTTCCGTTGGCCCTGCAAAGGCTCAGGATGTTTTGAGAACTGCTTTGGCCAAAGGTGCCGACAACAGTACTTTGATTGATGTAGGAGATGAAGAGGTTGAGCCTTTAACTGTAGCCAAATTGTTGCAAAAGGTGGTGGAAAAGGATAAATCTAACTTGGTGATATTGGGCAAGCAAGCCATTGACGATGACGCTAATCAGACGGGTCAGATGTTGGCTGGTTTATTGAACTGGCCACAAGCTACCAATGCTTCCAAGATTGAAATAGATGGTGAAACCGTAACTGTCACCAGGGAAATTGATGGTGGTGCAGACACTTTGCGTGCAAAGTTGCCTTTAGTCATCACGACTGACTTGCGATTGAACGAGCCTAGATACGCATCCTTACCTAACATCATGAAGGCCAAGAAGAAGCCTTTGGATAAGTTGAAGCCAAGCGACTTGAATATTGATTTAGTCAAGAGATTGGAAACCTTGAAGGTGGTTGAACCACCTGTCAGAGAAGCCGGTATCAAGGTTGAAACTGTAGATGAACTTGTAGCCAAGTTGAAGGACTTGAATGCTATCTAGACTCGAAGAATAATTATCAAATCGATCTAGGACTTGTTGCCTAAGGTTCACTCCTCGTTCTTCAGAAACAATGTACATATACAAATTATTATAATTCAATCGTATTCAGTAGAATTCTAGGTCTATTGCACTATAACTAATGAATGGCCCCTCTTCTGTCTCTGTGCTATCTGTTAAAACAACTTGCTCCATTATGTTGCCTCTCCTCAAATATTGTTGATTGATGTGTTTTATTGAATGTCTCCAAGCGTTCCTATGGGTTCATTATAAAAGTGAAAGGTCTATCCTCTTCCAGACTCGAAACGCAATCAAGAAGGATAGTAGCTTCCCTTCTGTAGGCAATTAGATTTGCACGGTGAAGCAGTTCAACGTTTGCCAACATATTGGAATATTGGATAACAGTCAGTGGTCTGCGTTCAAGGTTCCGGATAGCCAGTTTAAGTGACCTCCTCCTTCTGAAATGATGACAAGTTCTTTGATATCCATATGGAACAAGCTCTTCTGGGTCTCCCCACCTGTTGAAGCGGAATTCGACTCCAGTTGAAGCATCTACATAATCTTCTTGATCACAAAACAATCTTCCTGTGTTGTATTTGATTGAAAGTTCACGGCCAACGACTGTTCCATGACAGCGGTTCTTACCACTGAAATCCAGACCCTCCTTTGATCCATCGTCGTGCGATGATTCTTGTGACTGTGAAATATCTTCTTCTTCTTCTTCTTCTTCTTCTTCTTCTGGTTCCTTTGCTTTTGATTCACTTTCAGAGGACGAAGATTCTTTTGATTGAGCAACTTGCTGGACGATATTTTCTTCCGGTGGAGAAATGTATTCAGTTTCAAGTCGAGCAACTAATTCAATCAGATCTGTAGTTGGGTCTGATTCTGGAAGTAGTAGCTCATTCTGGAGGGGATTTGGAATTTCTTCAACTACCTCTTCAGCAGCTTCCAGAGTGGCAGAACAAGGAGAATTTTGTGGTTCTACGACCACGGTTGTGCTGCGAGTATGAGTGGTTCCCGAGTTCTCGTTGACACTAAGATCCTTGCCAGTCAGCCTTGTTGTAAAAGTATCATTTTCATAAATAGCATGAAAACATTTTGAGATTTGAAAATTCGACTCTTGACAGTCAAGAGCAGTTTGAACGTCATTTTCACAGGAGATAAGTGCATTGGTAGCTTCCTCAAGTGGAGTTTTGATGCCATACTTTTCAATAATATCCTTGAAATCGTCCCAGAATGTGGTGTCTGGTAGGATCACCTCAAGCTTGTAGGGTTTGATGGATTTGCCGAAAGAACCGAGTCCATGCAGAGTATTGGATTCGTCGTTCGTGAATATGTTGTTAAAATCATCAGGTGACCTTTCTCCTTTGCAAAACTTAGCAAAGCCATTCAAGCTAAAACTCAGCTTAGTAGCTATGGATTGTATATTAAGTCTTTCAGCAAACTTGCTTGAACTTGGAATAGAAGTGGACTGGGCAGGGTTGCTCTGTCTGATATGTCGCTTGAGCTTCAGCTGCAAGTGCATGAATACTTTGGTAAGTGCTTTGTATTTCCAAACAAAATGAGAATCTTCCGACGTGTCAAAATTCAGTCTGACAGAGTCGAAGTTTCCGAAATTCCTTTCATCGGCATCCTTGGAGCATTTCGTAGAGTACGTGGGTGACTTAAACTCGTAGTCTGGTGGGTCACTGAGAGTGTGTCTGACCAGCTTTCTAAGTAGCATCCCAAAGCGTGGGACATATGCCGGAGTAATATAGAATTATAGATGTAGTTTGATAGAAGGAGGAGCTCTAATATGTGCCTATTGGGACTGACAGGGCTAACAGGCAACTCAGCCGTAACGAGAAAGGATTACGCTCATGAAAGTGTACAAATAAGTCCCCATTTGCACCCATTGTTTATATGCAGGTAGTATATTTCGCAGCCATTGAGATAGCGCATCATAATACGCCGATTGACTCTTGAACTTCCTCTCTCTTTAAAGAACCTGATAGGTTAGGTTCGTGTAGGATCACCTTGCTCCACATCATTCATTGCATACTACAAATCGTAAAATCCTGTCGAAGTCGCTCCCATACATGGAAAGTGCTAATGTGCACCACTGATAGTACAATTAGGCACGTGATGAATTTACTAACTTTCCCCACAAATGGTGTATAGGAATTTTCGTATTTCTGACGACAAAAGGTAAATATCTTTTTGACAACTCTTGAACAGAAATGACGACATTGCTGATATCAATTGAGTTTTTATCATCTGCTATCAGAAATTATGACCCGGCCACAGCAGACAAACCTCTCGTAATTGGAATTAGCGGTCCTCAGGGCTCTGGAAAGTCGTATTTGACCAAGCAGTTAACGGATGCTCTTAAGGAGAAATTTCCTATATTAAATATTGTTCTGTTTCTGCTGGACGATTTGTACTTGACACATGAAGCCCAGAACAAATTGAACGAAATCGCCAAAACTGATAATAACAAACTTCTCCAGGGAAGAGGATTGCCTGGAACCCATGATTTAGAGTTGGCTACCAAGGTCTTTGACTCATTGATAAATTCTGGTGCAGACAGACATGTAGTGAAGATTCCTCTGTATAACAAAGCAGCCTTCAATGGTGAAGGTGACAGAGCTCTGGAGGATAAATGGACTTCGGTCACAAGCCCAGCTAATATTGTCATTTTCGAAGGCTGGTTCAATGGCTTCAGACCATTACATATTGATCAGGTAAGATTGAAATTCTTGACTTCTGATCCGAGCGATATTCTCCAAAGACATAGACTTTACCAATTGGAGCTGATAAACCTCGGCCTCGAGGAATATGCGAAGCTTTGGGACTTGTTTGACAAGTTTATATTTATCGAGACACCAGACATTAATAACGTATACAAGTGGAGAATAGAGCAGGAACACGAACTCATTCAAGCTAATGGTGTAGGAATGAACGACGAACAGGTGGTTAAATTTGTTGATCGTTACATGCCCGTTTATCGCTTGTACTACAAAAAAATGTGCACAGAAGGAACTGTAAAAGAGAAGGATAGTAACCTCCTGTTGGTCATTGACGAAAACAGGAATGTTGTCTCGTCCAGAACGTTGTAGTTATCATATTACATAGACTCTAATAAATGGCACTGTATTTCTATATTTCACGTGCAATATCACGTGATGTGAATTCAATTTTCAGAAATCGATAAATAGATCTGTCAATCTGATATAAAAATGAAAGTCCAGAACAGGCCAAAATTCAAAAATAAACAGCAAATACTAGGTTTATTTCCGTAAAATTTGACATGACTGAATCAGAAGAGCTTACCAGTGGTATGTATATAATTTCCAAGGTGCAACTCCAACTAATAAACATTTATTAACAGATATTCAATTTTTCAGATGAGATTGCTTTGTACGATCGTCAGATTAGATTGTGGGGTATGGCGACTCAGTTGCGTTTGAGATCCGCAAAGATACTTATTATACGATTTGGAGGAATAGGGACGGAAATTGTGAAGAATCTCGTACTTGGAGGTATCAATTCCATCGAAATTATGGATAATTCGGTAGTTAAGGAAGAGGATTTTGCTACCCAATTCTTTCTTCCTAACGATGATAGTGTGATTGGCAAGCCAAAGTTGCCTTTGGTCATTGACAGAATAAAGGAACTCAATAGCCTAGTTAATCTCTCTATCAATATGGATCCTTTGGCAGCTTTTGAGAATCCACAGTACTTCACGCAATTCGATTTGATAGTTGCTACAGAATTAGATAAGACTACGCTTTTTCAGCTAAATGACATCACAAGAAGTTTTAATATCCCGCTCTATGTTGCTGGAGTTCATGGATTATTCGGCTATATATTTGCTGACTTAATCAAACATGTATCTGTCAGTGAAAAAGATACAGGCAATCAACACAGAGAGCCCAATACAAAATTAACAAGAACAAAGACGATTACTGACGTGGCTTATGACGAAAAGACTAAGAAGGAAACTATCACCATAAGTGATGACTTTGTGCCCATTTCTGAGGTATTGACTTCTCGCAACTTGCCCACCCAGTTGAATAAGAGACAGATGAGAAGGTTGTCTGCAGCTTTACCATTGATATTTGCACTCTTTGATATAAATAAACCAGCTGATCCTGAACAAGTTGTGGACGAAGAATTGTTGGCAGAACAAGGTAGAAAAGTTTGTAAAGAATTGCAAATTCCAACTACTGTCATCAGTGAAGAATACGTTAGATTGTTAAGCAATCAAGCATATACCGAATATGCTCCTGTCACCGCTATTCTTGGAGGAACATTGGCCCAAGACATCATACAATTCTTGAGTAAGAAAGAAAGTCCAATTAATAACGTCTTGATATTAGATTCCATAAAGTCAGAGATGCCTATATATGCTCTATAGATACTAACTATATATACTAGTACCGATTATTTGGAGTTGGGAGTGATTCCTCGGCCCTTGCGTTTCTTAAGATGTATGGTGTCTTTGAGGAATTTCAAAGAGTTATTCAATTTGACTCGTAAAGCTTCGTTTCGTGTAGTTTCTTCTTTAATGTCGTCAATCAATTTTCTCTTTCTTGTATCAAACAGTTTAGACTCCTGCAAGCTTGCTTCGACTATTGCATCTAGTTTCTTCTCGTTGTCATCGATTTTTGCCTTGATTGTTTCAATCTGTGTTTCCGATTCCTTTATGGAGTCGACAGACTTTTGGTACTCCCTCGTAATGTAATTCTTTTCTTCATTCTTGGCACTTATCTTCTCAATATAATCCTTGATTTTCGTTTGAGTCTCCCAGATCTCATACTGATTCTTGAAAAATTCCGCCTTTGTCTCATCATCTATCTTGTTGACTTCAATGAAGTTTGCTATGGAATTCTCGAGTTCTTTTATCTTCAGTTTGTGAGCTTCGATCTCCTCTGATTTTTTTATAATCCACTTGTTGGCTATATTTACTCTGGACTCAGAATGGGAAATATCGTCGAAGATATTCGATATTGCCTTTCTCATTGACTTTTCTCTTCTTCCGAGTTTATCCTGGATTTCCAGTTCGTTGAACTTGACATAACTGTTGTATTCTTGTTCCTCAAGTTGAAGTTCCATATAAGCTGTGTTCAATTGCATGATCAATTTGTGGGTCAATATTTGGTTAGTGTAGCCGTTATTTTCAGATGACGAATGGATACCAATAAGTCTGTGGAAGTTGTTTTTCAACGGATTAGTCACATACTCCAGCTCCAATCTTTTGGTTTCGTAGTATGTTGGCTTCTTTACATCTTTTGGCTTGTCTTCTCCAGCAAACACGTCCGCTGAATCATATGGCGTGTAATGAAAGTGAACTTCAGTCAATAAGGACCGTTCTACATCAATAGCAGTGAAGCGAGGAATCTTGGGCAAATCAGGTAATGGCCAAGCTGGAAATGTGGCACTTCTAGCGCTTGATTTGAACACTTCGTCAAAGAATTTGGCTGATAGAAACGTCAACTTCTGATTGTAAATGGGGAAAATGTCCGGTGGTAAGTTTCCAATGAAATCTCTCAAACAAACAATGGACGAAATCAATTTGTATATATAATCCAGCTGGTGCTTATCTTTTTCGTAGTACAATTTACAGTGTTCGATTGTTTTCAAAGGTACCAATCTGATGATAATAGCTTCACCTCTACGATTCTGGGATCGCAAACCTTCGAAGAAATCACTACTCGTATCGACATATCCGTCAAACACAATCAAGACGTCGAACTTGGTAGCATTGAGCTGATCCCTGTCTTTCAAGATGTTCCCATCGCAGGGTATCAAGTGGATGGTAGTGGGAGCACCAGTCGGATCGCTACTAGTGTTTCCATTACCGTTATTGTTGCTGGTTCTTCCAGCCTTTTTCGACTCTCTCTGGACGTTGTTACCAACGTACCTTCTGATATTCAGGTTGCCTGAGCAGCCTATCAAAAGCGCTTCTACAAGGTCAAAGTATTTTAAATTGTTGTTCATAACAACACCAACGTTTTTTGCTTTAGTGATGTTGTTCAGGATTATCACGTTCATGAGGTCACGAAGCACATTGAATTTACCACTGGTATCTGCCAATTTGCTGGACATATCCTTCTGGGCCAAGTTCTTGGGCATATAATGGTTGATGAGTAGGTACGGATGAGTACTGACAAGCATACAGTTGTCTACACAGATCTCCAACGACTTGATAATGAGGTCAGCATCATCATTCGTTTCGCAGTACTTCAAAATATCCGGATAATGGAGCGAAACAATCTGGTCAGTGAGTTCTTTTTGGAACTCAAACATCGGTGTAGGAAGGTGGTAGTCTCCACTATCATTAATGGTCTCTAGGTGGAGGTCTATAATGGGCGGCTCCGGTGTTCCGTCCAAGATCTTAAGTAAGTTCATCTTGTCGTATACAAGCTATAATGTGGGAGCAGAACAATTACAATTGCTGAACGGCAATAGTAGATAGAAAGAAGGATAAGTATATAAAGCTCGTTTGAACTTTGGTATTTTTCAGACTGTGCCTTTAGAAGGCGCACTCAGCGAAAATATAAAAAGTTCTCTGCTGGCTGCAGCCTTATCTATTTGCAGGTTGAGTTGCACCCAAAGATAGAGGGTTTCCATTTAAAGTTTCGACATGAAGTGAAAATTGTAGAAAATGGTTTTTTACGTTGTATACCATCATAATTGCAGAAATCTGTTTCGAATTCACGTTACATTTCTATACGAAGCCTATCTTTCTATGTTCTATACTAGCTCTTCCACAACTTGACGGTTCTGTCCCATCCCGACGATACTATTGTACTTCCATCGCAACTAATATCACAACTCATCACTTTGTCGTTGTGTCCTCTAAGGGTCTTAACCTTGATGAAATTGTCAGCTGACCAGATATTTACAAGTCCATCAAAAGAAGAGGTAACGAGAAAAGAGCCATCGGAGTCGAGAACTTCAGGATTGTCTCCATTCTCATTTGCAACTTCGGTCGAAAGTACATTAGACACAGATCTCCTGTTAAAAAACCGCACGTCACTTACGAGCTTCGTATGCACTGGAATTGAAAATATCTCCTTGAAGTCTCGTTGGAGTTTTCGAAGATCCCAAATCTTCACCGAGCAGTCTCCACTAGCTGTAGCCAAATGGTACCCGTTTGGCGACCAGTCCATACTGTAAATACCTTTTATATGTCTTTCAAGTGTAACTATTGATCTTCCTGACCGCATATCCCATATTCTTCCAATAGCATCAAAACCTCCAGAGGCAAATAAACTGCCGTCAGGATGAAAAGACCCAGCAAAAACTTCTTTAGAATGACCCTCTTGTTGCAATAGTGCATTTTCGGGACGATTGACATCCCAAAGCTTCCATGTCTGGTCACATGATGTCGAGGTTACGAATCTACCACTAGGATGAAACAACGTCTTAGTAATACGATTATCATGGGCTGCCTTTATAGATACGACGGGCTTTATTACTTTCGTCTCTGACTCCTTATTAACTTTCCAGAAGTTTATGTTTCCTTCATTACCTCCTGAGACAAGAAGATTGCTGTCTGTATAGACATCCCAGTCTATAGCACTTACTTTCTCTGAATGATACCCAGATGCCAGCTTAAACTTAGTTGATAAATCTCCAGAATCTAAAATGTAGATTCCTCCATCCCACGAACCTGTCGCTATCAATTCACTATCTTTTGAGAATCTCACGGCTGATAGAGCTCTAGTATTACCTTGTATAAGCTGAGTGCCAAAAAGCTCGTATTTGGCTAGTTGTGAATTAATGTGTCGCCTATGTTTGAGATACTTGATAAAGCTCTGGTCTTTTGTTTTCTTTTGTTGTTTCTCTATTCTCTTCCTTGCCCTTTCCAACGAAGAATGGAGTATTTCTTCTCTGGCTGTGTACAATTCCTGTTCTCCAGGTGTATAAAAGTCTTCGTCATCCTCGTTTTCATCGCTTTCTTCGTTTTCTAACAATTCATCTTCTTCCATTTCATAGTCAAAGTCAAAATTAGTATGTTTCTTCTCGGAGAGAAGCTTTATAAGTCTCTGTCTACGATCAGAATCATCTTCTCCAAAATAAGTTACAGGCTCTCCAAGCTTTCTGAGCTCTGCGCGGACCTCTGGATCGGATGTAGGGACAGTTTTCGCATCAAAACTAGAAGATACACGATTTCGTGGATCATTTAATACGGTAACTCCTTTACCCCCCATATCACTCGTTTCTGTGTTGCAATTGACGTTTTCTGTAGGTTTTTTACTAGTTCTATTTTTCATTTTAAACTGAATAAAGATGAGTTCCACTAATCCTGCATATTCATTCTTCACTCCATCATATACTTACACTTTATTCTAAACTATAATACTTGCTACCAGATGAATGGAAAGCTTAGAGGCATTGGTGATGCTTCTGTTGTTATGGTTATATCTAATTCTACTGTCGGTTTTTCTAGCTTTTAGTGGTTGGCCTTGAGAATTCTATCGGCATACTGGGCAAAGTTCTCAGAATCATTAACCATTTCGTCCAAGTCTGGCTGGCAGAACACAGCCAAAGTGTTTCTAGCGATATTTGGAATCGAAGTTCCTTTGACATAGTGGGGTACTGCCAGGAATTTTCCTCGAGAAACTTCCTGGAGAGTAGATCCAGTCTGGAAAGCAAGACATTCGGGAGGAATGTTCACTTTAACCACTTCATTCTGTCTGTCACGAATGTACAAACCCAGTTCAGGGTCTGGGGATTTATCAAGAGCAGCGGTTAGACCCTTAGATTCGTCGATGAACAAAGCAGATGTCAATCCTGTGAGACAAGAGTGGTCCAAATGCTCACCGCACCAGTCATCATCTTTGCCCGATTCCGACGACGACTTCAGTGGAAAATAATGGAGTAACCTTGCCTTCGTACAAGTCGAGTTTTTCACAATTCGTTCTAAGTAGTTTTGTTCGTAGTTGGGAGAGATTTTGCTCTCTGTAATGAATTTGTCACAATTAGCAGCTACAGATTGGGCTACATCTATGATTAAGCTAATAAGCTCCTTAGCATCTTCTTGAAAATTTTCAAGACCTTTGTGATCTGCAGAAGGCCACATATTGGCTGTGGTGTATGCCCTGTGGTTGATGAACTCTTTGGTCAATTTTTCCGTCGGTCCTTCCCACTCAGGATTCTTGTGGAAGGCACAGTTCACATAGTAGGAACCTTTGTTAAAGTCTGGTTTTCCTGAGTTAGCCAATATTTCTTTACCACAAGACCAGCCTGTTAACCACATTGCCTCCTCTGATTCTAGATTACTTAACACGTCAGGCCCCAAGTTGGCCAATATCGAAATCGACTTCAACACCTTCAATCTGAGATCATGAAACTTCTGGGGTAAATCTTTGATAACGATGATTCCTAACGACTGGGGTCCAAAAGCTTCTGCCAAAGTAGCATGGTCAATTCCCTGGACTAATTCCTTTAAGGAAACTACTACCGGAGTTCTGACAGCAGCATTCGTCATTTTTGGTGAAGAAGAAATGGTCAAGTTGCAACCTTTTCAAAGAGAGTGAGGCCAGAAAAAAGTTTGAAAGATCAGTACATTTTGTCCCAGTTCAGGAATATTTGTCGGAATTTTCGTGGAACGGCACGATAAAACTGAAATTGAAAAATTGCAAAATTGCAAAATTTGATACGAGATAGAATAATTAAGTAAAATATATGAACAATTTCTACTACTCTCTAATGGGTGAGGTTAGAAATGAATACACTAAAGCACTACCTCAATATCCCTACAATGGAACCTCTTCACTGTAGAAATCAGAAGTACTCGTCTACATACTACTTTTCTCAATTCGGTGCCAGGCAGAATGAGATTTTGTTATATCTTCGGGAATACCAAAATTCTTTATCATTACAAAAAAAACACCAAAACTAATAAAGAGAGAGCCCACCAGTAACCAGCCTAAGTGAGGAGCAAAAAGGAAGCCCGATGCGGGGGTCGAACCCGCAACCTTTTGATATCCAGTTTATAAGAGTCAAACGCTCTACCGATTGAGCTAACCAGGCAACAGAGGAAACAGCCCGATGCGGGGGTCGAACCCGCAACCTTTTGATGTCTAACTTAAGAGTCAAACGCTCTACCGATTGAGCTAACCAGGCTGGTAAAGAAAGCCCGATGCGGGGGTCGAACCCGCAACCTTTTGATGTCTAACATAAGAGTCAAACGCTCTACCGATTGAGCTAACCAGGCATTTCTTGTTCGTATGGTTTCTCTATATTTTCCAAGAGACATGAAAATCACGTGTACTAAAAGCATGATTTGCGCGTGATCTGTAAAAATTTTTGAATCTTCGGGTTTCCTCTTGGTTGGCCCATGCTACATTGGGTGATAATAGCCTTTATCTCTAGTTTATAGCTGTTCATATGTGTTAGTACGTTCAATGTATGCCACTAAGTCAAAAAGGGCCTCTCCCTATTAAAAAAATACTAAGTTTCTATTAAGATTCGATTTTAATCGCAGTATATATTATTTGAGAAAAAGATTCAATTTTTAAAATAAATCATGGAAAAATATGTCACATTGTCAAAATATCCAAGATTGAGCCCAACTGTAAGTGTGATGCCTGGATTATGATCTATTTTTTTTAAAATGTAAAGGTTTGAAAGTTACGCCTGTCGTGAAGTCATTGTTAGATAGTCTGAAGATTTACATATACAAATCCACTATGTCACCATATTCCTCTTGTCCAGGCGAAGCTTGTAATTCGCTAATTTGCAATAGTTTGGAGTATATACTTTGTTGGTGAATGTCAGAAACAGCCTTGGAGTCGACCTTCAAATTGTTTGCATCGTCCAAATAAGGTAGTTTCTGCAACTCTAATTGTCCCGTGCAATCATTCGAGCCTCTTCTCTTCATAGGGAAAAATATGATGTTGTGAATTTTTGTCTGGAAAGTGGATTTCATGAGCTGATACCCCCTATTGTTTTTTTTGAAGAACCTATAGAGTTCTTGTGAGAGTAAATTGCCATCGGAACATCTTTCAAGAATTGAGTCCAACTCTTCATCTGAAATCTGTAGGTTCTTACTTTCAATAAAGCCCAAGATTTCTGTTCTCTGCTGTCTTTTCTCAATCTCCTCTGAAGATAACTGAGTATATATCATTATCGACAAGGATGATCTTTGTTTGCTTCTTGGAGAGATAAGTTTCAGAAGAAATTTTATATAGGTTCCTTTTGTAAGTTCTTTTAGTAGTTTGGTATCTACTTTTTCATTCCCATTGTCTCCCAGGAATCTATATGTTCCACTAACTATTTTCTCCCAGTAATTTCGATGGATTTGGTAATTTTCAGAATTAAAGAGAAAATTACTACTATTATATGAGGGTGTCATGGAATATACTAAGTTACAGGGTAAATCTTCTTCTTGATAAATGTTGCTGTTTAGAAATGGCTCAATAACATTTTTAGAAAATTCCGGTTCACTGTAAGTTTCTATTTTAGACACCCAATCTTCTATGAAATCATTAATTCCCTGAAGTACCTGTTCTGGTTTATAGGATCCACTTAGGATACAAAATTGTATTCCAAGTATACTTCTACAGACTCGTAAACCAGAGAGCACAGTGTAACCAAATTGCCTTTTGGTTCTTAGTTCAATGCTGATATTGGTAGAAAATAGGAATGAAGTTAATTTCCCAAGAGTTCTTGTTGCTTCATTTGCTCTTGTACCTATTTGAATGAAATGGTAAAGTGCATTTAGAGGATCTTCTTCATTGGAATTGGAAACCTTGCTCAAATATTCCTTACCACAGGGAATGATGTTAGAAGTTGGAAGTAACGGGGAAGCAGCTTCATTACCAGAAGTATGAGTGAAGTTGATGTTCTTGGTGAAAGATTTGACCTCATTCTGTTCTATTCCTCCATGTATAAATACTCTTAGGTAAGTATGTTGTACAAGCTCTTGTGTTAGTTCCAACAAAACTTCTCTATCGATTAATTCTATTTCAGCGATTCTTTCTTCAAGGTTGATTGTATCCTTCTCAAGGTAAAGAATGGACCCAGCAATTGACTGTTTGATACCATTGCTTTTGGATAAGTCCTCTAGCTCTTTCCTAAGTTTAAGTCTGGCAGAAAGGAGTTTTCTATAAGGTATAATTGGAAGAGTGAAATTGAGATACTTCTGAATCAGATGCATGATGTAGGAGGACACACCTTCTATGTTCCTTTTTGGGCCTGTTATATTGATTGTGATTGATGGGATACCAGTTAAATTAGAATATAAAGCCCAAGAATATCCATTCAACTCTGCAGGGTATAATTTCTTTCTAAGCTCCTCGCCAATTAGCTCGCAAAGTATCTCTAACCCCATGTAAGCTCTTGATATTTTCCTGCTAGTGTTTAGTTGGTATTGAAATGAAGTAAGTACCTTTGACTTAAACTGGAGTGTTCTTTCAGTTTTGTACCAGAATTCATGACCTGACGAAAATTCAACCAAAGTAGGTTCATCCAAGTTAAACATTGATTTTGCCTGATAGCTGTTGTCAATACTATCAATGCAAACCAGATGCAAAAGACTGTTTATTTCTTCTATTGAGAAAGAAAGGAATTTATTTCTTTTTCTGTTCCTCAACAAATATGGTGTCGATACTAAAAAGTCGGGTTCTCCTAAGCTGAATAGTTCATATTGGAAATTGTAATATTGGTCAGCTCTAGCTCTTTCAAAAGGGAGAAGCATTGGGTGAGTCCTGCTTACCAAGTCTCCAATATAGATTATACTTATATTCTTCCAGTTTAGGTGTTGGTATGTTGCTTTCATAAAAAGATCTACCCAGATGTGTGGATCGGAGAAATCCTCATCAATGTCCCTCTCTCCTCGAAGTAGGTTCTTGAGCCCTAGTTTATCAAGATCTTTTTGCATTTCCATCGAGAATTGAGCAACTTCGTCGACACTGCCAGAATGAGGTTCCAGGAAATAGAAGGAAACCTTCGAAAGAATAACTAATTCGGTTATATATTGTACCAAAATGCGGTGATTTTGAGGTTGAGACAAACTCTCAATGAATCCCAAAAGTTTGCTTTTAATAAGATGCACATTTTTCGCACCCAATTTTGTTATCTCCATACCAATATTGAGAATTGCTTCATTGATAGTTATGGACTCAACTGACACAAATATTGAAGAAACATAATAATCTTCATTTTTAAGTTGATAAAATATGGATCCTTCAGATTCGTCTCCAATGATGTTGCACCATATATATTTAAGAAAAGAAAAATGACGCATGGAACCTGAATCTGGAAGAGAAAAGAACATATTAAGCTTATTGAAATTTCCACTTTTGACATATAGAAATTTGTTGAGTGAACCTTTTGGAAAGGCTAATTCGCTCTTTGTATGATTGTTTGCATCCTGGAGAATATTCATACCAGCTGTGCTTCTTGGTGTAGCTTTTCCTTTTTCAATGTCACTGAAATTGGTGATGGCTAGCTTTTGCAACTGGGCTAGAGATTCTGGTCCTTTCAATACTACAGTTATGTTTTGCGCATCATAGTTGCTTCTGAAATACTTGTTGAGTTGTTGTTTTATGTTTATCCTATTCCTTTTGGGGACATGTGCTAGTGTCGCTGCATTTCCTGTTCCAAACCTATGGAAGGGCAGGTTCTTATTTGCCAAAATCCTTAAACCATGGAAGAAAATCTTATTAATATTAGAAATTGCTGCATTGTGTTCATCTTCCACTGCTTGTATTTCTGCTTTGATGTAGTTTTCAGGAAATAGAGGAGTCTTGAAAAAACTGGAAAAGACCCGAACAGCATGTGTGCAAATTGGTTCTCCATGTTGTTCGTTGTCGGTGACGGGCAACTCAAAGTAATAGCATGTCTGCTCTCCAGTTGTGGATGCATTGCATTTTCCTCCATTTACATCTATCAATTCGAGAAACTCGTTGGGTTTAGGGAACTCTTCCGTTCCAAGAAATAACATGTGCTCACAGAGATGTGCTAGACCAGGGACTTCGTTGGGGTCCTTGTTTGATCCACTGGCTACACAGACTCCGCAGGCAAGAGTATCATTGGTTGGCTGCGAAATTAAAAGAACATGCACTCCGTTAGCTAGTCTGATAAGTCTGTAAGACTTGTCTGAGTTGTAGAGCGAATTCTGAAAGTTTACCGCGATAGCAGTGGCCGAGAAATACAGCGAAGCCATTGGAATACAGACAATAGGAGCATGATATAGTTGAACTTTGAAATGTTCATTTGCAATCGCCTGTCTTTCTGTATTTGATGGTAATCTGCCCTGGACAAATGTTTCAAGTTGCAAGCCCCTGCCTAATCGGGACGCAACAAAAGAAATCTTGGAAATTGCTTTTGCTGAAATTGCGACTCCTATCCAAAAATAGTAATATGTCATCGTGACTTGTATCACGTGTGATAATGTCAACAATCGCCTACCTTCAGCCAGCAATGCGAGGAACGGGGCCAGCTCTGTGGAGCAGGGGCAGACAGAAGACGACATGGTAGTAAAGAATGGACATTTCATCTGATAGTCTGGTCCAGCTGGTATTACACTCCGGGTAAGTTATGGAACCATGTTCGTTCTAGAACGTTTCCAGAGCAATTAAACTCCGATCACTATCTAATCGGGATGATAAGGCAGTTCGCGGGGTCGTGCATGCCACAATGTGTGACAATCACCGGTCGTGCACCAAGGCCAAAATTGCTTCTGTTCTGCTAGGCTGGAATTGCCTGTACCACACTGAATCCATGATGGTTGAAAGTCTGTCATTTGCCAATCAATGCTTTTACAGAAATAGTATTTCAGTTAACATTTACATTTTCCATTCCATTAAGCACTGAGTCCAAATCCCGGTTCGCCAGTGAACTCTCTGCCGAACCAAATCCCGTCCTTGTATATCAGTGTAAAGAAGCAGACAGTAGACTAGGACTCAATTTCCAGTCTCTATCTCAGCACATTTATTCAGCCGATATCCAGCCGACATCAGCACAAGTCAGCACAGTCACAAAGTAATACTCGATTTCGTCAGATCATTAACATCCACACACATATCAATAGCAGTACCGCAATATCGTAAATCATATACTTCATATTTGCGATAAACACAACACATCAACGTTTCTACAGCTTACAATTCGAATACTCGTCTCTTTGACAGCCATAAGTCCCAGTAAAAACTTCCGTATATGTTGTATTTCCCGATATAACCATGTCCAACCAGTATATCTACAATAGCTACCAGCAGTATTCGCCCAACGTAGCCCACAACTCGTTGGCGGTGCTCCCAAACGCCAACACGAGCCCCACGTCGAATCTTGCCTATATGTCACCTCCTGGCTCAGGCAACTCGTCTTTGGCTGGCAGCTTGTCTTCATCTGCCACTTCCTCCACCTCCTCCAGTGGTTTGGGAGCAGCATCGTCGCTAGCAGCTTCCAACTACTCGTTCCATACTCCACGCTTGAGATACTACTTGTCCAAGCTGTTTGATGTAGAAGACGACTTGGAGTTCTGTCCAGACATTCCAGACTCGCTCAACACCAGTCCCACCATCAAGAAGTTCAACCCGTATACGGCATCTGTGTTCTCTCCTTCGCAGGAACTCAATGGAACTTCCTCTGTGTCGTCCAACTCTTCTTCCAATGCGTCGTCGTCGCCACGCGTGCACACTCCACGGATCAAGAAACCGTTGGAAATCATCAACCCCCAGACCAAGATGAGAGTCGGATCCCCTGCAACAAAGTAAAGTTGTGTGGTTCTTAGGACATAAAATCATCGGGTATGAGTTGAGTTGTGCACACGGTTGATGATGGACCACGGATTGGATAGCTCTATGATTGAGTTGAATGTATATTATCACCAAATTTTCATTTCCATGGCTTTTTTATTACCATGGATCTTGGTTTGAGAATATCTTTTGATTTTCATTGTATTTCATCAATATTTAATTTCATTAACTTTGATTTTCAATTGAAATTCAGTACTTTATTGATGATTTTCATACATTCACGCTTTCCGAACTTGAACAATATTAGAATTTTGACAATAGATTTATTTATTTTGGGGTCACTATCATCTGTCTGTTATTGAAGTGCATGCATTGACTTTTATGTCTTTTGAACATTATACAACTATTTAATGTTTTGTTTTACGAGGTTATGGATTTTGTCATTATTATTTCATTCTTATTCTTATTATTGGTCCTGATTGTACTTTTATTTTTACCATTCATTTATAATCAAACAATCTAATCAGTGAGAACCTGACGTCCGGCGCAAGGCTGGCTGGTGTCTTCTCCATGTCATTTACTAAATGTGTACTAATACACAATATTATTACGTATATTCAATTTGCCTTGTAGTGGCTTTCTCTGAGTAGTGACTTCTTTGCATTAAGCCATAGTGGAGTTTCTGAGGAATGACTTAACCTGGGGCTATGAATTCTGCTATACGACTTAAGTGAGTCGTTTATCTTTGCGGTAGAGCTCATGACGTAATGTCAATTCCACTTCTGAACTTTAATCTAAAGAAGCAGCAGATTCCAGATGGTTTTTGACTTTAAGCCACCATGCGAAAATATCAAACGTCATAGAGGTGGGTGTTGGAAAGTTCGGAACGAAAATCAACAGAGACAGTTATTTGTATATGACATGACCCCAAATGCTTTGTAGAAGATAGAGCTGAAGTCAAAAGTTGTCAGTTCAATCAAGAGTCGTCATATATAATGGAGGAAGACGACACAATTGATTCTCGAAACAGAGTCATATTCAACATTGAAATCAACTTATAATTTCGATACCACAAGTCTCAATTCTTTAAATGAAGCTCACCATCATTTCTGCTATTATTGCTGCTTTCTTGAGAGTTGTCCAGGCTGTATCATTGGATTCATCTGAAGACACCTTTCTCACCAAGCTTGCTGAAGATGCTGCATTGTACCCTGAACAATATGCTCAATTCTTCCGTACTGCTACTGTCTCTGCTCCTTCAGCTTTGGAAGATTTTGCCAAAGACGTTGCAACCTTCACTGACGAATCATTTACTACTCTTTCTGCTGTCCAGAACTTGGATGTGTCAGCCATAGAGTCTTTCGCAACCAATTTCCCATGGTTTCTGCTGAGATTGGAACTTACAACTACTAAGACTGCTGCTGGTAAAAATGCCAAAACTCTGGCAACTAGCTCTAAATCTTCTTCTACTAGTTCTTCTGGTTCTGGTAGTAAGCAATTTTTTGTACCTGGAATGTTTTCGGCGGCAGGTCTAATTGCCCTATTGCTATAGGGAAGTCTGAAATTTGTGCCTCCGTGCTCGCATGAGCATATCGTGCACTCAATCCAGCCAATGGCTTTCTGGTGTTTACAAATATAGGTTCAGGCCAACAGGTTATTTTTTCTGGTAACTTTAGGCTAATCAGGCTATGATCTCTCCCTTGAATTGTGTGAAATTGAGGGATTTTGCAGTAATAACCTCCGTATTCAATAGAACCAATAAATGCGAGCATTGTTTTCCGAAATTCTCCTTCAGATACCCGAGCCGTTGTTGCAGGCGAAAACACAAAATCGCAAAGTATATCCGAAATGAGGATTCTTCGCCAGGCTGTTGCCAATTGTAGAAGGATATTGAATCCTGGGTGTGATTGTTGAATTAGAGAATTCGACTCCGTTGTATGCACATGCAGCCAAAAGCGCAAAACCCTTGCAGCACACATGAAAAATATCGGCATAGAAAGAACATTTCCAGTCTTTGCAGCAGAAAATACAAGGGGGGAATTTCAGGTTAATACGAGGGGGTTGAAATTACCGTTTCTTACGAGCCTGTATCTGTTCAGTGTAACCTCGCTACTCATTAAGTGGTGAGATCTGCGCGCTACTGTTGTGAGATCTGCGAGAATACAAGAACATAGTTTATGGCATTTGTGCCAAGATAAAGAATTGAAACAATAAGAATTAACCTCGGATAATCACTCTCAGTGCAAATGCCTAGGGATCACCAGAAAGATAAGTGAATTTGAATTATGAAATGTGTTCGTGATCGTCGGCTATTGCTAGTCTTTTACCAATTCCAGACTATTTGATCTACGTTTGCACAAAAGAATTGTCTCAATATTTTACAATTCACCGGATTAGAAAGGTTGAATAAATCCGATCTAAACTCACTACAACGGTGGCTTCGTTGGCAAAGCTTCTTTGGTAAGAATATAGATCATACGGCATTTTGAATTAGAAACTTCTTATTGTGGGCTAAAACCAGACAGATGGCTTAACGTCTGAAATAGACTCTTTTTTTACGAAATGGCTTTCTTTATTACGAAATGGCTTTCTTTATTACGAAATGGCGAGAAATGCAATTAAAGTCGAACCTATTTATTACTTAGTGTATAATTCTTCATACCGGAATATGGAAAGAAACCAAAGATGGACTTCATGATGATATTACCTAGGCGATATCTTAATGAACTTTAAAGCAATGATATCGATGGTTAAAGAAGACGGCGATACTTTTTTTTTTACTAAAAATGGCTTGTATTACAACTCAATTCCAACCTATCTACTACATAGTATATAAATCATCCTCTAATCCATACCGAAGTGTGGAGGAAATCCTAAGATAAAAACCTCCGGGTGATATTACCTAAAAACTAGGTGGTACCTTAAAAGATACTGCATACAAAATATTAAATATTGCGGCACGGATGTTTTATCTTCATACGCAGAATGTGACATAAATAGTCGAACCTTTCATCAACAAAGATCCGTGATAGTTTAGTGGCTAGAATTACCGCTTGTCGCGTGGTAGACCGGGGTTCAATTCCCCGTCGCGGAGATTTCTTGCGCAAATGGTTTAGTGGTAAAATCCAACGTTGCCATCGTTGGGCCCCCGGTTCGATTCCGGGTTTGCGCATTCTTTTTTACTATTTCACCACGCAATATAAGACTTTGTACAATGTACCTTCTTCGTCTATCTTCTATTGTAGAAAGTTGCTTGTTCCTAGCGCAGTCTGGAAACAGCTGGCTTGACGTGAAGAAGTATTACGCGAAGAGGATGCGCTGTGTGCAGTGCTTTTGGGGTTTAGTTTTGAAGAAATGCGAACCCCAGAAGAAATGTAAATATTCGTTTAGTAATTTGAAATTATATTACTCTTACACTCTTTTTGTTATTGGATCAATCAGCTAGGCAGTTTTCTGTAAATATAGCTTAAATCGTCGTTCATTAAAAGATACAAAGAGTCAACTATCAAATTTAACCTCTGAGACAACTCCATTTCATAAGATTGGTGAAACTTGAATCAGGCAATAAGAGCTAGCAACTATTCAAATTTACACTAAGATGTCTACAACACAGCAGCAGGAGCATCGTAAGTATCGCGATACGATTTCTACGTGTCATATTGATTCGTGTTTATTCGTTCATAAGTTATTCTTCTCATACTAACAATTTATTAGAGGGAGTTCCAGACAGACGCCTGGCAAAAGGACGGTTCAGCTGGGTTAGACGGTTGATGCAGGGCCAAAGCAGACAAGCCGTTGCACCCTCCGGATTGGGTGCCCCCAGAGGCAATATCTATGAACCACGAAGTAGCCGAGGACTTTCTGGAGGTTCTGTAGCTGTAGCTGGTGGGAGTAGAAAAAGCAGAAGAGCAGCAGCAGCAATATCAATCAATGCTGGATCTCATTTAAACGAAGCGAACGAAAACGGTGAAGCTGATGATGACACGTACACTTACGACAGCGACATGCAGTCGTTTGCCACAGAAGGTAGAAGCAGTATTGGACAGAGAACGTCTGTTTCTGACAATATCAGTACTATACCATTGAAGCTGATAACTTCTGCACAATCTACTAAATCGCCTTCTATTCTTAGTGACGGAGTTCAAGACCAAAACTCAATAAACGCCTCGACAGCGGAGACATCCATAACGCCAAGTGTCCAAACAACAACGCATTTGTCCCCTTCCAACTATACCACCCATTTGGCTGTCGTGCCGAACGGACAGGAGAGAGACATTGAGTCTATTGTGACGTTGGCCAGTTCGACTCGCCGCATACGCAGAAGAAGTATTGACACCAACTGTAGCACTGCGGGGATTCCGCCAGCGTCCATCATGGAACGTCTCTCAGTCCAGCCCACGGCTGCAAACAGCACCTATGCTGTCAGCATCAAGACCAATGACAGAACCAGCCAGACAGAGCCTTCGCAGAGTAGCATGTACGACTTCACTGACCAGACCAGCTCTGTGCGGAGCGACTACGGTGCCGAGGTATCTGCATAGACAGAAGGGTAGACTTTTTCAAGGTGAATATTCTTCCAAGTTTCATATACCATATTCATTCAAATCATATTTAATATTAATTGTTCGCAGCAATAGGTTTATATATTCAGGGTAGCAAAAAATAGAAAGTTAGTACTTTACGAAAAACACGAATCACAAAAATTAGACTAAGGTATATAATATGATATTAATTCGTATTAATATTGCATTATGTTGCGTCTTTATGTTTTAAATCATAGTAATATTATTATTACGTTTGTTCGTATATCTTATTATGTTTTATTATATTATATTATATTATATTGAGTTCGTATTTAGTAGAACGTATTAGATGTACAAAAATACTATTTCTACACAATATTATATGCTCATAAGGGGCCATATATGGCATTGTATCGTATTATATCGTATATTTATATATCGTATTTCCAATGCTATTCTCTCTTGCCAGTAGAAGATAGTGAATTATCTTCCCACATAATCATTTATGATGCCTCCCCTCCCCTTATCATCGCCTGCACATAGCGCCAGATTAATCCTGACAGAAATCAAAACAAACCTGCGAAAAAAGTCTCACTTCTTCGAGACAAGGAAGAATTCAAACAAACAATACCGCCATTGTTGTTCTTTTTCACCACTTTCGTATTTACAGAGCCAGCTAAAGGGCAGCAGCACCCACCGAAAAGACGGCGGAAACATCTGAGCTCCGAGCCAACGCCAGTTTCCCTCAACAACTCTCTGTTCCTAGACTGTTCTGATCATACAAACATTTGTGGAGTCCTTGCGAAGCATACAAGATATCCAGATTTAACATTTTCCAATATATCTATTGTAACATACGACTATATTGCTAGAGATCGCACAATATTCCACCAAAAATTACGATTTCAAGACTACAAGCCCGTAATCAGAAACTGTATTTTTGGCTGGATTTGCAATAATTCAACTAAATATTCATCTTGAGAATTTAACATAATATGGGCACTTTTTCCTACAACGACAGCTCCATCGAAGGAGATGTGTACGTCCAGCGGTTGTCCACTTACATTCGTAGAAACGAAGAGGCGCTTGCAAATGGTCTACTTTGTTTCTCGAGAAACCACAACACTCACATAAAGGTCAAGCCCTTGCGGCTTTCCTTCACCATTCACCACTTGTACTACATCACAGAACGGATCGAGTCGTCTCCATTGGGAGTAGATGTGGGTCCACTCAATATCAAGCTTGATAATCCCAATCACGAGCCAACTTTCATCTCGTTTATGGCGAATAATGCCAGATCTCTGCGCCATTTTGATAGTGATACCAGGTCGATCTCGTCTATCAACTCGATGAAGTCTATCGTATCCAGTGCCTCTGTCTACTGGCGATCATTTGCTTTCAGTAAAGACCCCAAAGTAATCAACAAGGACATCAAATACCTATACCTGTCTTTCACAAAGATACCATGTCTCATTTTAACACCTAAAACCAAGATTGCAAGCATCTCTTCATACGAAGAGTATCCCTGCGACACGTCTGTGCCTGTCAAAATGTTCAAGAATTTGCAGGTCTTGGAGATCGTGGACTATGATCCAAACGAAATCTTTGGGTGGCACATTCTCAGCGAACAACTAAGGATCTTGATTATTAGAAACTCGAAAATTAGTAACATCTCTGAAGTCTTGCATAACCTAGTAATTGATGACGAATCAGGAAGATCTAGCTTCAACTCGCACAAACAGCAGAAGAAGTATGGAGACGTATTTATATCCAGTTCTGGTACATCTCTCACTACTACTGCCGATGATAGTTTCAGCAATATCAGTGAGGTAAATGAGTTTCCCCAGTTCCAAAACAATGCATTTAGATACAATCGTCGTGAAAGAGCGACCACCGCATCGGGAGCAGGCTCCCTACCCAAAGATGTCTTTCTTCCGGACAATTTGGCGTCGTCTTCTTTGGTTAATAAGGACTACCACAGATTACCCGATAGCAAATGGTCGTTCTTGAAACAGCTTACGGTTTCAGAAACGTCCATAACTTCTGTACCTTCTTTCATCTTCAAATCTCTAACCAGCTTGGTCAAACTTAACTTGTCCAACAACTTGTTAGATGAAGTTCCTGAGGGCCTAGACACGCTTGTAAACCTCAAGTATCTCAACTTTGCAGACAATTATATTACAGACTTGAAAAAGTTGCCCAAGAACCTTGTCCATTTGTCAACGTTGAACTTCAACAACAACAAACTCACAGATTTGACGGGATTGGAAAATTTGCATACTCTTGAGAAAATTGACTTGAGAAGAAATAATCTTGCTGATATAAAATCGCTCAAGCCTATTGTGTTACAGTTCATAAAGAACCCTAATACTTTCAACAATGTTTACTTGTCAAGTAATAAGTTGCCCAAGAGCTTCAGAATAGACCTTTTCAACTTATTCAATGGAGTCAAGTACAAAAACGGTATTAAAATCGATGACTCCAGACCGGGCTATTTTGAAAGCGCCTTATTGTTAGATGCCGAAAACGCGTTCAAGAACCTCGAGCGCTTCTTTTCTGAGTCTCTCATGAAGCAGCCCAGTTTACCGATGTCTCCCAAGACTGAAGCTGAGGCTGATATCACTGTCAGTGAAGAATCAGTCACAGCCAGTCCCACCACGTCGAAGATTGACGAAATCACAGCCACCGGCTCTTTGATCAAGAATTCTGCTGCTACGACCGACAGAATTCAATCCACCACTAATACTATCGAGACCTTAATGGAGCCGTTTTCGTCAATGAAGGTTTCTAATGATGAAGATACACCAACAAAGAAGAAGTTTGACCTTTCACATACTGTATTATCTTCAGCACCTACAATTGTACCTCCAGATGCTATCAGTGTCTCTTCCATCCAGAAAGCACCCAGCTCGCCCTTGAGCGCCAACACCAATTTAACCAACAAACTCGAGGCTGCCACCGCATACACATCCAAACCAAGTCTAATGGGACTTCATCTCAACAACTCCAACGCTTCGATCCCCGGAAGTCCATCGAACTTGAAGAAATCCACCACCTTGGCCCAGCTCGATCTTGAGACGGTCCAGAACGCTGCACCCAACATAGTTACACAGGTTCAGGTGACAGCACGCATGAGCACCTAGCCATAATCATCCATGCATTCTATGTATATTTAATTGTATATTAACTGTAGCAATATGAAAGACACGAGCATAAGAGGTAAAGTGTAGAGTATTGAAGTAGAAAGATGTAGAATAGATGTAAAGATCAAAAAGCTACAAGAGTGAGCAAACAAGAATAAGAATTAAGAACACTAGTTTTGTGGGCAGCAAGAATTACAAGATTATCTCGAGCTATGAAATCTAAGTACAAACAAGAATTGCAACTGAAAATCTCAATCTTTGGAAGATAATCTCATTACCTCAGGCTCAAATGAATTAATGTCAAAGATGAGAAATTTTGCACCCATTCGGTGTCGCACTTTTACTATTGAAGATACAGCCGCAATTTTGTTTTTAGTCGCACTTTTCTAATATATGCGAAGAAGTGGCAGCCAAGTTTCTGCAATTTATTTATACTCTTCTTCTTCTTTCCACAACAAAGTCAACACAGCAACGTTTAGCACATGGAAAATTCTGACAATGACTCTTAAAAGTTTCTTCCTTGTCTTCGCATGTCTTTTTACTCTATTTGTGTTTCCTCCCTTGTCGAGTTCTCTCGAAGAAGGACATATTGACAAACAATACGAATTCTCTTTAGATAACGACACTGAAAAACGACAATCCGACTCTTCAGCTATCCACAAAAGAGGATACCATGAGGAATCGCCACTATTCCAATTCCAAGACGACGACCACTCGCTCAAGTACTTCAAGTCGCCTCCCTACTACCCCAGTCGTTCGTACTACCAATTGCTGCAAAAAAAATGAAATGTAAACAAAAAATTAGAATCTCCAGATTTACTAACAAAAACACTTCTAGCCCTTGGAGGAAGAATCGACCATGTCTGGCAAGCTGCCTACGATAAAGCAAGGAAGCTCGTGGAGAAGATGTCTATTCCTGAAAAGGTCAATTTGACAACTGGAACTGGCTGGGGTTCTGGTCCTTGTATTGGTAACACCGGCTCTGTTCCTCGATTGGGAATCCCCAACTTATGTTTGCAGCACGGTCCTAACGGTGTGAGATTTACAGATTTTGTTACCCATTTCCCGTCTGCCCTAGCTGCCGGTGCCACTTTCAACAAGGGGTTGATCTATCTTCGAGGCAAGGCCATTGGCCGAGAACATAAAAAAAAGGGTGTACACATAGCACTCGGACCTGTTGTCGGCCCCATTGGCCTCAAGGCTGCTGGAGGCAGAAATTGGGAGAGTTTTGGCGCGGATCCATACCTCCAGGGAGTTTGCGGGGCCGCGACTGTAGAAGGAATTCAAGACGAAGGTGTGGTGGCAGTCGCGAGACATCTAGTTGGCAATGAGCAGGAACACTTCCGACAGGTCGGTGAATGGGACGAAAATGGGTGGGAACATCTAGAAACGTCCATCAGTTCCAATATAGGAGACAGAGCCATGCATGAGTTGTATCTTTGGCCATTTGCCAATGCTGTTAGAGCCGGTGTAGGTGGTGTTATGTGTGCTTATAACCAAGTCAACGGCACTTATAGCTGCGAAAACTCCTACTTGCTTAATAACTTGTTAAAGGAAGAACTTGGATTCCAAGGCTTTGTTGTCTCCGATTGGGGAGCCCAACATACTGGCGTATATTCTTCACTTGCTGGTCTTGATATGACCATGCCCGGTGAAGTCTTTGATGACTGGCTAACAGGAAAGTCTAACTGGGGTCCATTGTTAACGAGAGCTGTCTACAATGGTACCCTTAGCCAGGAACGTCTAAACGACATGGTTATGCGCATCCTCGCACCATTTTTTGCAGCTGATACCATCACCCTTCCTAGTGAAAATGATGTTCCCAACTTCAGTTCGTGGACATTTCATACCTACGGACAAGAATACATGTATCAACACTATGGTCCCATTGTACAGCAGAATTGGCATGTTGAAGCAAGATCAAATTTCAGCGACAACACTGCCTTGAATACAGCACGGGAAGCAATTGTCTTGCTCAAGAATCCAGGTCATAATCTACCGATTGCAAAAGTAGACGGAGTCAGACGCATATTCATTGCAGGGATAGGTGCTGGAGTTGACCCACGAGGGTTCAACTGTAAGGACCAAAGGTGCGTGGACGGTGTTTTGACTTCTGGTTGGGGTTCGTCTGCTCTCAACAATCCATTTGTTATTACACCATATGAAGCAATTGCAAAAAAGGCAAGGGATCAGGGTATGTTGGTAGATTTTTCAAACGATGTGTGGGAGTTAGATCATGTCGAAGAATTAGCAGATTATTCTGATATGTCCATAGTGGTCGTCGGTGCTAGTTCAGGAGAAGGTTATATTGAAGTTGATAACAATTTTGGAGATCGTAAGAACTTGTCTCTCTGGCATAACGGTGATCAATTAATTGAATCTATCGCTGAAAAGTGCAAAAAAACGGTCGTAGTAGTCAATTCTGTTGGACCAGTGAACTTGGAAAAATGGATTGAAAATGACAATGTTGTTGCCGTGATTTACGTTCCACCTTTAGGTCAATTTGTCGGACAGGCGATTGCAGAAGTTTTATTTGGAGAAGTCAACCCATCAGGAAAATTACCATTTACAATTGCAAGAAAAAAGCAACATTACGTTCCAATTATTGACGAATTAGGAGACGACAGATCACCGCAAGACAACTTTGATAGAGACATTTACCTCGATTATAGATTTTTTGATAAACATAATATCAAACCAAGATATGAATTTGGCTACGGTTTATCCTACAGCTCTTTCCTGGTCTGTGATCTAAAAATCAAAGAAATCAAAGCTCCCTTGGAATACCTCCCATATCCAGAAGAGTACTTACCAATTTACAAGACTTGCGAGGATGATATTTGTGATCCAGAGGATGCCTTATTCCCTCATGATGAGTTTGACCCTGTTCCTGGTTATATTTATCCATATCTCTATAATGAAAATGTCAGGACCTTAGAGGACGACAGCCATTTTGATTATCCTCATGGCTACCATCCTGAACAGAATTCAGTTCCTCCCTTATCAGGAGGAGGATTGGGTGGTAATCCAGAGCTTTGGCAAACATTGTATGAGGTCGATGCTGAAGTGAAAAATGATGGTAAATACAGAGGAGCCTACGTCTTACAGTTGTACTTAGAATTGCCAAGCACAATTTTACCATCACCACCTAGGATTTTAAGGGGGTTCGAGAAAGTGTTTCTAGAACCAGGTGAAACTGCTCGAGTTTCATTCAAGCTTCTACATAGAGACCTCAGTGTTTGGGATACATATTCACAACAATGGATTATCCAAACGGGAACATACAAGGTCTACCTTTCCTCTTCAAGTAGGAAAGTTGAATTAAGTGGTGAGATTGACATCGGCTGTTAAGCCAATTTTCTTACTTGCAGCTAAAATCGCAAACTTCCTGACATTAGCTATCAAACGAAAAAAACTTGAGCTCGATCCCTATTCACGGCTATCACATGAAAAAGTCCGCAACTCTTTCCCAAAAGAGAATGTAAAGTCTAGATGATTTTTGTCTTTCGTTGTTCTTCACAACTGGCAACTTCTTTATGTAGATTGCAACATTGACCAACACTAAGAAGGCATTTTCTTGCTGATCTCAAGCATGATGCCAAATATAGTAATTGCATGGCTTCACAGGACATCGTAGTAAACCTAATCTCTAGATTTTCGAATGCGGCTTATCTGCATACTGTTCCATACGTTAATCTTGGATTCTTCTATACAGCCACATCAGAAGTCCTTGTCTGGACCTAATAACATCTAACGTGTGAAACGCTATCTGAAGGGTTTTCAAGCTAGCACGTTTACTTCACAGGAGAGAAGCTATATTTTTCGCTTAACATTTTGTTGTTCTTGCGCTCGAATAATCTACACACTTCATTGTATATTATGCGTAGCCATTTACAAGATATCACTAGCTGATTATTCCGATTGAAGATAAAACGGATACCAAGAAACCTGAATTCGAAGTTCCGAGCCTTAGTTTCATATCTTCTTGAGCGGATTTTGCTCCGATTGGTGGTAGGAGTGACAGCACAAAGAAGGGCCAAGAATTCGGTGCTAGGGGCGAAGCGATTCGACTTCTCTATGTCACAAATTATGTCACTGTTTCACCTATCTCTAAGGCAGGGCCAGAGAGAAGCCAAGGCATTTCTTGGTAGTGCGAGACTTTCAGGATGGATAGGTTAACTTTTATTAACTCCGACAAGCTATCACTACATTGGACCGAAGTGATTAACTTACTGCTGATAGCTCCGATTAATCAGCACAATGCGGATATGAATTTTTTGGTGTAATTTGATTTTTCATGTAATTCAAATAATGGTTTAACGTCTTCCATACTGTACCCGAATGCATTGTGGCCCACATCATCACCCTGATTTATCCGATCAGTTAAGGTATTTTTCTTTTAAGGTTTGCAATATCCAGGATACATATGTTGCATTTCAATTCTGCATAATCACTGGTATTCTTGTATGAAATTCAGGCATTTAGGATTGATTTTGGCAATCACAGACATTTTTGGAACGCAAAAAGTTCCAATAAGGTATTTTTGACATTCACGAAGCGAATGACGTAGTAGTTCCAGTACCTTTCAGTCAATTTGCAAGGGCACATAACCAGCTACAGTGCAAGAATTAGCTTGATTCGTGGATCTAAGTGTATTGCAAAAACCGCACCCACTCAGCTGTTATTGCAGATAGAAGTTGAATGCACATGTGCAACAATTGCTACAACAAGATACCAAATCTTAGTCAATCCCTAACGTCGTATCTGCGTTTGGCTGTATTTTCAGCCACTTAATATTCCCAATATACGATTTCGGAATTAGAAATCAAAAATTGGTGCAATTTTCGAATTCTCTTGCTATGGAGCCTTGGTAACCACTAAAATCATGGCAGATATGATTAATTATAAGTTAAGGGGATTTCCTTTAAAAACAGCGTAGTTTAGAATATATTATACGAATATAGCTGTAATTAGCCTCAAATCAATATTTTTCAGAGGGCTTATAGATTTTTCCACTAGTAGTTAGAACTAACAAGATAATATGGATCCAAGCAACAAGAAAGAGAAAGACCAAGTGCATATAGTAGAGAAAGTCAAGCGTCCTCATAGAGATCTGGACCTTTCTGATCAGCTAGGTGACGCTCACTTCAATATTCTTCCACAAAGGAGAATTATTACTATCTTGTTGATACTTGCATTGGCCAATCTCGTTTCATTTGCAGATCAAACTGGTATAACAGTAGGCTTGTCTGCTATCGCTTCAGATTTGAATTCAGAAAAGACTATCAATTGGGCTGGTACAGCTTCCTTGTTAGCAAATTGTGTTTGCCAAATTTTGTTCGGACGTCTCTCTGACATATTTGGAAGGAAGAATGTGTTGATGTGGTGTTTAGCCATCTTAATCATTGGACAGGTTGCATGTTCAACAGCTCGAAATGGTCCTGAGTTCTATGTATTTAGAGCATTAGCCGGGATTGGTAATGGCGGTGTCTCTTCTCTTGGAATGGTTATTTTAAGTGATATTGTCTCTTTGAAAGATAGAGGTAAATACCAAGGTATACTTGGTGCCAGTGTTGGATTAGGAAATATTGTTGGACCTTTCGTCATGTCTGCATTCGTAAAGCACTATTCCTGGAGGGGCTTCTATTATTTATTTGCACCCTTAGGCTGCCTTGTTAATGTTGCAATTTATTTTACCATTGATGGAAATACTAAACTTGACGGTGTCTTGTCTAAGAAAGAAAAGTTCAAGAAGATAGATTATTTGGGCATTATAATTGCTTCGATTGCCTTAACTTGCCTTCTTGTTGCAATCAGTGGTAGTGGTACTTCATTTCCTTGGGATAGTAAGCTCACTATTACCTTGTTTTGTGTTGGTGGTATTGCATTCATTGTATTCTTCTTAGTTGAGTGGAAGATTCCGGAGTTGCCAATGATCCCATTAAGACTATTCAAGAGCCCTTCTATGTGCTTGTTGTTTGCTTCCACTTTTTTGTTCGGCGCTACATACTTCAGTTTGTTGTATTACTTACCATACTATTTCCAGATTGTCAGGTCTAAAAGCGAAATACAAACTTCGGTATTTATTGTTCCTTTGGTGGCTGCCCAAGCCCTTATGTCTATTGTTGGAGGGCAAATCATCACTCTTACAGGACATTATTTTTTTGTTGTATGTGGAGGTTACGCACTTTGGTTAACTGGTTGTGGCTTATTGATCATCTGGAATGAGCACACGAGTGATGGAGTTCTAGTTGTGGTAATGTTGATCATTGGCACTGGTGTTGGTTTTTCATTTCAACCTTCAATGGTAGCCATCCAAGCCAATTGTAAGAAGGCTGAAAGGGCGGTGGCAATCTCTACCAGAAATGTTTTGCGTTCCTTTGGGGGTGCCATTGGTATTGCATCCGGATCTACTATGATTAGTAACACGTTATTGAACCATCTCGCACAAATTCAAGGTCAATCAGACTTAACTGAGGCTACGATCGACTACTTGAAGGACCATATATATTCGAAGATAAACCTTGCTGGGGTTTCGGCATCCGAGATTACGACAATTTCACAATTGTACATCTCGGCATTGAGATACTACTACTATCTCATCGTCACCTTCATGGGAATATGCTTGGTGTGCTCCATTTTCGTTAAGGATCGGGGCTTACAATGCACGGACGAACACCCTGTCCGTACGAGAAAGGATCTTGAGTCATCTGCATCCTCGTACACAGTCAATAGTTAACTTTTAGTCTAATCTGAGTATAGCCTGTGTTTTCTAATATTATTTTACCTTATTTGCTGGAAAAGAGGGGATAAGCGAAAGGCTTTGACATGAAAATCTCACGTCCTTGGAGCTGCAAGGCAGAATCCGGAAAAAAAAGAAGAGATTCCGAGACACTTCAGTTGCAGGCGCAAATAATGTCGAGCAGTGACAACTCCGATGCGACATTGAACGCGATAGAATGTCGCATCTTCTTTCACGCGCGTGTAATAAACAATTGTATATTTTTGTTGATTATACAATTCAGCGAATGAAGTCAACTTCTAACACCAAGTATTATGAGCTCTCTAAGAGAGAAGTATGAGAAGTCCAAGAAATTGGGCTATGTTCCGCGAGACATTCCCTCCATTTACCCCGCTTTGGGAACAAGTTCCGACAGATATCTGTCAGATTTCAAAGACAAACAGACTTTTCATAACAATGTGAACATCGACAGATTCACATATCCCGCAACTGAAAAACCGCTGTATACGTCCAGGTTTCCTGAATACGGATCTTACTTAAGTTCCCGACATCTGCTTCAAAAGGAACGAGAATTTGAAAGAGAAAAAGAAAACTCTTATCTTCCAGGAACGTTTCTCGCTCCCCAAGAATTTCAGAATGCATCTTCCTACAAAAGCAGTTTGGCTAAAAGTCTGATCCCAAATAGACGGTTTGACTCCAAAAGCAGCAACTTTTATGACAGCGATATGCGAAATGTGGGGGTAAGTAGTAACATGAATTATGCGAATAGAGAGGTGAGAAGATCTCATTTGAACAAGACTATGTCACCAATCAAGACACTTAGAAATTCTAATTCTTCGCTCAGACAGCCGTCGGGACTCTACAAAGTTCTTGATTCAACGCCCAGCAGAAGCCGTACTATTACTGACAATGGAAACTTCAGAAAATCCAACGGCATCTATAAAAACAGAGAGCCATCCAGAAGGAGCCAGACAGGTTTGCTCTCCAAGTTGAGAAGTTACTTGAATACGTTTTCCATCGATAAAGTTGAAAGTGACAACTCGAGTGTGAATATTCTCAAGGATTCTGCAAGAAAAGTTCTTAACATCAATTCTGTTGATGGTGATGAAAAGAGATACGAAAAGAGAGTCACATTTCAAGACCCAGTTCCCAGTGCTTCTGTCTCAAGTAGCAGGAGTTTGGACCGTCTTCTTGAGAACGACGAGATAGATGACACAATACTGAACACAAGGGCTCTTTCTGCGATGTTAGAAGAGAAACGTAAAGTAGAAGTAGAACAGGAGCTTCGTGATCTCAAACAAGCTCTTATTGACGAGGGCGACAAAAGAGCCAGATTGATTAGAGAACATGAGGTAAGCACCAAACAGATTCAACGACAATACCAGGCCACTATTGTAGAATTGGAGGATCGCATTCTTAAGTTGATGCGCGAGAATGAATCCAAAATCGACAAGAAAGAATTGTCGAAAGAATATGAGAGCCTCTTGGTACAACAGCAAGAATCGAATAGGCGTATTCAAAATTTGGAACTGAGCAATGAAGAGTTGAGACAGCAGTTGCAACAACGTTCACAGGAGTTGAAAATGGCACGATATGAAAATCAGTTCAAAAGTGAGCTAAAGTCCGTGATGGAGAAATACGAAAGTAAGGAAAACGAACTTATTTTGAATGGTAGAAATATTCAGCACCAGATCGAAAGATGCGAGTCAGAGTTTAGCAAGCTTGACTGGAGTGTACGCGCTAGGCACGAGTTATCATCTGAAGTTGCTATCAATTCTGAAAAGATCAGCGAGTCTATTGGAAGAGCCTTGTCAGGGTTGCGAGAAAGCAATACCGAAGGTTTGGCTCCATCTGCAGAGTTTGAACAAGTCTACAGTACCATTAACAGCTTGTTGACTACGGCTATTCCCAAAAATAAAAAACGTGTCGAAGATTTAGACTTGAAGATTGCCACCCTTGATTCAAAGAGACGTTCACACGATGGTTTAGCCAGATTGTACCAGAGAAAGTATCTGGTGTTGAACAAGCTTCGTGTATTGAACCAGATCGAACAGGAAGCAGCACAACTAGGAGAGTACCTTGAAGATTCGCAGGTAATTGGGCATTTTGAGAAAGACGTGGTTAGCGGGTTCTACTCCAAGTTCAAGCTCGAGTTAAGGAATACCTGCTTCTAGTGCTGTTAGAGAGTATATTAGTAGAATATATTATAGAATAAATTGAACAGAAGATTTTTAAACAACGTATATAATAGTCATATATATATATATATATATTATAAATAGTAGAGAATAGGGATTATGTTTTACAAGAGGTCCTTGTAGAACAGAATTCTCCAATAGTTAGGAGCATTGAATTTATCAAGAATTCAGATAGTGCGACATTATGCCAAAGTAATCAATAAAACACAAGATGTCGCGTTGTTTTGCTCACAGACGCGTATTTTTCACTCTTACTGTTAACGGAAGAGAACCATCTCAAGAAGCTGAGCTTCACAAAATTCTTAGGCATTTCACTTTCCAGATTCCATATTATCCTCGTGAGCCTGAGTTTCTCTTTTCACAAAACTTATCTTAAGATATAGATCTGTGTACTTCGACCTTATTCTTCTGTGTCCCTTTACTGATCTTTTCCCAGTTCCCAGGTTTCTTCTTGACCAATTCCACACGATCTGTCATCATTTCCACAAATGGAATCTGTCAATACCCTTCCCATTAAGCTACAGCCTTCTAACTTGAGACCTATAGCGTATAGGGTGTTCTCCAAGAAACATGGTCTTAATATCAAAACTGATGCACTCAACTTACTCACAGAAGTAATAAGCTACAAGTTCTCCTTTGACTGGAAGGGGCCAAAATCACAGCAATTTTTAGAGGAGGTAGCGAAAACATGGAAATTGGAAGACAGAGGATTGTTTATAGACGCTCCAGGCTTGAAGCAGGTGTTGAAAGAAATCAATACAAAGTCGGGATCTTTGGACTCCAGTTCAGTTTATGGGAGTAGAAGCTCGAGTACCACCTCGGAACCTGAAAGAGCCGGAAGAAGTGATACGTTAGTCGACTCGGAAGAAGAGCAGAATATCAACTGGGAAGACTACTTTAAATTTATAAATCCCGACCAGCAACCGCATTGTGTATTTGACAAACTGAGAAAGCAGTTCAAGGTCCTGCCGTCAACTAACAGTAAAAGCAAGTCTCTAATTGGAACCTTGCCCAACAACTTGCAGAACACTGTTGAACTATTTAATAACAGATACCACATCATTTATGATCGGTTGTCGAGAAACGAGAACTTCCAGAAGTCGTCATTTTCCAGTATCTCGACAATCAATAAATCACTTCACAATGGCTCAGCCAACGAAATCACCCTAATCAAGAATGTTCTAGGCAGAGACGGATCCAAATTTATTCTTTGTGGTCTTTTGTCGAAAGACGCCAATGATTCGTGTATTTTAGAGGATTCTACAGATTACATTGAATTAAATTTGACTCAAACTTACAAGACCCAGGGGTCATTCTACTGCCCAGGGATGTTTGTCATCGTAGAAGGGATATACTCAGCGTCTGGTGGATCTTCCAACCAGTCCACAAACTATATTGGTGGCTGTTTCCATGTTAGTAACATTGGACATCCACCAGCAGAAAGGAGAGACGCCAGCAGTGAAAACTACGGTAACCTCGACTTCCTAGGAATACATAAACAAATCGGCAACTCTACAGCTAACGATAAGGTGCTCAAAATCAACAAATACTTTAGACGGAAGTTGGCGACCCTCGAGAAATCCTTAGTGGGCCACAAGTTAGTCTTATTGGGTTCTGAGTGCCATTTAGACAACTTCAAAATCTTAGATGGGCTCAAGAAATTGTTGCACAAATTAGAGAATTCAATAATTGAAATAATGGAATCAGAGGATGGCCATGTTCCTTTGGCTCTTGTAATGACGGGTTCGTTTTCTTCAAGCCCCTTGACGACAACCAACTCCTTGGTGTCAAATATCTCAAACTCAGAAACTTACAAGAGTAATTTCGACAACTTTGCCAATATTTTGTCTAACTTTCCTAATGTGATCAAAACATGTAAGTTGGTATTGATACCTGGTAAGAACGATCCATGGCAATCCACCTACTCGTTGGGAGGATCATCTCTCAACTGTTTCCCCCAGAAATCGATACCTAGGTTGTTCGTCAGTCGTTTGGAGCGGTTGCTACCTAAAGGAAACTTGATCTTGTCATGGAATCCAGCTCGTATAAGCTATTTGTCTCAGGAAATAGTAATCTTGAAGGATGAGCTTATGAACAAAATGAAGCGGAACGACATTATCTTTGCCAATGATCTAGAGGAAGAGAAGGAGAATTTGGAAAAGGTATTGGCTCAGAGTGAAGAGGATAGAATTAACAATTTGGTGAAAGGAGGAGTAACTGGAGAACATATACCTATAAAGATAAAACATGCCAGAAAATTGGTCAAGACAATACTCGACCAAGGTAATCTTCAGCCATTCTTGAGGGAGACCAAGCTCATAAATCCAGAATACGACTACGCTCTCAGAATAGAGCCATTACCCACTGTAATGGTACTCAATGATGCCAACTTCGACAACTTTGAGGTAACCTACAATGGTTGCAAAGTGGTCAATGTGAGTAGCTTGTTGAGTCTGACCAGCAGAAAGCTTAACTACGTGGAGTACTACCCTTCTAACAAGAAGTTTTCTTTCCAAGAGTTGTATTTCTAGAGGCGCACTTCTATGGAATGGCTCGAAGAAGTCTATAGCCTACCTAATGCTTATAATACACATTTTACTGTAGTGAAAATTTTTAAATATTAAATTATTTTATAAGAGGATCCTTCTCGGATATACCTTGTATGAGATAGTTTTGCCTCTTTTAATTGGGTCCCAATTGGGTCTACAAAACTGTACTACAAATCCACCACTGTACCATTATATCTGTGCCAACAATATGTGATAATATGCAGGAAGCATGAATCTGATATCAACTGTCAAAAGCCTACGGATGTTCAGGCTTTTAAGCATAACACTATTTCGTTAGCAAACACATAGAAACAAACCATGAGTGAAACGGAGGAAGTAAAGGCGTTCTATAAAGAGAAGCATATTGCATTTGTGGTAGATCAGGATTCTCACCGCTCCTTTGAGTATTGGCTCAGTGAGCATTTGCGGATGAATGGGCTCTACTGGGGAGTGGTTAGCTTGGTGATAATGAATGCATTAGAGGACGCCTTGCCCCAGAATGAAGTAATTGACTATATACTTAGTTGTTGGGATGAAAAAACTGGAGGCTTTGGGGCATTTCCCAAGCACGATGCCCATATTCTTTCTACTACTTCTGCCCTTCAAGTTTTGAAAATATACGACAACGAACTACAAGTTTTGGGAGAGGAAAAGAAGGAGCAAACAGCTCAATTTATAAAGGGACTACAATTGTCCGATGGAAGTTTCCAAGGTGACCGGTTTGGAGAAGTAGACACCCGTTTTATATACACGGCCATGTTGTCGTTGTCGTTATTAGACGAGTTGACAATCGAGATTACAGATCCAGCCATTAAGTTTGTCATGGCGTGCCAAAACTTTGATGGTGCCTTTGGAATGCTTCCAGGTGCAGAAAGTCATGCAGCACAGGTATTTACGTGTATAGGGGCTTTGGCTGTAACAGACAATTTACATCTATTGGACGACGACACCAAACTAGGAAATTGGCTCAGCGAGAGACAAGTATTGCCAAGTGGGGGCCTTAATGGCCGTCCCGAAAAATTGCCAGATGTCTGCTATAGTTGGTGGGTGCTATCTTCGCTCGCTATTTTGAAAAAGAAGCATTGGATAGATTTGCAAAAGTTGGAGGATTTCATTCTTGAATGTCAAGATCTGAAGGACGGTGGTATTGGAGACAGACCTGATAATCAAACTGATATATACCACACTTGCTTTGGAATAGCTGGCTTAAGTTTGATCGACTTCGAGAAGTATAACTTTAAGGAAATAGATCCCATTTATTGCATGCCCACAGAAGTGACAAAAAAGTTCAGGAAGTGGAAGAAATAGTTCAATTTCTTGGCAATTATATAATTTGAAAGCATTTTGCTATTTTTTGACTCTATTATTTTCTTTTGCCTTCAAATAGAAATAGAAGTAGAACAATTGCTAGACAAAACAGTACCAATATTCTGAAGCATGACAGTTGTGACTTATTATTAATCTGCTTATATAGAAAACTGTTACAGAGATCCTGAGGAAGTCACTTGGTGACACATTTGGGTAGAACAATTGACTGAGATATCCTTACTAGCTTCAGAGTTGTAGCTTACACACCGATGATCAACTATCAGGTTGCCATTTTCAACAGGTACTCTGTCAAATATGACAATCCTGTTGAAAACGTAACATTTGGTGGAATTCAGGTTTATCGAAATTTTCGAAGAATATATACTGGATTGTGGTTTTCATAAAGTCCCTTACCAACAGTAGTTTCTTCAAGTAGACGGCATGGTTGTTTAAATGTATTTTCAGTCACAATCCAATCCAAAATAAATGTTGCTTTCAATTTCTCAGTAAATTATTCGAAGACAATATCTAGCGATTTATTTAGTTTGGAGGAACAATCTTAATTACCATTATTTTTCAGTCATCGTCAAACAGGAGAGAACGAAATAGAAGATTCTGGATAAATTCTTTTATCTCTGATTTTGAAATTTTACTTTGAAAAGCTGTTTGTTAAAAACGCCTATAAGTGATTATTCGGTAATCTCTTGCAATGTTGATGTTATTGATTACAGAAGTCCTAACTAATAGACTTCAATTCTTGATACTAAGTTTGGGTTTCAAATTTATTATTTATTGATCTATTAGGAAACGTTTGAGCATTATCCATAACAATAAAAAGAATTCAATTCAATATTCAAAAATTCATGATACAAGAAAACCATGCAATTAAAGTTTATCAACGAAAGAAATTTGTATTCAAATTGGTGACTTGATATCTCTAATTAGTCGTACCAATATAAATTTTGTCGATAAGTTTGGTTATATGTAATTATATTGTCCACTGGTTTATTTCATTTTTAAGGTAAGCTAAGGAGAAATTATACACTAAAATCAATACATTTATTATATTTACAGGGATGTTGGCCATTAACGTATCATTATATATATGCTAGTCTAATTTTGTGTCTATAGACAATGGTAAACAGTTTCTATCAACACAAATATTATTTAATATTGTGAGATAGGGGAAATCAATTTAATAAAAACTCTATAGAGTGTTGTGCTTTTTTATTCCCATTGTCATCCCTATCATCTTCACTGGATGAAGCGCTTTCGCTTCGTTTGTGATTCTTTGGTTCACTTGAACTACTCTTTCTCTGAACTGGAGGCACAGCACTAGCGCCACTGATTATTCTTCGCCATCTGAACTGGCACGCATTAGGAGTTCTATCTTGGAAAAATGCCGATATTTCCCTCCAGCCAAGCTTCTGTACCTCTTTAAGTTCTCTTAGTAGCCTATCTTCTTTGGGGGACCAAGTGGTAGACTGCTTTGACTTCCTCCTTGCCAGCAACATCATTTCTCCTGGAATTATGCCCAGCATGTACACTGGTAGTTGTCCCGTTGAATGAGGTGCTCCTGTAATGTAGCCCTGGGGAGGTTGCTGATAGTATACGTAGTGGGAACCATAAGGTTGTTGGACAGGTGCTTGATGAGTTACCTGGGGATAATATGAGAATGGGTATGGCTGCTGTTGCTGAAGAGGTAATTGGCTCTGGTGTGGCATAGCTTGCATTTGTAGTGGGTAATTGTTTTCGTTTACTATAGGCGAAATTGCATGGTGTAATGTTGGCGCTGGCATTCCTGGTGGTACTGGATGGTAGCTTTGGAAGTGTGATGGTGAATCGGAAAGGAAATACTTGTCTTGATTGCTGTTTCTTGCGGCATAGTACATTGGAGTCTCTGTTACTGGTGACAAACTCGTATTTTGTTCATTCTGAGAATAGGAAAATGTTGTTTTTTCATAGAGTTTACCAGTTTCTATGTCGGGAAATTTCTCAGAATCTTGTCTTACTGTTCTGGAATGTCCAAAGGAACCAAAATAGGGTGGTTGATTAGGATTGTAGTTGGACATTAAGGATATCATATCAGTATAAGTATGAAATTTGTTGTTGGTTTATTACTAGGGATGTAGAGTGAACGACAACTGAACAATATGAAATTGTGAATTCCTTTTGCTTGTTTAGATAGTTGTAAGTGGAATGTATTTAGTCAAATTTATTTCAGCTTGGGACATAAATTTATTCTTGAAACAGCGACCTCACGGTGGTTGTAAGTTGGAACTCTGTGAGATTCAGTAATTGTATTGGTTAAGTGTCTAGCGAGTAAAGGGAAATAACTAGACAAGATTATTGGTTATGTACTATTGGAATGCTATTGTTTTTTTTGTGATTTGATTATACCTAGAAGGATATCTTCAAAGAAAGGTGGAATGTATATGTATAAGATCTCAAATATAGACGTTATTGGCCTTTTATCACTTCGAGCGATAGAGCGACGACAAATTATGGAGACAATGTAGTCTCTAAACCATAAGGTACCACTCCAGTATTAATATTTCTCAGAAGCTAGTCAAAATTGAAAGATGATATATGAAATACAAGGGTCATTATGATTCTGAAAAAGCATTTTAGAGGTGGCCATGAGACGCTTATATGTAAGAAGTTCCTCTTTTAGGTTAATATACATTATCTTTGAAGCTATATAAATTATTGAACCAAGAATTATAATTTAAGATGATAACATGCGTTGGTGTTTTTTAACCCAGCATGTAGATTGATGTTAAAAATTATTGGTGCTAATACATTAAAAAATACTACACATAATAGAGGATCTTGAAAATATCAGCGTGTACACCACGCAAGTCATGTATCCAGAAAAGTTGTACTCCTTCAAAAATATTATAAAAAATACTCAAAAGCAAGAAAATCATTTGGAAGTTCAGTTTATCAGGAGTGAGTTTGAGAATTGTATTGAAATGAAGTTTCTCAACCTCATATCCCGCGAACGCTGTACAAAGAGTTATAGTTTCAAGACTTTTGTGAAACATTCCACATACTTCGGAGAAAAAATTCATTAGAGAGTATGGACCAATGCAGTACTTTGTGCGATATGTAAAATCTATAGATGTGCAGCCATATGCGTTTGAATTGATACTTTTCTAATTTGGCACATAAGCACCCACGAGAAGGGTATCTGGAGCATTCGTTCTCTCTATGGAGCATCATACTGCTTAATTGACAGAAGCAACTTTAGGAGCGACTCAGATTGTAGTTTCTTTGACATCATCCTACACTCAGTTTATACTCGTCATTGTTTCAACGTTCCTTCTGACAATTCAAAAGAGGAACTAGCTACAAAAAGCATACAAAAATTGATTATTTTTAATGCATGATGCATTATATTCTCATTGCCCAAGTAATGGTAGTTTGGATCGTGGACCAGCATAAGCAGGTTTCCGGTTAAGGCGGCAATCAAGGCGTGATGGCCTTTGTAGTAATTATTTTCAATAGCTATCTATATCGGCTTAGCTATCTTTTCAATTGTGTGGAGATACTATGTCCTCTAAGGTATACATCTGCCGTGTTTGCGACAAAAAGCCGTAAATATGTGAAGTACTCTTTATTACACATGACGTACAAAACTGTAGGTGCTGATATCGGAATCTTTCAACCTACTTTCTTTGAGAGAGAGGAGAGAACACTGAAGGTCGATCATGGTATATTTTGTTGGTATTGTTACTTCAACAACTTCACTTTCAATAACTTCATTTTCAACGTAACCGAGCAAGAAGGTTCTCGCCCCTTTCCTTGCCTATGACAAGGGTTTCGAAGTATTAGGTATGGTTGTAAATAAACCGCATATTGAATATCATTGGATCTACTCGTATTTGAATACCCCTGATCAAATATTTCTGAAAAGCAATGATACCTAGACTTCAGTGAAAAAAAATACTTTTAAATAGCCTCAACCCCAAGATAATCAGTTGTGTACTCCAAGCTGACATTGTTTCGAACTTTAAAGTTCCTGCTAGCGATCGAATAATGCATAACACACTTCCATGAATTGTTCAATTATTTGGAACAGCTCCGGAACTTCTTCAAAGAAAAAGCGTTGGACATAATAGATCTAAGTCTTGGCAATAACTTAACTGAAATAACAATAAGTTGGTTTTCGTTTTGAATTGGTCAAATATTTTTGTCAATTTTCGAAGGACTTCACCTGAATTGTAAGCCTTGCAAAATTCAAATTTTTTAGTCCTTGACTATTTTGGGTTTTTAAATATTTTGAGGAACTAAAAAATACTTGATACACTTCTAGAAAATAGTGGTTAGTTAAAAAATTATATATTTTCCACAAATAACGCCGGTATCACCAATCAGTAAAGCATGCCTATCGAAAATGATCGTAAAATAAGCTGATCTGGAACATATACTATGCATTGATGGCGTGGAAATTACTATGATGCATTCGGGTACTCAAGAAGTATGGAAATGTCCACCAGCAACCAGGCATGGCAACAGTTCATCATTGTAGAAGCTGAGGAATGCTTTCGGCACAATTTTGAATGGCCCTTCTTGCTTCTACACTTGTACATAATAACTAAAATATTTGTTGAATTGACCTATTTTGGACACGCAGAAGAAATGCTAGTTAAAAAATTGACTAGGACAAGCGCTCTTCAAAATATTGAAACAAGAAACATCTAGAATCTTCAATCAGCTAGAACACATTAATCGAAAACAAGATTATCTAAAGTACAGAGGGGTGATTTTCATTCTTTTCATTTATTTCTTTTATTGTTCCCCTGATAAAATCAAAATAGAAACGTTGATGAAGTCGATTTGTGAATGCACGCAAAAGTACTAACTGAGACCTAAATATATACCAATAATATTCGTATATCTGATAAGTCGCTGCATCTAGTAGCCAACAGAACAAGCTGGTCTTTTCTGGGCATTTGAATTCCTGAGGTGTCAATCAATCCACCCCTATGCACCTGAAGATCCAAATTTTTCGGCCCATTTTTCATACTCCTGCAACCCTTCTGATGAAACACTTGGCCTGATGTACTTCAAACTGTTCTTAAAGTCTTCAAGGTTAATTGGTCGAATTTGCTCTGTAGGTGTCAGTAGAAGTTTTTCTCCAAGAGCTCTCAACGGTCCCATAGCTGAATCCTTTGCAAGAGCAGTTATGTCTGAGCCACTGAATCCATCGGTCAAGTCCTTGAGGACCTCGTAATCTTCGTCCGATAGAGTATTTTTCTGGTATTGTAATAATTTTCGAATCTGTGCCAGTCTAGAGTCCGCCTCTGGTAAAGGAATGTATTGCCTTCTTGCGAATCTTCTTCTGGCTGCCTCATCGATAGACCAAGGTAGATTTGTGGCTCCTAGAATCAAAACTCTAGAAACATCATCGTTGTCAGATTCTCTTCCGGCTGCTGCACTGGAAAGTTCGGACCACTGTACCAAAAATTCATTTTTAATTCTTCTTGTACTTTCTACTTCTCCCTCTGTTCTGGAACTCAACAAAGAATCTATTTCATCCACAAAGACTATAGATGGAGCTAGCTTCTTTGCCATCAAAAACAAAGCCCTCACCAACTTCTCGGACTCTCCCAAATACTTAGATGTCAAGGATGATGCACTAATAGAGAAAAATGTTGACTTCGATTCCGTAGCAACAGCTCTCGCCAACATTGTTTTACCGGTTCCTGGCGGACCAAACAACAACATGCCTCTAGTGGGCTCTCTCAACCCCTTAAATAAATCAGGGCGCAAAAATGGATATACTACGGCCTCTTTCAACGAGTATTTAGCACTTTCTAATCCGACCAAGTCGTCCCAATAAACCTCGTCGCCATGGATAACAATATCGTTTAAAATGTGTTTGGCCGCATCAGGGTCTACTCCTCTAACTGAGTTGATGAGAGCCTCTTGTTCCTCTTCATTTGTTAATAAATTAACATCTACTTCGTCATTATCATAGCCACTCAATAAATCGTCCATGGTTGGACTATTGATAGCATCGCTACTCTTGTTCTTCTGATTTGTCATAATTTTATTTGGCTGAAGTGTAGCTGGCTTTACTGTCTTTTTAACAGCAGGGTTCACAGTCTTAGAAGTTTTTACGTAGTTGTAAGATATGTTACTGCTTGGATTCGTCTTCGGCTTTGCAGTGTGGCTATTATTGGATGTGCGTGTAGTTCTTTGAGCTGCAGCTGTTTTGGAAGGTTGACTTTTGACAGTGGTAGGTTGCTTTGTAGGGCTCTTTGTCGGATTTAAACGATTCTGGGATTGTTTCTTCATGATCTTGCTGACGTCTATAGGTTTTGGCTTGTTATAGATATACGGCTGCTTTGTCTGTGGCGCATGGTTTGTCCTAATGTCGGATGTGCTTTTGGAAATGTGATCTACTCGACGGTTAGTTGTTGTTCCATTGGTAGCCGAGGTCTTGTTGATACTGCCAGAACTATGGTTGGTAAGAGTAACCTTTGGTACCAGTAACAGTTGATGCTGCCTTGTTGGTGATGCATGTGGTTTCAAAGTGATGTCATCCATGGAACGCACTAGGTCATCTTCGGGGGACGTTGAGAAGTAGTCTTGGATCTGTTTGAGATTTCCATTAATACCGTTGTTGTTACTATTGAGGTTGGTGTTATTGTTATTGTAGCTGGTACCATAGTTGCAGTTATCGTCATCGAGATCTATGAGATTAACATTGGATGATGAAGATCCTCTTCCTGAAGATAGTTCTGACAAGCCTGAGGATGAGCGAGAGCCATTATGGTTGTTGTTATTGTTGGTATTGTTGTTGACATTGTTAAGATTGTTGTCGTTGATGCGTTCCCAATTGTCGGTGAATTCGAATCCATCATCGTCGAAATCATCAAAGAGCTCATTTTCAGTTTCGGTAAGTTCTTTTGCTGACTTCTGGGAAGGTTTATGGCGATTTTGGGGACCCTGCCAGGAGACATTTGCAGCCTGCGAAGCCTGAGCAGTTTTCACCTTGGGAACATTATACGAGCTACTAGATCCCTGTGAACTCAGTCCCAGCACCATTCCTGGTCTTAGAGACTTCAACATCGAGCGTTGGTTCACTGAGTTACTTGAAAGCGATCTGGAGGCTGGGTTTCTGAGTGAAGGAACAGATAGCGAGGACGACGACGAAGAAGAAGCCTGTTTAGAGGCAGCATGTACGGCATTGGTGGCATCTCTGCTCTTCTTGCGATTTACTTCATCCATTCGTAACTGAACGCGGATCAAATGCTTGACGTTCTGGTCTCTGATGGCTTTCAACTCTGTGAGGATCTGGATTTCATCGTTCAGGAGTTTGTGAGCCAGCCTGTCAAACAAGTCGATTTTGTAGAGAAGGGACGTGTGCAAGCCCTTCCAGCCTTTGAGGGCATCCTCTACGTGGTTGTTTTCCTCTAGGGCGAGGTTCTTGATCAGGAAGTTGCAGCAGTCGTCATAGGTCTGTCTGAGTTCCTCGAGGAGCGAGAGCTGAGGGGGTTTTTTTCGGAACATTCTGATCTATATTGCTCAGCTACAGACAATGAACAGACAGCGTATAGATATGGACCTCTAGACCTATCGACTTGCTAAAGAATGAGTGAAAGAACGAGCTTGTAAAGAAAGAACGGAAAACTGAAGAGAGTTCAGGAATTCTTGGTAGTGTAGCTGAATAGTGTTGCTATTCCTGGAGTTGCGCCGCGAGGTGAAATTCTGTGCTGGTGGAAAAAATCTAGGCGAGAGTAGACAGAGACAAGACGAATTGATAGATGAGCCAGATAATAGAAGTTACTCTGTCTGATAGTGGCAGCGATGTGTCTGGCAATACGGGATGGTATATATGTTAGCTAGCTACAGATACCTGTTCAACTTTCTTATCAGTCTTTCTTATTGACAGCTGGGTATTATCTTATTATTGGGGGCATTCGGGAGCACACGACACAGCCAGATAACCTAATAATATGTGGAGATTCAGGAACCTCGTCACATTCCGACGTTAGATCCTATTGAAACCAGCAACAAGTAAAGAGGCCCCTGGAGTTTTGGAGCGCTCCTCTTGCACGAGACTTGAAGGTCTCTTCTCTTCGTGCTCTTAAATAGCCTTTTTAGTGTCTCACCATTGGCCCTAATCGTCTCTTTCTGTTGCGGTGGGGATCAGCCGCACCGTTCTAGAAGCTTACAATTTTCCATGATAATCTCAGACAGTGATACAATAAACTACAATATGTTTCTAATACTTCTACTCTCTACGCTTTTACACATCTGTAGTGATATAACGGGATACTCTAAAGTTTCCAACCTCAAGAATATTCTTTTTAACCACGTTCATCTGTCCGAATGTTTGTCAACAGCTGGCTAACAGCTCCAATGCCAATACCAGAAAAATCTCTGACCCGCCACAGCTGTCCGAAGACATGCATCTTCCTAACTTAATAGGCAAGATACAACTGCCGCGGGCTTTCGGAGACCGAGCGAGACATTCTACTACCGACACCAGAACATTACACTGGCCAGTTGCCAAATTTCAAATTCGGAGGCAACTTTCAAGGTGCTCTCCAAAAAAACTGGAAAGCAAAGCTTTCGAGCAGCGCTGCTTCCTTAAATAGTAGCACGTCTTGGGCCGGGTAACACATCGTCCAATAATGAAAAAAATTCAGTTACGGTTTATAGTCACGTGTTGTGAACCCTCATTCCAATTCCGGAATCTGGAGTAACCAAATAATTGTCGTGTAGTTTAAAATTGTAATTCTAGTTCTAGTCTCTCTAACCTGAACATCATTCCCGTTATTGCTACGAAATGGAAGTTCGGGACTTGCTAGCCACCGTTGCAGCGTTTGTGGTGACGACCTTGGCCTTTTTATTGAAGAACACCATTGCCCTCGTTGCCTATGCTTATCAGAACTACCCAGAATATACTTCTATAGTATTTGCAATCATTGGTGTCTATCTCGTATATAAGTTTGTGGTCAAGATCTTCAAGATGTGGCTCAATCTTTTGATTGCCACCATCAAGACATTCTTGGTATTGGCCACTTTGGCTGTTGCTGCGACTATTTACCTTCGTGGGTGGGGAAAATTCGTAAATCAAGATATTCCTTTTTTAGTTGATGTCGCCAAGAGTATCACCTCTAATGAGCCTGATAATCAAAATTCGTTTTGGTTGGTACATGGACTCCTCGGTAATCAAAAGGTGTACTCGTTCTTGAAGAATGGGTTCCAGAACGCTGGCGAATCGGCATCATCAATCTTAGAGGATGCAGAATTTGATATTGATCCAAATGCATATTTCGAGTACATGAACGAGAACTTCTACAAGAACAAGGAAGACTTCAACTACGAGAACATCAAGAGAGCTCTTGATGAAGGTTTTGAGAACCTCGAGGACTACTTGAGCTCCAAGGGTCTCGATATCAATGATCTTGGTAACGAGTTGGTCAACAAGATTCTCCAGGCTGGTCGCTAGAACATGAATACAAGATTCATCTTAATAAATAGATATGTATAGTATTAATTTATCGCCTAATTGTGTATTTACTGTCTTGAGCTGTTGCTGCTTGTATCTATATCCGATTCCTTGTCCTTGTTCTTTTGTTCTGGCTCCTCGTCAATACATTGCAAGCCTCGGTCTACCACGAAGATGGTAGAGATAAAACAAACTGCAATGAGAGGCAAGCAGATGTAGAAATAGTTCTTGATGGCTTTCATGTACATCTCTCTAACTACCACTTGTTGGGCGTGGTTAAGCTTGGATGTATCAACTCTGCTGTAGATGTGATCCTTCAAGTAGTCCAAATAACCGTCCAATATGCTACCTTCATTCTTGGATTCTCTTCTGATTTCCCTTAACAAACTATTGCTGACAATCATGGAAGCAATAGAAATGCCTACTGAACCACCAAAGGATCTCAAAACGTTTCTGGCACTGATAACAATCGCTCTGTCTGATTTTTTGGCTTGACTCTGAGCAGCAACCATTGTAGGCTGGAAAGTCCACCCAACGCCTACTCCCATAACTAACAAAATGACAACTATGACTCCCCAGTTGGTCTGCGTGTTGAAGATATACAAGAGCCCACAGCTAACTGTCCAGAGCCCATATCCCATAAGAATAATATTCTTGTAGTGGCCAAAATAACTTATCAAGGTTCCTCCAATGATGGAAGCTATAGATTGCGTAAGCACTAATGGTAACAAAATAATCGAGGCATGGATCGAATCGAGTCCTCGAACGATTTGCAAGTAGTATGGCAAGTAATACGTAAATCCGTAGTAAGCCATTCCGTATAGGAAATTGGAACCCAAGATAAGAGATAGGGAGGGACTGGCGAAAATTCTCAAAGGAATCATTGGAAGTTCAGCAAGCTTCCATTCGATGTAGATAAAAACAAAGAAACTCAACCCACCTGATACGAACATACCAATAATGAGAGGACTGTTCCAAGGGTAAGATGAACCACCGCCACTGATGGGAATGAGCAACAATGTAAGACTTGCAGTACTGAAAAACATCCCCAAGTAGTCAATCTTCTTGAATTTCTCTTTTCTGGACAAAACGTTGTTGAGTTGACTAGCATTTTTCTTACCATCAATCAAAAAGTAGATGGTAACCATCACGCTTATAACCAAGGGAATCATCATGTAGTAGAAGTCTCTCCAAGTTGTGTGTTCTACGAAAGCTGCCATAATGAAGGGACCCAAAGCATTCGCTAAACCGACCTGAGCACCTAATATACCCTGATACTTTCCCCTTTGCTTCAAGGTACAAATATCGCTCAACATCACCATGGTCAACGATTGAGTACCTCCACATCCAATACCAGCAATCGCTCTAAAGATATAGAATTCCACCCCAGTCCGAGAAACTGCACATCCAATGTCTGCTACTGCTTGTGTACCAAGAGAAAAGAGCAAAATATTCTTTCTGCCAAAGATGTCTGCTAGTCTTCCAAAGAGAACTTGGCAAACACAGTTGGCCAATAAGGCGGCTGTTCCCGCCCAGTTGATAGTGGTTTCAGCTCTTAAATCCTTGGCTATGGCTGGTAATGCTATGGTTATACTTGTCTGGTCCGCGAACGATGCAAATAGACCTAGCGATAAGGCTGCAAGACAGACTATGATTTTTTTTGTAGGAAGAATATTGAGATGGGCATCTCCTAGCCTGTCATCCAAGGCTTGCTTCTCTATTACTTGTGAATCATTTACATCTATAACCCTTGACGTTTGTACCTTGATATCCTCCATAGGGATATTCTTATCATGTTGAGATGGTTTTTCGGAATTGTTCATCGCGGTTCCGAAATCGCAGTTATAAAAAATAGTTGTATAGAATGCGATAAGCTGTCAAAAGATATTTTCTTGAACTTAATCGTGGGACTTCTTGTTACAAAGTCTTTTTTGGTGAATGCTGCTATGCAAAGAGGATTTTGCTGTTCTCTTGTACTATCTTGATGATATCACTCGCGTGAGTATAAGAGAGGGATCTAAAGTTTAGGGAAAAATTTTCTATAATGAGACTACCCTTTTGGCTTATTGCTGCATCTCAACTCGGTCCGAGAATCCGTCGGTTTTATGTGCGGATTTGGACATGGGGCCGCTACCGCACTGACACTTCCTCCAGTTAAATTCAGAGACTCGGGAAATATTAGTAATCACTTAACGAGCTCATAACTATGGTGGTACCCCGTTGAAGTAGTAGAGTGTGCTTTTAGAATTCTTGGAAGTCTTGGAACTCTTGGAAGTCTTGTTAAGTGTTGAAAAAACTGTTGCCTGGTAGGTCTTGTACTGAGCTAATTAATTATTTTGTGAGCGAGTTAAATTATTTGGCAATTTAAGCAAAATATTGCGAAAAGTTGCAATCGAATTGCAATTGTTATCGTAGAAGAGACTGCTACGATTTTCTAAGGAAATAAAATAACTTATATACCATTAAGGAAATCATGCCGATACAACTGAATCAGATGGTCAATGTAGTCCGTCTTACTATTTTACCTTTATAGACTCTAACCATTATATAAATTCATGAATTCCAATTCTCTTACTTAACTACAGCAGCCTTGGGTATATTTGAGAGACAATTTCTGGACTATTCCGCTATTTTCTTGAATTGGCTGATATTAACAGAGTATTCATAAATGAAAGTGGCAATTATTGCCGAATGCTACAAAGGTATATAGAATTGTGTTTGACAAACATTAGATAAAGAAACAGCTGGGAGACTGCTCATACTTTGCACAAGAACATTTGACTCCCTGGAGAGCAATAATGTTATAAAAAAATACATCTCAATCAAGAAAAGTGCAGTTTTTACAACTTCTCCATAAGATTGAAAACCGAGTTACCTTTTTGTGAGTTTTATTCTCAGTTTACATCACTCTGAGAGGCATTACTATCGGAAAAGAGGGCTTCTCCAGATTATGAGGTTGCGGATTTTGAAGCTTCCGAAGCTCCCATTCAGATATCTAAATTATGATTAGCATATCTATTCACCAAGCATTTATTGCGATTTAGAGTCCAACTTATTTACTAAACCTTCTTCTCCCGACTCCGAATGTTTGGACGAAGCCCAAGGCTACCTGCACTTGAAACTGCCAATTATCCAAGTGATATCACTTGGCAACTGTTTGGTAATACCAGGTTTGACCCTTCATTCTGGTAAGCGTGTTTGATTCTGAAATTGACATGGGATCTTAAAGCTCCTCCAGTGATCATCCCATGTGGTGATTCTACAATTGCAATTGAAAAATTGTCAGATAAGATAAGGTGGAGGTGACATCAAAGACTTCTCTACGAAATTCGGAATAAAACTACTCATCCTTGATAAACAAGAACAAGAGAAAGGCAAAATCAAACCTTTAAGCAACTGTCACCAACAAGATCGCCTCATCGAACTTGGTTGGCGCCATACACGTATTGAAATCATTAGTGGTACACTCGGGTGCATTGGGCAAGACTTTACGCAGAAGTAAGTAGCCCTTTGTGAAAAACCCTACTCCTATGAACAGAACTAGAGCTAGAAATACCAGCACCACAAGATAGCCTATAAAGGTGATTTTCAACTTTTGCTGTCGGATCTTTGATCGCAGCTGTGGATGGAACTGCTGGTTTGATTGCTGGCCGGTTGGTCACCGAAGTGTCGATATCAACTGATTCCATTCAATATATGGTTTTACTGAACGATTTGAAATGTGAGAATGAAATGGCTGAAATGTTAGATAGAATTGTTTAATATTTTATTAGAACATTGATCTGAGATAATATTTGTATAGCATTGATAAGACTGATATTGCTATGAAACTGCTTATTTAATCGTTTTACTATGATGTCTACTTTGCTTTGTTTCGTGATTTGATGATTCTCTGATTGATAGTTAGATTTGTTTTCGAATTTTTCTTTGCAGGAGTGGTTCTATATGAAATAATTCAGCGCTAGTGGGTTTGCAAGCTGATGGCAGAGGAGAATTGAGCCCGGTCTTCTTATCGAAGATATTCTTCTGTCAAAACAGCGTGAATGCGGGACATATCAGAATTTGAAATAGCTGGATATTACTTCAGCTACTACTTTCTTTTCCTCTACTTATATTCTTCATAATAATACACTACAACCACGGCTCCATACAATTCACATTTTTAGGTAATGAATACGAACAATACGATATGTTGTAGGAAGAGAATCTGCATCAGAGAGATGATTCGAGGGAGGTGGTTAGTCAGCTTAGGAACAACCACAGGAACGATCTGAAGTTTGACAAAGTTGGAGCCCTTGAAAAGAGATTACAGGACATGAGAGCCAGTAACGACAAATTGAGTGGAAGGCCACAACCTGCTTCCAACACTTCGACGGTAGAAACCCCAACTTTTGGCCATGACAATTCAATGAGTTCTGGAGGTGCCACTAGATCGGATTTTCATGTGACACCTCCACACTCTGCAAAGCAGAGTTGATCCAGAACTCTTTACACACCAATGGTAAGAGTTGAAAATTTCTGGGGTTTACAATTGTATCACATACGAAGAAATTCTTTGATTAATTCAAATTTAATGTATTATAAGGTTAGCATGTATCATGTATAGTATTCATATATATATATTTAACTATTGGGAAATTCGTTAAGTGTACAAACTTAGTGAATTTTTCTGAAGTTATGGAAATTGCTTACTACTAGATAAACTCAAACGCAATATCCTGTCAGTAGAATTTAGTATGCGGAAAGCGGATAAATTCTATCCTTTCCAGTTTCCTACAATAGTGAAAAAAAAAGCGGACAAGACAACCTATGGAAACACCGAAATTCAGCCTCTCCAAGCTTTCCGATCTGGTTCTTGCTCTGTGAAATATGCATCCCTTTTCGGTACCTGACCACATTTCCGCTTAATAAAATCTCTCTAACGTAATCGGAAAATTAGGATCTTAAGCTTTGCTTCCCTTGGATACTCTGGTTTCTACTTTGGGGTCTGCATAGCATAGGTCAGAGACTTAGAATAGAGAAAATCGGCGGACCTATTTTCCTTGGTCTCGTGTGAATGAGTGGGAAAAGCAGCAATATTATTGGAAATGGCTGCGAATTCGTTGTGTCGTAACCAGAAGATGCGCTTAAGCAAAGAGAATACTCAGAGCGAATATAAGGTGTGTGAATGTTCACAAAAGAGCTAAAACAGGCGAATAAATTGAGGTAGATGGCTGTGATTGATATGATAATCTGAAATATTGGCCAATCGGATTGAACAACATTGTATCGGAGGTTACAAGAAAGATTTCACGGAAATGTTTTGAAAAAGCATGGAGATGAAGGTGAGTACCAAATCAACGCATTAACTTCCTACCAACAGATAAAAGTACTTTCGGAGTACAGCTCTTCTACGTGATATTCGGCTCCGAGTTGTTACGTCCCGGTGATAATACTGTGAGTTCAGTGTCCGAGAGTAAAGCTTTTCTCCATGATAGCGTAGACCTCGACGTCGGCGATAACTCGGTAGTATAACTTCAGAAATATGAGATCGGCCGAGATTGAAATCTGGAGAGTTGAAGTTGGAAAACTACATAAGGAGCAGTTCTTGACAAGAATCCATGAAAAAGAATTCTCCTTTGAACAATATTAGTCAATTGCTTAATATTACTCACTCTACTCTTTAATCGGAATGTCCTCTTCAATTGAATACAAAAAGCTTGGTGCCTCTGGTTTGGCTATTTCTCCTATCATCGTGGGATGCATGTCCTACGGTAAGAAATTTTGGGCCGACTGGGTTATGGAAGATGAAGAACAGATCTTCAAAATCTTGAAGAAGTGCTACGACTCTGGTATTAGAACTTTTGATACTGCTGACTTGTACTCCAATGGTCATTCGGAAGTTATCTTGGGTAAGTTCTTGAAGAAGTACAATATTCCAAGAGAGAAAGTTGTAATTTTAACTAAGTGCTTCTGTCTAATTGACACAAATATCCCTGATTTAAACATCGAAACGCAATACAATTACCCATCCTATGAGTTTGTTCATAACCAGGGTTTGTCAAGAAAGCATATTTTCGATGCCGTCAAAGGTTCAGTTGAAAGATTGGGAACCTACATCGATGTCTTGCAAATTCACAGATTGGATGAGGAGACCCCAAAGGCTGAAATTATGAGAGCCTTGCACGATGTCGTTTCTAGTGGTGATGTCAGGTATATCGGTGCTTCCTCTATGAGAGCCGCTGACTTCGTTGAATTACAGTTCATTGCTGATAAGAATGGCTGGACTAAGTTCATCAGTATGCAAAACTTCTACAACTTAATCTACCGTGAGGAAGAAAGAGAAATGATTCCTTTCTGTAACGATAACTCCCTTGGTAAGGTTGGCTTGATCCCATGGTCTCCAATTGCCAGAGGACTTTTGGCTAGACCTCTTGGTGTAGAGTCTAACCATAACAGATCTGCCGACACTGACTTGGCATTTGAGTTCTTTGGTTTGGCAAACTTGACTGAAGCCGACAAGGAGATTATCAAGAGAGTCGAAGAAGTTGCCAAAAAGCATGAAGTCAGTATGGCTGTAATCTCCTCTGCTTGGGTCTTGAGCAAGGGTGCGTTCCCTATCATCGGTCTCAACTCCGAAGCAAGAGTTGACGATGCACTTAACTCTCTCACTGTTAAGTTAACTGATGAAGAAGTCGCATACTTGGAAGAGCCTTACAAACCTAAGCCAGTATATGGTTTTCAACATTTTAAGTGAAGTTGAAAATTACTATAATGCTTCCAGCTACCCGTATTTCGGAAAGTAGAGTATACTTGAGAGTTCACTAATTGGAACAACCGTTTAATGATTCTATCTCAGTATACTGTGCACATTGAACATCTAGTGAATAAATAAATATGAGTATATGCTGAATAAATGCAAGTGTTAGAAACTGTTCTCAGACGTCTCGTTGGGATATTAAAATCTTCATACTCTTGGGGAACGAAGTTGTTTTATCCAAATAGTTTAATCTTTGTCATATTCCCCATTACTTCGCAACCGCTGTGTGTCTTTTTTGGAAAATGAGTCCAAAGTGCCAACAAACCTTCCTCTCTCACAACTAAAAATGGGTTATTTACTAATTGGCATTTATTAACAGCAAATGTATTTACTCCAGAGTATATAAAACTTCTTCTAACCCATATGGAAAGCCTTTTTTTTTAAGAAAGGAAAGTCTGGAAGTAACCGAAGCTGTAAAATGTTTCTACGAAATGGCATGTATTACGACTGGGCCAACCGAGAGGAAACTCCGAAGGATCAAAACCTCCGAAGAAGGCAGCGTAAAAACCGAAACTTAATTCGGAGAAAATCCTGCATATAGCTGAATTGAATGAGAAATATAACTTTTCTCGGGTTTCCGAAAAAAAGGAGTTACAGTGGCCGAGTGGTTAAGGCGACACCCTGCTATTAAGCGGTTCAGGTGTTGGGATTTTCCTTCGCAGGTTCGAATCCTGTCTGTGACGTGAAGTTTATTTTTTTGAATTTGATATAGCGATAATACAACATTGGAGGCAAGCTCAGAAGAAGATATGCTTAGTATCTATAATGAAACACCGACCTGGTGAAGTATTGAAAATAGAGAGAAGTTTTACTGAAAAATGTAAATTTTTTTCTGGCGATAAGACAATCTTTTTGCACCCATCGAGGAAAGATGAAGTCCAGAAAACAGAAGCGTAAGGTAGATGGAGGACTCGGAGTGATTGCGAGTGTACGGAAACAAAGGGACGAAAAATATAGGAAGAGAGAAGAATAGGTTGGAGTCCCATGGGTATAGATGATTAGCATGAGTGAAATAAATGCCTCGGATCCGAAGGAAACTAGTCTTGCAAGGCTACCAGCAACAAATTCCAGAACCAGATACCGACAATAGCCGTATCACAGAAGAGTCAGAGACAACACACAGAAATTGATACAAATATGGGAAGATGGGGATGACAGCGAAATTGCTTGAGAGATAGGCAACGAGATTAGGAACGAACAAGGAGGGCCAGGAGGGCCAGGAAGACCAGGAAGGAAAGGAAGGAGGAAGGTACAGTCTCGCTTATAAGCACCGTGTCTGTGTCTATAATAACGTCATGTTCGTAATTGCTAGCCTTACCGGCAAGACATATTGTGACTGTTACCATACAGAGTACACCACCGCCCCAATATCAATCTCACCTCCTGACGTCCTGCCAGCCTCAACCATCCGGTGACTCCGCCAGATAAACCACACTGGGATTCTCGCTATAAAACTGGGTCCATGTCCATTATCACTCCCTTCACGTCAAACCTCGTCTGTATCCTGTTCGTTTCCCGTCTACGCAACTACCTGGACATAAATAGCGACCCCTCGTCCCTACCGCCGTTCCCTCTACCCAGACTTTGTCTTAGTGGAGTCGCACGAAAAATTTCTCCGGCGTTTAAATCTCTGAGTCAACTGAGTGGGGACGAAAGCTGAATCGCTAATATAAATCACCACTACATTGCGTTTCGCTGTTGGCTGGAGATAGCCTTACAAATAGAAAGTGTTGAACCGTCTTATTTACATACGCCTCCGTCCGGTTTCTTTCTTGCACTTCTCTTCTCCTTCTCCTATACTTTCTATAGTCTGCTACAGCTCCTGTTCGTACGCTGTACCTGACGTAACTGTCTGCTACTGCAACTGGCGCACTTCAGCCTTCCGCTATCTGTGGCTCTTTATCTTCGACCGATCTCGAGATTGATTTTTTTTCTCGGATTTTCACTCACTGTGATTTTTGATTTTTAATTAATTTTCTCACCGAATAACCATTTTTCCAGCTGTTTGTTTGTTCCAGCCACAATTTCCATTTAATTCCTTCCATATTCCCTCAATTGTCACACTGCCCCAGCACATTTGCCCAGGATGGACCCAACACACGATCCCAACTTCACACCGCCCTCGTTGAACAGAAACATCGAGCCCCCGGCTCCGTCTTCTGAGATTCCCCTTAACATGCCTATCCAGCCGTTTGTATTAGCTGATTTAGGCGGAGCTGTAGATGCTCCTCCACCACACCCACCCAAAAACAGAACCAAGCACGCTGTAGTTGACGAGTTTGGCAATTACCACTCAAAGATCCCGCGGATCCAGACGGATTTGGTGAACTCTTCTTCTGACGAAGATGTCACTGACTCGCAATCGACATCGAAAAACGACATAGATGTAGAACTAGAAAGCGTAGACAATTTGGATGATGAAAAGCCTTCTGACTCTAGGTCTGGCGCCAACGGAAGTGCTATCGAGCAAACTGTTCCCATTTTTCCACCAACTGTGCTGGTGAAATCAAGCCAAATCGCAGACTTAGAAGAGGTTCCCCACGGCATCCAGAGACTGGCTACTACTTTGGACCAGTACCAGTTTCCCACGCATAGACTTGCCACAACGTTGCTGGACGACTCCAAGTACCCGTTGGTAATAGTTGCCTGTGGCTCGTTTTCTCCCATCACCTACTTGCACTTGCGTATGTTTGAGATGGCTCTAGATGCGATTACTGAACAGACCCGTTTTGAAGTCATAGGCGGCTTTTATTCGCCGGTATCTTCTAATTACAAGAAACAAGGTTTGGCTCCTGCCCACCACCGTGTGAGAATGTGCGAGTTGGCTTGTGAAAGAACCTCGTCGTGGCTCATGGTGGATGCGTGGGAATCGCTACAGCCACGCTACACCAGAACAGCTTTGGTGTTGGACCACTTCAACGAAGAAATAAATATCAAAAGAGGCGGAATCAAGAATCGAAACGGAGAAAGCAGAGGTGTCAAAATAATGCTCTTAGCCGGTGGTGATTTGATCGAATCGATGGGCGAACCAGATGTATGGGCAGACCAGGATTTACATCATATCTTGGGCAAGTACGGCTGTCTAATTGTCGAAAGAACCGGTTCTGATGTCAGAAGCTTCCTTTTGAGCCACGACATCATGTACGAACACAGACGAAATGTATTGGTAATCAAACAGTTGATCTACAACGACATTTCCTCAACTAAAATCAGACTCTTTATCAGAAGGGGCATGTCCGTACAGTACCTTTTGCCGAACTCAGTCATCCGCTACATACAGCAGCACAAGTTGTACTACGACTCCGAACCAGTCAAGGAAGTCATGTCTGAAAACGCTGACTAATGCCATGAAAATCACCTACTAATGTCTCCTAATGCCCTCTACAAACGGATAAAGTATAGATTTTTTCGATTTTTTCGAATTTCGGATTTAGACCATGAACACTCTCTTGTCGACAACAATGTCCTCGTCATTTCAATTCAACCACCTATTTGACTATTTGATATATTTATATGCGTTCCCTTTCCTAGATCTTTGTTCTCGTTTTGTCTGTTTCATTCAAGTGCCTCCTAATGACTGCCGACAATAAAGTCTTGTAATCTTTACAAATGTTGTTCAACTTTCTCTCTACGAATGTTGTTTAACTAAATGTTATGATAAAATGCCAAGTTCTATATGTGTAATGTACAATTAATTTGCGATCACCAAGTCCGTGTAGTCCTGATTATTTTCGATGCTAAAGCTATGTTCGTTCGCTAAGTGAAGGAGACAAATGAAGTAGAAACTCGTTGAAATATCACTCCGTTCAGCCTTCGTGTACTTTCCTTCTATAGAATGAACCACCGAGCTGAAACATACCGTTTCACGAGAGTTATTTTCGTCATTTTCAGAATATTCTTCCGTACTATCACTTTTACGGTCCAAACCATTAGCATGTTTGTCTGCAGAAGTCTGGAAGATGGATTCTTGCTTTAGACGATCCCACAAGTTGGACTTAAGCAACTTGATATCTACCCTTTTTGCAACCTTAGAAAAATTGAGAAACCTTGGTTTCAACCCGAAAGAAGAAGCTGGAATTAGTTCGTTTCCTTCCATAGGATCAACATATCCATCGAAATTGTCTTCACCTTCTTCACCCTCCTGGAAAAAAGATGCATGGTACGACTGGTGGAGTTCTTCAATATCTTCTCTATATACATCATCCATAAGTCGAGACCTTTCCATTTCTTCTCTTTCTTGGTATCTATTGGACCAGTAGTTTTCGTCAGCGGGCACAGAGAGTTCGGATGCGGTTGTCTTTTTACTGTACACCATCCTCTTCTTATTGAATGTTTTTAAGAGCATGGGCTTTGTGAATAAACTGATAAGTCTCTTGGCTGTGAACTGAAAATCTTCTGTTAAGACATGTCGTGATTCTCTATGCGATTTGGGTAATACAGGAGGAGCAGCAGGATCAGCAAACAAGTCGTCTTCATCAATTTCTTCACCACCAAAGTCAATGAGTTTCTGTTCAGGTTTTGGTACATTCAACTTTGGGCCCTTTTTGACCAGTTCGCGAACATTCCTTTTCAAGTTGGATATCTTCCAATGGTTCTTGTTAGATAAACTAGGTTTCAAGTTCTTGTCGAAATACGCTAGTAATTCGTAATCAGGAATATCCACCAGTTCGCCAACCATATCCTTATCATCTTCCTGAAACGGTAGTTCAGTGTCATCAAATATTCTTTGTATGGTATTGTTAACGTCAACTTCGCTCATCACTCCAGTGATGGCGTTCTGTAATCCATACTCTTCCGATACTTCATCTTCTTCACCTTCATCGAGATCATCCTGAAAATCGTAGTTATTAATATCGTTATCTTCCTTAAATTCTTTAGGAAGTATACTTCCCAATAGATTTTCTTGCGTGAAAACATCTTCCACAGCCTCTTGCAATCTGGAAATGTTGTGTGAAATCATGGTGTCTTCAAATCCATCCTGGAAAAGAAACCGTTCTAGCCTATCAAGACTGTCATCTGCTAGATCAGTCTTGTCTACGGTTTCTTCCGAGTGGTTCATCCCTTTTTCGACAAGCTTGGGATCGGATGTCGTGTCGAAAGCAACCCTTCCTACCTTATCAATATTGAGAATGTGAAGCAATAAACTCTTGGATCCTCCTTCATCGAAATTGGACAAAGCCCTCTTGAAGATAGGATCTACAGATAACTCCTTCTCAATAACTGATGATCGTATATCCTCAAACGATCCTACCAAGGTTGTTTCCACTCTATCTGTTCTCCTTCTTCTTTTTACACTAATTTCGTCTTCGGTTCCATTCTGTTCGTCTGTTCTTACTTGTCCTTCAACCTCATCTGAAGTCTTTGATGATGCTAAGCCAGTCAACAACCTACTGGTTTCACTGGCTGCAGAGTCCACCCTCGACGAGTAGATTTTTACACACCCATCAAGCGTGGCCGAAGCCTTTTGGAAATTTATACTTCTACCTTCCCTTAGCAAGGACAAATCGTGAAAGTAGTCTATCAATGCAAAATCCCAAGAGTTTTTGGCATTGATCTTGTTATCTGTAGCCATTCGGATCCACATCTCGAAATCCGTGACATTGGTGGACCGCTTACCTAACATAGATCCTCCTACTCCACCTGCACTCATCATTGTCTATATATACATCGGTAATTTGACTTTCTGGAGTGGAGGAGAGTCGTTGCTAGAAGTAGAGACAATCGATGGAGTTGATCTTAACCATAACAGAGATCACGTGACTAGATAGTGAAAATATCGTAAAAAGCAAGCTGCAATTTTTACTCTTTTTTGACAGATTTTCAATTTACTACATTATGCAGGATACAAATATACGAGTCTTGTAATTTTGAAAAATAGAACTTGCAAAAGTTGGCCTTGGTAATAATCAGAGAATCGTTTTGTATTTGAATAATGACAGTATTTGAACTTATAGATATCTGCTGAAGATGTTTCTCCATAGAAGTCTACTATTTTTGAATAACTGATGTGTTTTGTATTAAATAGATTACGTTAAAGACATAAATAATTAGTTATGGGATCACCATTCTTGTGCTTTGACACCATAGATAGACTTCTTGGTACCTTTGATAGGCTTGATTAACTTGGAGCCACCTTCTAAGAAGGAGAACTTCTCTCTTCTGACAGCTTCGTACTTGCTGATGAACTCTTCCTTCTGTAAGGTCAAGCCAATATCGTCCAAACCATTAACTAAGCAATGCTTTCTGAATTCTTCGACGTCAAAGTGGTCCACCAAGACTTCGTCGGTTTCTCCATCTCTAATTTGCTGGGCAGGCAAGTCGATAGTCAATTTGTGGCCAGCAGTGACGACAGGATATAAAGTGGATTGAATCACATCAGCAGGAATTCTAATGGGCAACAAACCGTTCTTGAACGAATTATTGTAGAAGATATCACCAAAGGATGGGGCAATCATACACTTGATACCAAAGTCCTTGAGAGCCCATGGAGCGTGTTCTCTCGAAGAACCACACCCAAAGTTGTCACCAGTGACTAACAAGATCTCAGCCTTACGGTATGGCTCTACGTTCAAAACAAAGTCTGTTTCAACGTCTTTGCCAGTTACAGGGTCCTTCACGTATCTGGCTTCGTAGAATAAACCTGACTTCAAACCAGTTCTCTTAATGGTCTTCAAGAACTGCTTAGGAATGATAGCATCAGTGTCGACGTTAGCTTTGTCCAAAGGAGCAGTAATACCAGTGAGAACACCAAACTTGTCAATTCCTCCAGATGGAGCAGCAGTCTTGGCCTTCTTGGATTCTGGTTCCTTAGGAATGTCATAAAGTCTTTCCTGTTCTGTTCCTGGAGTGTCTTCAATGACTTCCTTTTCGTGTTCGTACACAGCATCTTGGAGAAGTTTGTCTTCGACTTCGTGTTCAATGTGAACAGCAGGTTCATCAGATGTATCGTAGTCGAATTCACGGATATCAGTGAAGTGACCTTTGATAGCAGCAGCAGCAGCCATGGCAGGAGACATCAAATGTGTTCTGGAACGAGCACCTTGACGACCCTCGAAGTTTCTGTTAGACGTAGAAGCACATCTCTCTTCAGGATCTAAAATATCTGGGTTCATACCAAGACACATCGAACAACCGGCTTCTCTCCACGAGAAACCAGCAGCTTCAAAGATCTTGTCCAAACCTTCCTTCTCAGCCTGGGCTTTGATCAATCCAGATCCAGGAACGATAAGAACCAACTTGACGTTGTCAGCCTTCTTGTGGCCCTTAGCGACCTTGGCAGCAGCTCTCAAGTCCTCGATACGGGCGTTAGTACACGAACCAATAAAGGCCTTGTCAATCTTGATATCTACCAAACGGGTGTTAGGAGTTAAGCCCTGGTACTTCAAGGCTCTTTCCATACCTGATTTCTTGATAGGGTCAGTCACATGTGCTGGGTCTGGAACACTGGCAGTGATAGGGAGGGCATCCTGAGGTGAGTTACCCCATGTGATTGTAGGCACGATATCTGAAGCAGCGATCTTGATGTCGTAATCAAAATGAGCACCTTCATCAGAATGCAAAGTTTTCCAGTAAGCCAATGCTTTCTCTAATTCAGCTCCCTTAGGAGCTAATGGTCTACCACTGATGTAGTCAAAGGTAGTCTGATCTGGCTTGATCATACCAGCACGTGCTCCGGCTTCAATAGCCATGTTGCAGATGGACATTCTGGCTTCCATTGACAAACTTTCAATTGCCTTACCAGCAAACTCGATGACACAACCAGTACCACCGGCAGTACCAATGACACCAATGACATGCAAGACCAAGTCCTTAGAAGTGATTCCTTCGGACAAATCACCCTCTACAGAGATTCTCATGTTCTTAGACTTGGCCTGGATAATCGTCTGGGTTGCCAAGACATGCTCGACTTCAGAGGTACCAATTCCGAAAGCCAAAGCCCCGAAGGCACCATGGGTAGAAGTGTGAGAGTCACCACAAACAACTGTGGTACCAGGCAAAGTGAACCCTTGTTCTGGGCCGACAATGTGAACAATACCCTGTCTGGAATCGTCCATGCCAAAATAGGTCACGTCAAAGTCCTTGACGTTCTGTTCCAAGGTTTCCACTTGTAATCTTGAATCGTCCTGGTCTATGAACGAACTGACGTTCTTGAAGTTGACACGAGAAATAGTGGGGATATTGTGGTCAACAGTTGCTAAAGTACAATCGGTTCTTCTGACAGGTCTTCCAGCATTCTTCAAACCTTCAAAAGCCTGTGGAGATGTCACTTCGTGAACTAAATGTCTGTCTATGTATAAGAGATACGATCCAGATTCGTCCTTGTGGACAATATGGTCTTCAAAGACCTTGTCGTATAATGTTCTGGGTGCCATTCTTAATGTTGAAGCTAAGAATAACGAGATATGTAACTGAAAGTTTTTACTTCAGAAAAGATTGGTTGGTTGTATATCTGTTAGAAGCGGAGCATCAGCTCTTATATAATTTTTCAGTTCTCGTTCGTTGATGCGGAGTCATACGTGCGGCCGCCGTTACCGCGCCGGTACCGGCCCATTCACACTCTTCACTCCTAGCCAATGGAGGCAGAATTATTAGTCAATGGAGCATTCCATGCAGGACTTCCGGGGATCGGCCCCCTTCCGATGAACAACACCAAGGTTTGGTCACGTGTTACTAAATCACGACAATAGCTATCAATTTTACTCCACATTCTAGAACCCTACAACGTAGACCCGCATTGAGAGATCATCATTAGTTCCTTCGTCTACGCTGATTAAACCTTAAAACTCTGAAAAAGCAAGTAAAAAGGTAAGTGTAAGAGAAAAGCTGTAGTTGAATTTCCTCGAATGCTTTTGGTTCCCCATTTGAACCGTTTGGAAATGGTATTTTTTTGCTCTGTTTAATCGTTGACGGGTGTTGGCTGACAACTGGAGGGTCTTTTCTAAAGACTTGGGCAATCGTCCACCAACAGTTTCCCAAATGTATTTTTCGTAAATTCTCTAGTAATAAAAAGTGCTAACTTTGGTGACAAAAGTATAGAACAATTGAAGTATATCCGTTTGCAGACGAACAAGAGGCTCAAAAGGGAGTAGTAGAGCTTAATAGATAGTCTCGCAAGTTGCTTTACGAGATATTCTGCGTAAATACAAATGCCTTTGCTGTGATGGTAAAAGTGTAAAATTTTTCGGTCTTGTTGAAGGCAGTGTTACAAAATATTTCCCCTGATCTCAGGGGTTCTGGTTCAAGAAAAACGTAAAGAGTAGAAGCAATATAAACCCTGAAGTTAAACTGCAGTTGAACCTTATAGTCGCCAAGATGAGAACCAAAACAGTCTAAGTTTATCACCACGCGTATATGGAGATACTCAGATTCTCAGATTCTCTATGAAAGGAGCACCAAATATTGAAAAAATGGTTATTAAATAAAAAGATTAAGAGCTCGCAATCATGGGTTTGGTCAAAAATTTACGAGTGCTTCATGCATGTACAGATCTCTCTTTTTGAACTATACAATATCTTTTTGAGCCACAATGGGGGATACTCTTTACTGATGACGCTGGGGTATCAAATGTATGTTGATTAGGGGAAGTTTGTAGTAGATACTTGAAGTAATGAAAGGGTACTTCCACAACAATATATAGCATAAACGGCCTAACACGCAAGGGATCCAGATAAACAGTTTTTGTTCTTGAATATTTACATTAGTCTAACTATGAATTTCCTTTTTCAGAGTCATCGAACTAAAATTGATAGAAGTTTATGATATTTTAATATGTTTTTATTATGTGCAATTTCCTAAAAATATTATTCAGCATAAATAATTAACACTGAATGCATAGGATTATAGAATATGTCAAAATTTTATAGGCGACTCAAGTTATTATTATTACGCTGCATTATTTGTGTTATTCAAAACAAATTCTGCCTATAACTAGCATCATATCGAGGCAAACAGGGGTAAGTCCAATACTCATCGTTCATCATTAGGCTTCCCTCTAATGATCGCTAGCTGCTGAAGTCTTCGCTTGCAGTACGAGCAACATTCAGCAACATACTTCGAGTGAATCACTATGAATTACCTCAAAGTTGTATCTAGACGAGCAATTTTGAGAAGTGCTCGTCACTTTTCGTGCATCTATTGCTCTCCTCACTGGCCGTTCTAGCCAGCTATCTCTTGCCAATATGTATCGAGGTCTGCAAGAAAAGTGATAAGACGGTTTGATATTTTCCCTTCGTTATTCGTAGTTTATCCCAGAGTTGCCAACAATAAAGTATTTTTGAAGAATCAAAAAATTGTCCAAAATATTTTAAAGCTGAATTTTTGCAAGTACATAAAAAAAAATGACCCGTAATTTTTATTTATGAGCGGATACAATGGATAAAAGAATTATTCTGGTTTGGCTTGTAGTGGACAAATTATATTAGTCCTTTGAGAAAATAGAAGCAATGCAATTAGAGCATTATTGTGTGTCGAATTATTAATGCAGAATGCCTGCTCGTGAAGGTTTCAAAATAAAAGAACTCGTATGTTCAATAATTTTCTATGGTGTACTTTTGGATGCGAAATACGAAAATGCTATTCAACCAGAGTGAAATCCTTATCCACATATAATATCTATAATAGAAGAGGAAACAGTGCCGCTTGACTTCATTGCCAGATAATATTATTCAACTATGGCTATCTGCGGAGACGGGCAGCGTTATTACAGGCGTTGGAGCTCATGCCATAAATTAACGCACGTAATGGAAAAGTCAGCTCCAGAGGACAACATTATTGCGGAAGAGAAATCTCTATCAAGCTTTCCAAATCTTCAAGAATGAAGCCTTTAGCAAAAGGTATCCCAGACACCTAACAAGTAGTTCATCAGGCACGTGATATAAATCATGCATTACTGACACGCGATCAAAATCAGGTGACCGATCCCAGATCTTTGTACTTCAGTCTTGATTGCTTGATGAAATGTTGATGAAGAGCCTCTACAAGTATTGTACAATTGACTGAAGACAAAAGAGTAAGGTCTGGAGAGCCATGATACCCACAGCAGGAAGAAGGTCCAAAATCCGGCCACCCCGTAAGTCACTCGTGAGTCTGTCCACTGACGGAGCCAATACCGACCCCACGGTAGACTTCGAAAAATCGTGGACCGTACTTGCGAATGCCATTACCCAGATCCAGAACAAGAATGTTTCGAACCTCTCGTACGAGCAATTGTACAGAAAGGCATATGTACTTGTTCTTCGCAAGTACGGTGCCAAATTGTACGATAATGTCGCCAGCTTGATTACACACCACTTACTAGCCAGACGTGACTATTTGCTAGACATAGCCAATGCAGAGGACTTCATGAGAGCCGTGATTCTCGAATGGGACGAACATTTACAGCTGATGAAGTTTGTCAGCGACGTTCTCATGTATTTGAATCGTGTGTATGTAAAGGAGCAGAAAAAGTTGCTCATCTATGACTTGGGAATAGAGCTTTTCAAAGACAATGTTATAAAGCACAACCACGACGAAGTGGGCCAAAAAATCGTTGAAATAGTAATCACAGAAATTACACGCAACCGTAGAGGCGAGGTAATCACAACGACGATGTATATAACGAAACTTATCAATATGCTTGAGTTGTTGGTGGAGTCTGGCGGTTCTGCGGATCTACAGCAATATGGTGAAAACTACTACCAGACTACTTTTGAACCGGCATTTCTCGGAAATTCAGAAACTTTCTTCTATAACTTCTCTCAGGAGCTAGTAAACTACAAGTTGGGCTCGCGATACCTTCGTGAAGCCGCTCAGTTTGTCAAGGAAGAGGAAAACAGAATCAACTTCTACCTACCTTCTTCAACGTACCCTAAACTCATAGACCTCATGAACAACATCATTATCAAAGACAAAATCGACGACATAATCTCACTACCTTACGAGCAACAAGGACTTTCCTACTGGTTGCAGCCAGTGATAGGAAATATCTTTGAAGACAAAAATGACAGTCATCACTTCGAGGAGCTAAGAATATTGTACCAGTTAATAGGACGGTTTGCGGATGATTTCCAGCTTCTTCGATTACGGTTGAAATCGAACATCATCTCTCAAGGATCACAGCTTCCAGAGTTTGTCAAAACCTCTCTCCAGAATGCTGGAGAAAAGAAAACTACCTACAATTCCACCGCGTTTGCCATCAAATGGATAGATACGGTATTGAGATATCGAGAACAAATATTCAAGTTGCTGTTGGAGTCATTCCAACTGGATCCAATTATTGAGCAGACTATCACATATGCCATGCGTGATTTCATCAATGGCAATGGCAACAACAGGAAAAACTCACCCATAGTCAATGCGCCAGAGCTCTTGTCCATTTACATGGATTATCATATAAAGCAAAAAAGTAAGCCCTCACCTTCGAAAGACGTGAATTCAGACCTGACAGAAGTGTTTATCAGCAAGTCTATTGAGTTCTTACGGTTTATCAAGGACAAGGATGCATTTGAAGCAAACTACGCCAATCATTTTGCTAAACGATTTTTGAATTCTAAGGGGACTACCCAGAACGGAAATGCAAACAATAAATTAGGCGTCGATTTGGAGGAATTAATACTCTCAAGATTAGGTGAGGAAATGGGAACAACGTCGTTGGCTAAGGTAATAAAGATGAACAAGGACATAAAACTGTCGAAGGACACCACCTCCGATTGGAGGAAATATACTATCAAAAATCAGGTGCCTGATTTGGTTGAACTTGAATTAAAAATCTGCAATGTCACTGATTGGCCCAAATCTATGACGAAGGACTACAAGTCATTTTCCAAGAGCGACACTGGCGAAATTCAATTCATATGGCCCAAGAAGTTGCGTACTACTATGGGTGAATTTGAAGAGTTCTGGTTCTCGGGCAAGAAGAACGACAATAAATCCTTGTATTGGAGTCCTAAGTTTGGTTCCATGGATATGAGAATTACATATCCTTCCAGAACTTACGAAATCAATTTGTCTACATATGCTGGGATTATCATGTTACTTTTTGCTCCTCAGTCTTCCAATGCGGACGGATCCATGGTGCTGGCGTTTGACGAAAAGAAGGAATTAACATACAACGAAATTCAAGAACTTACAGGGATACCCGAGGCGGATCTCAAGAGACACTTGCAATCGATCGCAGTTGCTCCTAGACTGAGGTTGTTGGTGAAACTGCCAATGACAAAGGAAGTCAATGACGATGACGTCTTTAGATTGAATGAGAGCTTCAAATCGCCTTCAATAAAGGTGAAGGTATTAACAGTTTCTGCAGCTTCTTCAGTAGCACCAACAAGATCCAAACCGAAGACAGAACAGGAAGAGGAGGCAGAAGAAGTTCAGAGCAATATTGCTGAGGGCCGGAAGATTGAAGTCAATGCTGCTATTGTTCGTATCATGAAGTCAAGACATACAATTCGACACAACGAGCTTATTGAAGAACTCATCAAGCAGTTGCAAAATCGATTCCAGCCACTGATCTTGTTGATCAAGCAACGCATAGAGGACTTGATAGAAAAAGAATACTTGAAGAGAGATGAAGAGGAAAGAAACTTGTACCACTATGTGGCATAGGTGATAATGGCACGAATGTGCTTTTGCTCTTTCTAGCATTGCATGTATTATATTATTTTAGCATAAGCATTGTAAGTGCCGTAATGACATAATAATACAGCAATAGCGAAGACAACACACTGTATTATAGCCTCTAAATCTCTGGCAATAACCTTCGTTTAAGGCTAGTAATAGTGGAGCTATCAGTCGAAGCTGAGAAGAGAAGCCACAGTGAAGTTTTTATTCGCTGCATTTTATTCACAAAGACAATTCCATACTATAACTCGAAGGTCAAAAAATTTCAAGCCAATCAGAGATAAAATAACCTAATGGTTTCATTGGAAATACGACAGAGTACCTGAAAATTCACAATTCGTATTAGCACCGACAACTACTTCGATAATGCAACAGTCTGAGGAATAGATTTTGTAACAAGCTTAGTAACAAGCTTATCTCGGTCATCGCACTATAAATTAGCTTCTTAACTCGGTAGAACCAATTGTAAGTCCATCTGACTGTGTGATAGAAACAAGAAATGAGGAATAGTCCTTGACAAATGCAATCCCCAAGTTAATGGATTAAGACCAGATGGGTTGCTTCTGATCTTTTAGGAATTCGGCCGAATACCTATCCAGGAAGATTAACGGGAGATTAACCTAAATAGGCAAGTACAAAATCCGAAATTACTAATGTAGTTTGCAAAGTCTGACCATACGTTGTTCATTAGACAGAAAGGCAATGTAGACGATATAGATGTAGACGATATAGATGTAGACGATATAGATGTAGACTTTGAACGAAAAGTAATTGAATTTTCAAATGTATAAAAATGAACCAATTCGAACCTTCAAGTGGAATTTTTTGATTTGCCTTAATTCAACAGTCCAGTTCTTACCATAGAAGTTAAAGAACAGTTCCGTACCATCGAGAAACACAAAGTACATCCTACTCAATTTAAAAAAATGTCCAAAACTACAGTTTTCATCACTGGTGCCACCGGCTTTGTAGCCCAAAATACGATTGTGGAGCTTCTCTCCAGAGGATACAGTGTTGTCGGTTCAGTTAGATCGGAAGAGAAGGGTGAAATGTTGAAGACTTACTTTGGTGATAACTTCCAGTACGTTGTCGTGGCTGGGTTTGAGAATAAGGGAGCCTTTGATGTAGCCTTAAAGCAACATCCTGAAGTAACCGTCTTTTTGCATACTGCTTCCCCAGTTAGTTTTGGTACTGAAGATTTGGAGAGGGACGTCTTGATTCCTGCTATCGAGGGTACAAGAAATGCATTGCAATCTGTGCACGAACATGCTCCTCAGGTCAAGAGAGTGGTCGTCACCAGTTCTGCTGTTACTTTGAGCAACTTCTCTGATGTCTCTGATCCTAAATTCAAGGCAAACGAGGACTTGTGGTACGGTGTTACTTACGAAGAGGGTTCGAAGAACCCCTCAATTGCTTATACAGCTTCTAAAGTATTTGCCGAAAAGGCTGCCTGGGAATTTGTTGAAACCAATAAACCAAACTTCTCTCTTTCAACCATCCTTCCTCCATATGTCTTTGGCCCTCAGGCACAGGATGAGTCTGCCAAAGGTCAATTGAACATTTCAGCTGAATTTGTTGCTGCTGTCTACCGTTTGTCCAAGATTGATAAAGTTCCTGAAGTATTCGGTCCTTTCGTTGATGTCAGAGATGTGGCTAAGGCTCATGTTATTGCATTCGAGAACGATGAAGCCAAGGGCAAGAGAATCATTACTTACTCAGGAAGATTCCACCTGCAAACAATCTTGAACATCATCAGAGACAACTTTGCCGATCTTCGTGATAAATTGCCCGTTGGTATTCCTTCCAATGGTGACGTCTCCGAGTCTGTTGCATGGGACGACCAGAAATCGAAGAAGATTTTAGGATTCGAGTTCATTGATATCGAGAAGACTGTTATCGATACTGTCAATCAATTGATCAGAGCCAATAAATAACTTGTTACTTTGGTTTTCAACAATATTTAGAAGCACTGAATTGTTCAGCAGCGAATAAATAGTGATTTGAATTTGGATTGTAGAGCTGATTTGAGATAAGATTTGTAGAACATTAAGCAGAGATGGTACTTTTCATCAATATTTAATTATTTCTTATTATTTCCTAGGAGATGTAAAGACGAAAGCATTTGAACACGCCCACCTCATCAACTGAATGTGTTAATTTGTTAAGGGAAGGATAAATAAACCACATTTTGCAACCTTACGGTTGCAAGATATAGCCTGCATGTGGCCATGAAAAATGATTTTGCACATTATTCTAAATTCTGAAGATTGAAATATACAAAGTCGAATATAGGACGTACATCTTCTCTGACTCTCTGACTTCTAACAAATATAGGTAAAGAAATGGAATTACTCTCATTGACCTTTTGATATATGAAAACTATTGTAATTATGCTATCAATAATATATATTATGTGCAAATGGAACACTACTAATTTGCAAGGTGCAAACTCAACATGCAAACCAACTAAGTCAACTAACCTGCAAAATTTTCATTCAACTCAAAATCAATTAACTACTCAGAAAACAATATTCTTTGTATACTATCCCATTTCACTCCCAAAAAATGTCTGCCAACGATATATTGGACGTGTTAAACATTCAGCGAGATGAGCTGAAGCAACCTGCAAAAAAGAAACAGAAAACAGCTGTTGAAATCCAGAGACAGTCTGGTATGGCCAGAGAGCTCTACAACTTGATTGGTCCCAATACTCCTCCTGTAAACTTACCGTTTGTTGGAGCCAACAGCAGCAAGGCTCTGATGAAAATGAAAGTTTCCCCGTGGACGAAAAGGGCCTTTAAGCCGAATAAACTCAACAAAGACTCGGATGAAGTCACCCTACATCATTGGGTCAAGGGATCGAAGGAGCTTTTGGAACAGGAAGAAGCAGACAAACCATACTTCTTTGAGAAGTTCAATGTGAAAATCGACTTTCCTGAATTGGTTAATGAAGAAACTTACGACAAGTATATGGTAGAAATTAAGGAAAGAGAAAAGAGGTTGAGAGAAGAGAAAAAGAGAAGAGAAAAGGAAAAGAAGGAACAAGAAGCAATTGAGAAATCTAAGCGAGAACAAGAGGCGAAGGAAAAAGAAAAGAAAGAGAAAGAAGCCAAAGAAGCTAAGGAACTGAAGGAAAAAGAATCTGTTTCTGCCTCTGGAGAACTGCAAGAAATAGAAGAGTCCGCTATAAAGTTGGAATCTGAAACTTCTAATAAGGAACTGGAATCCAAGGAGAGCAAGACTGATGATAATATATCCAAAGATAAAGAGGGAGATTCGAGTAAAGAATCCAATCAGGTAGCGACGGAAGCAAAGGAAAGAGAAGCAAACGAAGAAGAACCTGAAGAAGAACCTGAAGATTGGACCTACGAAGAAACTCAATACTTGTTTGAACTAACGAGAGACTTTGAGTTGAAGTGGCCCTTAATTTATGACAGATACAACTATCCCACAAAACGTGATGTGGAAGACTTGAAGGAACAGTTTTACAGGATTTGTATTAAGACGTTGGAAGATCAGCCAAATTCCAATCCTTCTCTTATAGAATCATTGAGCGCATATTCCAAGCCGAGAGAACTCGAGAGAAAGCAATATTTAGAAAACTTACTTAAGAGAACTCCAGCAGAAATAGCCGAAGAGGAATCACTTGTTATAGAGGCTCGTCGTTTCGAATTGGCTGCAAAGAAGATGTTGATAGAAAGATCTCATTTGTTGACATTGTTGGATTCACCTCAAACTACGCAGTCAGTACAACAATATCAATCTTCACAAGGTCTCACTAACTTGTACAATAACTTAATGATAATAGACAAAAATCAAAAGAAGCGGCAATTACAACAACAGCAGAAGGCAATCGCTTCGGGAAACCAGGACCCCGTGCCTCCTCCTATTCCAATTGCTGCATCGTCGTCTTTCAAGAAAGACAGATCTTTCCAAACCCACTTACAGCAATATTTGGCAGGTCTACTCAAGCAAAGCCAGAATGTCAATCCAGCTATCAAACAAGAGTCCAATGCCATACAGCAATTGTTGGCAAAGAGACTTACACAGAAGGAAGAAGAAGCTTACGGTTTACATTTCCATGGTTCCGAAAAACTCAATCCTGGTGTAATCTTGAGATCTACGCAAAAGTTGCCCGGGTTGCAACAGAAGCAATCTGTACTTAAATCAGTAAACTCTGTTCTTCAGGAATTAGATATTCCAACGGCAGGTGGAACTAGCTGGAAGCCTGTAATGCCAACAAGAAAGACTATGACCAAGTATGATGAACTCATAAGATCTGTTGTTGCTCTCTTGGATCTTAAGAAGGGTAAGGATAAACTTGAAGCCGAAATTAGATTGATCAAGAGTCAAAGAGGTTTACAATGAGCAATGCATAGTATCAGAATATATGTACAATAATGTTTTTTATAATGAATGCTAAATTAGTGATGAAGAAGTAAAAGATGCAATTTTAGATTCAGAAACTGAAATCAAATGAGGAAATCCCAACGGGTGGAATCTCTCTAGTATAGTTCGAAGACAACCGAGAAAGTTCATTCAACTTTTCATGGAAGATGACTTCAAGATCTTCCATGACTTCAGCTTCAGGAGGAGAAATTTCACCAACTCCAAATGTCAGTCCCGATTGAGTAAGGTCGTAAAGCTTATAAGGAGAAAAAGCATAGTCCAAGTGGTTATTGGATAAGGTAATTGGATTTGACAAATTATTGAGAAAACAACTTGCAATACTTTTAACATTTGACAAATCCTTATACCCTTCGAACAATATAGTTGAATACAAGAAAATATCGGCCACAGTTATCATAGAACGCGTTCGGAAGTATTGGTGAGCGGGAATTATATTTGAAGACAATTTTGGTAGCTCCGCTATCAGCTTTAGAAACCTAGTGAAAGATGAATTGATAATATTAAACTTGAATTCTTTAAAGTGTATAGAGAAGAACTCTAATAGTATGCTTGCAATCTTCCAATTTTCCGTTTGATTGTTTGCAACTGCTCTTGAATAAATGCTAACCAAGTGGTATAACAAGTCAACGTTTTCAGAATGAGTATACCTTATTAGAATTGAATCACAACAATCATTGAAATTCAACGTTCTTAATAATTCACCGTGTAAATTAGATAATCTTCTTGTCAAGGGTAATGTTTGCAATTTATAAATGTCCAACTCAGAGTTCAAAATGCCAAGTTTGGAGGCAAGAGATGGAATTTGAGTATTGTCGGCGCATAATTCCAAACATTCCTTTTTGATACATTTAATAGTCTTAACACAGAAGTCCTTGTACCAGTTGGAAGAGAAGTACTTATCATACTCATTATTTAAAGTTCTCACCATACCCCCGATCAAATTCTTCTTAGACACGGTATTCAATTTGAAACTTTTTGAAATATTGCAGATGGCATTTGATACTATACGATGTCTGAAGTTTTGCAAATGGAACATGGTGATGTCGTCAATAGTTAATCCCTTCTGAACTTCAAATATGTCAACCTTCTCCTTATGCAATAGGTTAATTGTAGTAGCAAGATATTTTGAGAATGAAAATGAACACAAGCTCCTAAGAACATTCGTAGATAGAATGTCTCTGCAACTCTTGAGACTATTGTATTTTATAATTTCGTTGAACAAAAAGAGGGAAAACTTGTCTCGCAGGTACTGATTACCAGTGTAGGGAAATTTTTGAAGAATGAGCTGGTTCCAATTAGGATCAGGAAGTAAAGATGTACACCGAACCCATACTCTTATACCTAACTCGACATCGAGATCTGCATCAGATTCTTCTGCGACTGTTGGCAACGGAAAACGTCCCATCTGTACATTCAACATGCGATGGTTTTGCAAGGTTATCTCGTTTAGAGTATCAGACAACCCTTTAATTAATCTATAATCCTTGGTCCTAGATATACGATCAAGGCACTGTAAAACTAGTCTGAAAAGATCCTTGAATAATTTCTGAGTTTTATCCAAATTGATGTTCTTCAATATCGACAAATATTGTAAAGAATATTTCAAATCAGAGAATGGAGTCATTATCTTCTCAAAAACTTTGACTAGACGCCTCCAAAGCTTTATTACTCCAGGAAGAGTAAAATACCTTGACAACAACGAATTTGCATATTCGACTAATGTTTCAAATGGGATTGTACCTTTTTTAGCTAGGCAAATATCAATGTAATCACCAAGGAAATGTAATGCAACCAGAAGTATAGTTGTATCATTGGAACTGGTAATCTGAGAAATGAGGTCGAACACTTGATTTTTTAGATCAACAACAGAGAGCTGACGCAACAATAGGACGAAATTTGCACGATTCATAAACATCGCATAATACTCCTTACCGGGTTGGTAATGATAATGACTCGAAGTAATGAACTTTGTTATTAGTCTTTTGGTTTTTGTTTGCTCGGGCAACTCAGAAACATAAGAATAAAGTAGCATCATAAACCGTTCAAAAAAGCAGTTGTCTGGAATATCGTCACGCGAACGAATTTGCCCAATCAAATCTGATACTAACATTTCATCCGCAAAGTTGCCAAATCTTCTGAAGGTGATTCCAGAATACAATAAGAGAACCATTCGCTCTTCAAATGGCCAATGGAATCTCTTATTTAAATGCTGAATGACATCAAGAAACTTGTTGTGAATCGTGGAATCATTTTCACCAGAAATGAAATTGTACATTACATAGAATGGAGACCAACTGTAAAACTTTGAAGGTAAGCAAACTATCAAAGAATGTAAAGCATCCAACGTAATATCCACATCCACTTCTGTTGACACCACTTTAAGCGCTGCAATTACCAGTTTCCACATGTCGCTCGGAGAATTTGCTGAAGTAAACATGATATAAAATGACTCGTAACCTTTGGAGGCCTTTCCATTTACTAGCATGCTGGAAAACTCAATGCTTTCGAAATTGCGAAAGAAAAGAAGCCAGTAATCCCTATTCAAATCAGATATCTTATTTGATAAGGCATCGAGGTTAGAATTGCCAGAATTGTTCAGTATGATGTGCAAGCAATAATATAAGAGATAAAAGTAGGGAAACCAGAACCAGCACTTCTTGGCTAGTTTGAAATCTTTCACTTGAATAAGATGAGCAAAAATGCCATTCAATAGCTTGATGGAACTCGTAGAAGGTGGTTCCTGGCAAATTAAAGACCATTGAAGAACACCCTTGATGGACTCATATATCTCATCAGCAACCACCTTGTCAAGATACAAGTTCTGACGAAATAACCTTAATATGAAGCTAAGGTATTTCACCATCTCACCATTATTCATATTCAACAAGTTAAAGTTAAAGGTTTCTCCCATTACCAAAAAGTGAATGGAATCCTTCCCGAGAACATAGCTTTTGCCTTCTTCCAATGCCTTAATCTTAGATAAATCGATAGCACTCAATATGAAGTTGGACTGAAAATTAGTGTCATCGTGAAGGTAAGCCTTGTTGAAGTTGAAAGAGTTAGGGCTATAATTGACATTCCTCACACGCTTTTCACTTTCAGCCTCTATTACTACTGTTGCTAAGATTGGTGTTCTCAGAAACTCGTACTGTGCACCAAAAATGTCTTTTGCATTTGCTTTTCCACTTTGGGGTACGTCCATAGTTTCAAGTATCTTTCTCGATGATTTCTTTTTGTCAATTTTTCTACCGTTAACTTTTAGCAGTTTTTTGGGAAGCCTGGCAAAGGATGTTTCTGAAAGTAGTCTTTGCTTTCGTGGGACTTGCCCACTAGTACGAGTTGCTATGTGTTTTCTTCCAGAAGCCGAATTCTTACTTCCCAATCCCAGACCTAATTTTCGTTTCTTTCTGTGATCATTTGAAGAAGCCTTCGACTTTGTACTTCTTCCTCCAGAAAACATTGGATTGACATAATCAGACTCGCGAACGAAGTTGGTTTCATCAATTCCTGCGTTTGAGGTCAACACATCTCTAATGTCAATTGCTTCAAAACTGATGTCACTGTTAATGTTATCCTTGCTCAAGGGACTGGCTTCAAAAATATCTGAACCGTTTTCAGAAATTGATCCAATGTCTTCATCTGATGAACTATCAGACAATATTCCGAAGGAATCTAGACGATACGGTTTGGGAATTATACTTTCACGGAGTTCTCTATCAGTAGATGGAAGTATACTTTCATCTTCTTGACTGACTACTTCTTCAGTTATGAAATTAATCATTTCGTTCCTCAGTGCTGATCTAACCACTGGTTTTCTAGAAGTGTGCTTCCTTATTGCTAATCCTTTTCTACTTTCTTCACTGTGAGGTTTAACCCTATTTTTAATTCTTCTGGAACGATTTATGTGATTATTAGTGTACCTATCAGTATATCTGTCGACCGTCGATATGTAGGTTGGCTCAACTTGTTGATCGCCTTCATCATCATCATCTACAATTATGGATCTGGAGTTTCTACTGAGATCAAGCGAGTCGTCCGAATCACTATTGTACTCGCTAAAAGAGTCATACCCAAGTTGGCTCTGGTATGAAAACGGTTGTGTCTCTTGAAACTCATAATTAAACTCTAGACTATCACTTTTGTTTTCTCTAGATTTTTCTTCTTCAATTTCATGTTGTTCTTTATTCTGTGCTGTTCTTGACTGTCTCCCCAAAATGGAGTAGAAGTTCTTGGACCTGTACTTTTCATCCCTAGGATTAGCTGCCTTTTGTTGGAGATAATTGTAGTTAAGGAACTTGACTATGGGCTCAAGATCGTGGTTCTTTTCCTGGTATACTTCGTTAAGATAATCTATACTAGACAATCCAAGGTAATGCGCCTGGTCAGCCAAATATGGATGTGTACTAGCAAAATTTCGTTTCCTCAATCCCCGACGTGAATTTGACGTCGTTTCGTAGTTTCGTGAGTCTAAGTAAATTTGTAAATTGTTATTGTCTTCGTGATCGGACTTTTGCAATTGGACTATATCTAGCGGATTCTGACTTGTTCCATTGACAACGGGTATTAATTGGCTCATGGAAAGTTCTTCTTCGCTATCTTCTACGATTTCTCGTTCGAGACGGTCTATTGTCAGTCTTTTTGCCACTTGAGAGAGATCACTCCACTCATCTGGCGAGAATATATCGCCAAACTTAGATGATGTTCGAAGTCTGTTCTGAATAGTATTTCGTTTCGACGGCGAAAGCAGTTTTAACCCCGCTGCCAAGCTGAAGGGCGACACATTGGAAGAGTCTAGAAAACAGTCCTCGTCGTCCTCCGAATCTGGAATGTATTCCAACGGCTCCAGCATGTTGTTATATTGGTGTTGAGTATCTGTGAAAATGCATGGGGGTATGACTTTTTAACTAGAAAGCTTGGAATTTAAATGATAAGGAAGGATATCTGAGAGAACTGGATGTAAAAGAGCAACTAGAATAAAGAAGGAGAAATGTATTCAGAAATTTACTATTTTCTAGGAAGAGATTGGTTTATTTACATGAAAAGTTCACATAAATTTATGTTCTGTATGCAGCGCGTTTATTAGTCAATAGCTGCGAAATATCTCTAGATGAACGGATAGTAGCTACTCTATATGCTAGTATTATATTAGTATATTGTACGATATTGTAATAAACTGTTCTTCGTGGAATAGTATGTTATTATTTATCAACGCCATATCCACACTTTGTAATAAATATTCGTGGAAAACACTGCACTAAACTCTTTGTGGTCCTTGGTATTACACCAATGGAACACCCTCTCTGGACAACTCCTCGGGCGACAACTGCAAATGGTTGTTGTCCTCATCGTTATTATACTCTCCGAATGTCAAATAACCATCGACAGTATGGCTGTAGAAATAGTCTCTATCGTAAACGTCGAGTTTCCAGCCCTTCTGCAACCTGGTTACTAAATCAGGATTTGAAGTGAAGGGTCTGGAGAATCCTATCAATGTTCTGTCGTCTACGTTGACATCGTGGATAAGATCCTGGTAGTGTAACACTTCGCCATTCACAACCTTCAATCTGGCCACATTGGATTTGATAGCCAAAGGATCACCTTTGAAGTTGGTGGCATATCCTCCAGTACGCATCAATACTCCCTTCCAGAGCCTGTAGATCGACTCGTTTGACTTTCCCGTAGGGTCAGCATCGCCAGAACCAGACACTCTAGGCTCACAAACTGACAAATAAGCAACCTCCTTGCCCTCGTCTGCCCTGTCTTGCAATTGCTGTGCAATGTATTGACAGGCAAGCAAAGTAGGGTTTTCACTGCACGGTATATTTTCTGGATAAACCATACCATTGGTATCTGACCAAGGCGACAAACGTAATGCTACACGAGAGGCTCCTATAGCTGGATGCTCGATTAATTTATCGATGAGTTCAAGAACAAATCTAGCTCTGTTCTCAACACTTCCACCATACTTGTCTGATCTTATATTAGCAATCGGAGACAAGAACTGTTCTACAAGGTGACCAGAGCCACCGTGGATCTCGATTATGTCGAAGTTTCCGTTGGTCACGGCATTAACAGCGCTGGCTACATATTCGTTTTGAACTTCATGGATTTCTTCTACGCTCAAGGCTCTCAACTTGTTACCCTTTTCAAGTGCCTTAGCCTTCAGAGCTTCTGAGACATACAAACCGGCCGAAGGAGCAACAAATGGAAGTAGGTGTTTTTCAAGCAAGTCCAAGTTAGCAGTACGTCCTGGTGAAAACAACTGGATAGCCGCATATGAGCCGTTGGCATGGATAGAATCTGTGATTTTACGAAAAGCCTGAGCCTGAGAATCTAGCCACAATCCCGATTTGAATGGCACTAAACCGCTCGATCGAGAAGCAAGAACAGATTCAACAACTATGAGAGTTCCAGCGTATTTGGAACGAGAATCGTAGTACTTAAGCATGATGTCTGTCGGGGTGAAATTGACTGATCTGGCTCTCGAAGTCGCAGCGTGGGCCGCTCTATGTTCAAGCTGGAGGTTGCCAACCTTAATAGGCTTGAAGAGATTAGTCTCATCAAGAGAAGTCTTGTAGTTCGTCATTACGGAAAGTAATACTGAATAGCAACAAATGAAAAACAACGAATGAAAAACGAATGAAAAACGAATGAAAAGCCTTCGAGAAGAAAACAAAAGTCGTCTGCTTCCGTTCTCGATCTACTGAGTCAAACGGAGACGACGCTCTACTGGAAAGGCTTCGTGAAAGATTGCGAAATCGTCTTCGTTTTATAGCCAATTTTCCCCATACATTCCACAGTCGGGAACAGCCGACTCTGATCCGATAAACTGATCCGGGACGTTTGTGAGACAAGAGAATCTTCAGACCACAATTTTAGTCAAGTCTGTCAAATTGTGAAATTGTATCTGCTCACTATTTTGTTCATTTTGAAGATTTATATTTACTGGATAACGTGCATTTTTGCAGTTTCTTGATCTTATACGGTTTTGCTTGCTCTTTCGTATTTGTCTTTTCATTCTTTCTATATGTGCCTGTGGTGGCTCTTATATGAGCTGGCGGGGTCTGCTCGTATGTTCCAGTTCTCCACACACTCTTGACATACTGGAGGAACCACTTCCCAATGAGGTAAGACAACCATCGACTTGGTTAGCCTTACATTTTGGCAATCTCCTCCAGCTGCTGGTTTTGACCGTTTCGCGCATTAATTCATGGAACAGATATTGCGACAATTTTTCACCTTTCTAACCTTTGAATAATTCTCCATCTATTTGATTTCATATATATTCAGAATAATTGTCATTTCAATGCAAGTAATTGTCTTCCCAGCTACTCATTCAACTCGTTTTCCCGTACATCTGCACTTATGAGCACCTCATCCTACGATCGAGTATCGCTAGATCTGCTGCTCCCCACAGAAGATTCCACCTCATCTTCTCCGCCTTTTCCCCAAGTCTCACACTTTAACAAATCTGAGAAATACACAATCGTCTTCGAAGATGAACTTCTTCATATAGATTCCAGCAACTGGAGAACATCTACACTTCTCAAGGTTCAGATATTCTCTGCCTATTGCGTTTTCATTCTATTTGGTCTCGCTGAGCAAACCATCGGATCCATTATCCCCATACTTCAAAAGGACTATTCCATCAATGACTTACAAGTCAGTCTCATATTTATATCCTCTATCACGGGCTATTTCACCATGGCCCTCATCAACGATTACACCCACAAAGCTCTTGGAATAAAAGGAGTCGTCGTACTAGGCTCCACTTCCATGACGTTGGGATATTTGATAATTTCAACAAGACCACCATTCTTCATCTTTGCTTTGTGCTATGTCATGAGCGGAATTGGGTTTGGCTCGCTAGATGCTGGTCTCAACGGCTGGATGGGCAATTTGATTGATTCAAACCAGCTTTTGGGTATCCTCCATGGTTGTTATGGTATTGGATGTATGATTTCTCCACCACTAATCACGTATTTGTTGGAAAAGCACACTAATCCATGGAAGTGGAACCATTACTATATCGTGTTGTCAGTAGTTGGATGCTGCTGTGTAGTTCTGCTAATCTTAACGTTCAAGAATGAAACACCTAAGAAGTACAAATTCATGGGTCAGCTCAAAAACGAAGCGCACAAGAAGAAGCTGAAAGCACCCATAAATGATGAAGAGATAGAGTTGGATTCGCTTACCAAAACCCAAGACGTAGATATCTCCGACGAAGAACTCACTGCCAGTGATTCGGAGCAAGAAGATAACACTGCATCGCTTCTTGTGGCACTTAAATCACCGTTGGTATGGGCATTTGCAACTATTTTGTTTATATATGTGGGTGGAGAAGTAGCATTTGGTGCCTGGCTCATGACCTTCTTGATCAGAATCAAAAAGTTCCCTTACAAGCTTTCATCCTGGATGGCTACTTCCTTCTGGATGGGCCTTACTGTAGGACGAATAGCGCTAGGTTTTGTGACAGCCTATTACTTCAAGACAGAGTTAATGGCCAACTTCGTCTATATTATTCTTTCAACCTTGGGATACTTCGTGTTCTGGCTCTTTGCAGCAACCAACTGGGTTGTCTTGCTATTTTTGGTAGTTTTTTTGACTGGCATGGCAGTAGGACCCATTTTCCCTACTACTATCATAACAGCAATAACTATCCTACCTTCCAAATACCATGCCTCTGGAATCGGCTTCGTCTGTGCTTTTGGTGGAGGTGGAGCGGCTGGTGTGCCGTTCTTAATTGGATTAGTAGCCCAATCCAGTGAAGTTGGATTGCGTATTTTCCCACTTATTGTGTTCGTAATCTTCCTCATCCTTGTAGCGATGTGGGCTGTTATTGTCAGAAGGTTCACAAAGACTTATGATCGCAACGCAATCTAGAAATAGATACATATATATAGAATTGCGAGAGTATGACCTCCATTGAAAGCGTAGTAGCATAATCTTGATATGATCTTATGAGACCTTAATCTCAATAAATAATGTACATTAAGTGAAGATTATCTTCGTGCTATGAAATGATTCTACAAAATACCACCTTGATTCAACCATTCTTCGGGAGTGAATCCCTTCTGAGTAAATGCGTGGATCAGAGCTATCTCCTCCTTAAGAGCATTGTTCACCAATCGGTGTCTAAGCAACTTGTTCTTTCCCTGGAAAATGTTGGAAACAATGATAACTGCAAAAGCCTGACCACACCCTCCTGACATGTCTTCCACTTGAACTAAGCTAGCCTCCAAACGCTGCTGTATTATTTGCTTCAAAGAATCAGCTGTAAGAGACATTCTATCTTCTATAGTGAATATATGATTAGTGATTGGATATGAGTAAAAGTGGCTTTAAAGCAAATGAAGTATACAAAACTTTCAAAAATCTGATATCCCGTTCTGTCAACTACAGTCCTTAGGCTAGTAAAGGCAACCAACTGTCCTTCAACACCGATCTGTTGAATATCGAATGAAAGATGAAAGAGATGAAGATTAGTTACAAATTCTGAAAAATTCGCAATTTCCCAATTTCGCAATTTTCCTAGTCTCACGAGCCAGAAAATTAACAGAGCAGACAAATAGATTGCAAATCGCTAGTAAAAAGATTATGGTCTACTCTACTCCAAATGACTTGTAGATGTAAAGCTGATGAAGAGCATATATATAGTTTCAATACTAATACATTAAACTATATCTAGACATATGTAAACACGTCCATGGCCAGCAGCTATTGAAAGGAATGAATGATAATGCCAGTGACTAATAATACATACGAATATCAAATCCTGAAGATAATGACTTGATTTGTTGATTTGTTGATCTGTTGTGATGGTTGTGATAACCGTGTTTTGATTGTTATGTAGTGATTTTTGTGTTAATCGTTGAAGGGAATGTAATGCAGTGTTCAATTAGACGTCAGAGGCTTCAACATGGGACTCATGAATTGCCTTGGACTGGCCACGAGAGATGGTATTGCTTCTTACTTCCTGGTTGGATATACCTTCAGGGTTTTTTATCTCAAAGTTCTGGAAATATTTGCTGTTTTCCTTGAGTACCTTATCAACCCTATTCATAATTTCCTTTGTAGTAATGTTGTCTGAGACAAAGCCACATTTGTCAAAAAACTGAAGAAGATCATCAGGAATAACGCACAATTCCTCGTGCATATCTATCAACTGATTGACAACTTCAATGGCCAAGAAATAGGTGTCGCCCCCTTGAGGCTGGGCATCTGCTTGACTATTCTGCTTCGAAAATAAGATGTTTGGGGCAATAACCGTAGCCAAGTTGTGAATGTCCATCTTGGAACCAGTCTCCTCGTCTATTTCAGCAAACGAAGCTACCCAGCTGAAGAAGTAAAGCAACACTTCAAGCAAGTTGCGGTGACTTCTGGGCAACATACAGTAAGTTAATTGCAACACCCTCTTTCTAAGTACCGGGTTTTCAAAGCTCTGCGATGAAATCCACATGTCGTAGAGTGTATACGTCAATAGCGGATTAGGCAACTCTCTCAACCATTTTTTCATCAAAGCAGCCAACTGCACAGCAGTTTGGATGCTGAAGTCTGGCGATTTCAATGGACTCTTGTTGATTTGTTCTGTCAAATCTCTCAACTTCTTGATATTACCATTCAAACGGAAGATACCTTCCACAGACATATCCTTCTGCTTCAAAGCGCTGATGACGTCATCAACCACGATAGGTATTCTTAATCTCGAAGGTCCAACACCCAAGTCTGAATCAATACCATATTTTTTGGTCAAATCTTGCAAGTCGACACCAAATACACCCAAATGCTTGTCCTTCTTATCGCTACCAAACTTGAACTTATCCCAGAATGTTGGCAGCTTCTTGGTTTGAATCAATGATAGCAACTCATCCTTGTTGAATTTATTACCAGCAACTTCACCCAATGCTTCTACAGCAATATGCCTCATTATAAAATGCTCTTCTTTCGTCAACTCAGAATAGTACTTCTGTTTCTTTTCAATGTGACCTTGCCCGACAGGAGTAGTCAAAATACTATCCAAATGACTACTTGGGCTTATCATGTTTGGACTGGTTCTGACATTTTGTAAGTGATTAGGTTTTTGGTATAAGGTCTGATGATGTTTGAATGCGTTTGGTCTTTGATCCCTGGCTTGTTCAGCAGCTACAATTCTAGGAATATCATCCAACGTCAACGACTTTTCGTTCTTTAACAAATCTGAAGTGCGGTCGAGATGAGTATTAGTAAGCTGTCTTTGGGGTTCTTCTCTTATCTTCAAAGACTTCTTGACGTTGAAGTGCTCATTTTCTCGTTGTGATGCTACATATGATAGTTGAGAAGAGGCACTGAAGTTTCTGTCAGATCTACTGAACTGAGTATCAGCTCCTCTGTTGTTTTCAAATGAGACATCCGCCAACTCTTCTGCAATATTGTCATCTGTCAAGTTGCTGTAGGCTAAATCATCCTGTTTAGCTTTGTTAGCCTCGGGCGCCTCTACAATTACAGATTTCCTAGCATTCTTCTTGATGGAATTCGACAACTTCTGGCTCTGTCTTCTAGTTCTCATTCTTGTAACGTCGTTGATGGTCTTAGAATAGTTGTCTTCCGCAACATGCTGCCTCTTAGCTTCTTCAGTAGGTCTTTGAATCTGCTCTACGGTTGTCTGTGATTGTTTTCTAAAGTCCACTTTCATGACTGCTTTGGATCTGGTATGGGCGATCTTCAAAAGATAGACTAATTGTGACAAATCGCTGACGATTTCAAATCCTACTTTAGCTTCTCCAGGGGATGAACATAATTGACAAATGATTTCGAGGCCATTTTCATGGAACTTGGTATCAGGCAACTCCTCTGAAGAAATAAACCTTGAGCATACAGAACAATTGAAACATTTAGGATGCCATCTCTTGTTCTCAAATTTGATACACGACTTTTCAATACTCTTGGTACAAGACATGCAAGCATCTGTGGACTTTGGAGGGATAGCCAACTTGGACAAAATCAGAAAAGTGTTGTCTTGACTCAGGTTTTCAGATTTCTTGTTGTATAATTCGTATGAAGATGTAAGTTCAAGGAATTTATCTGATGCAATAGTGTTTCCATTCAACTTGTTGACTTTGAGGGCATTGTTGAGACCAATTCTGATCAATAGCTTTAGATAGTGAGCACATCCAGTAATCACAGATAGTAACTCAGCAGACAAACTGCCTGACTGAGCAATGTGGTTAGACTTTCTTAAGATGGCCAAATAACTCATGATCTTACCTGATATATTTCTGGGTTCCTTCTTCAAAGGCTGGAAGAAATCTTCTTCGAGTTGATTGAAAGAAGACTCCAGATCATCAGCGTGTTGACCAACTTGTGGCTTCAGTTTTTGTGCATCAAGAACCAATGGGAACGATTTGTCACAAAGATCCAACACACAGTCAAGTGCTTTGAATAAAACTTCTACGTTAAGTATCAACTTTCCCGTTACAAGAAGTCCTTGTCTCTGGTTTCCAGTACATGCGTTGAGTAACATATCACTAATGCAAGTAGCGGTGGTTTCCTCGTACCCAGAAAGAGTCAACCAACATCTCATAACTACATTTTCTATCTGTTGTTCAATAGAAAGCAAAAGTTTGGGATCGATACCAAAATCGTCTTTTTCTTCGATTTCACGTAGGTTTGCAATTTCATTTTCAGTAACATTGAAAGAACTTTGTAAACCTACTGAATCTGCCATGATACACACATTCCAAAACTTGTGCACCATATAACACTCAGGGTGCCATTGCTGATTACGGCCTCCTCTGAACAATTCGACGAATTGTTTGACAATGGAAGAATGACAACCTTCACAATGCGATGCATATAGCTTTGAATAATGGTAGTGACAATAAATGTTTGACTCATGCTCGTAGTAACTTTCATCGGATTCAAAAACTTTTTGGCAAACAGCACATTTGAAATGTTCCAAATGGTACTTATTTCCCAAAGCTGTGATATAGGGACCTCTCAATGCGCTGTGGCAGGTGAAACATATCAAGTCCAATTTCTTGAAATAATCGTATTCACACAAAGGCACTTGGGTTTTAACGCCAGTGGCTTCATCTACAACATCAAAAGGAAAGAACTTTGCCGAACATTGGTTTCCACATTCATGACAACAAAAGCATTCTACATGGTACGCATTATGTAAGGCTCGCACAAACTGACCAGTGATATCAAGACCACATTTTCTACAGACTTTTTTACTCTTGCGCTTTGTGAGTCGCTTTTGGTCCGAAATCTCTGGCATGACACTCTTGGTAGAATCGTAGCTTTTAAGAGGAGGTTTGCCGCTATCATTACCATCTAGATTAGCATTCAGTGCACTAGGAGATACAGCAATGGAATGGCGCTGGTTGGGGTTTAAATGCGAAGATGATGACGATTCCGAAGATGATTTTGAAGGATTCCATGGGTTTGATATGTTCTTGGAATTTGTACCTTTTTCTTCAAAGAAGAATTCATCACGGCCTTCTTGTTCTGGGCCGTTTGCATTTGGTGGAGTAGACTTTGGTATCGGGGGTATTAAGGCTGTCCAGTTTGGTCTTTGAGCTTGAGCGTGAGATTGAGATTGTGTTTGAGGTGTGTTTGCAGATTCTTTTCTGACTAAAGGGGGCGTTTTGCTTCCATTCAACTGACGTGGTTGTAATTGTTGCTGTCCATAATTAGAATTGTTGTTACTGCTGAAGGCATAGTTTTGATTTGGCATGGAATTTGGATTTTGCTTTGGCACAGCATTGGGAATGGGGCCGGGAATAGAATTGCCTTGTTGGTGATGGTGCATGTGATGAAATGGATTTAGATCGTGTCGAATAGGTTGGAATATCTGAGCTTTGGGTGACGAGCCTGGCTGGGAGTTGTGTCTAGAATGGCCGAGAATAGCAGTATGTGACAACTTTCGCCTTGGTGTGGCGGCCTCACTTTGCATTTGGGCTTGTTTCTCGTAGAATAGTTGATTCTGGGTCTGATAAGACTGTTCGGTTTCAAGTGGGGCTGTCACCAGATACTTGACTCCAGCGACTGGCGGCTGTGCTATTGGTTTTTTTGGCTGGGCGGTGTTTGCTTGCGCAGGGTTGGAAGCGTGTACCGGGTTTATGTTGTAGTTGTTCGTGTTGTTATTCATCATCATTGAGGATCAGGGGGTAAAGAGCGACAAAAGTTGGAAAAGGAAACGATAGCAAATAACAGTAGAACGACGAATGGCACGATGAAGTTTTTGTTGATGTTTTGCACGGAGCGATTTGAAGGCGAAGCAGAGACTACGATGCGATTACAACGTGAAGAGTCTGTAGATGGTGGAGTATTTTTGTTGTGATGTTTCAAGCGGGTGAAACTGAGACGACAACACAACAAACGAAAAGATCTTGCAGTTGAGCGAGATCGAAATGTAGTCGAAATCTGAATCAACAGGAAAAATGACGTATGTGCAATCAGTCAATGGGGTGGGACTCGAATCAATGTTATGGGTCGGTTCAATATCAGGGTCTGTGTGAAAATCGATATGGATTCAATATCAATTACCAGCGGAGCCAGCCGATCAGATCAGGGGAACAAAAGGCAATTATTAATAGTACTACTGCTAATAATAATATTTATTGTGCTGCGGTAATGATAGTACAAGAACAAGACACAGCTACCTGGGTAAGGTCCGGTGGTTGTCGAGATGAGCCTGCTTCAGGAGGTTCAACGATCAACAGGAGCCTCGGTGGTTAGCAGAGAAAGCAAAAGACAAATTTGTCCACAGATCAGGTTCAATCACTACTGAATAATGGCAGCGGTTTGTGTTGTTTTTGTTTTTCCTATTTTTTTTTGGTGCGGTGCATTACATGTACAGTGAAAAAATTGTTTATTTGGGAGCGGGTAGAGACGAGAAAAGGGGACGGAAAATGAGCTACTGAGCGATCTTGCCAATACAAATACGAACGAGAATGGCACCAATTAGAAATAAAGTTAGCGGAATTAGAGCACAAGCCAGATTAAGCTTATTAGAGGAAAAAAGTCGGGCAAGACTAATAATGAACGGATAATTGATACATGCCAAATATAGCGATCAAAGCACACTTGGTGCAGTGTGCTTAGAGCGTGATGCATGCGTCCGTTGTCTTCTCTGGTTGAGTCTTCTTCCGCTGTTCTATTGATAGAAACAGTATAATCACGATTCGTACTGCAACCTACAAAAGCGCTGGCTGAAGACGGGGTGAGATTATTTTCAATACCTAGGCAATATTAATTAGTGTTGACGAAAGCTGCATGCATTTGCACAAACACGTCTGAAGCTTTGATGCACAAATGTACAGTAGAAAAAAAATAAAACTGAAAATATGGTCTACTAGCCTTTAACGAAAGCCAATTCACACTCAACAAAAGCCCCAAGAGAGATCCTCGGCGTGTCGCGTGTAGCATGTGGATTTGGCTCTGAAGCAGCGCGGAAAACTATCTGAAAAACGAGTGTTTAGAGCTGAGAGTTCCCTCGACGTCGAAATCAATTTAAAAGTTGACACTAGCATTATCTCACATACATCAGACGACTTTTTCTTTTTCTGCTGTTGTTGATTTCCACGTTGGTGATTTTTGACTGTGATCGGACGGCTTGTTTTGATGGTGAAGCCGTCCATTTTGCAATACAAATGCTACATGCTACTAAATCTCTATTCGAATATACATGCTGTGTATGTCATAAAATCTGACAAAGCATCTGTCCCAACGTCAGCAGAAGCACTCCTCAATACGTTACTTCACCGCTATTCTCTTGTCTTCTATTTCTGGTCTGTATGGTTCGCTTTTTAGTCGTGTTATTGCAGCAGCCTGTTCCATTCAGGTAACTTTTAACACTGCCGTCGGTTTGTGCACAACTGCTATTGTTTTGGAACGGCTTTCCTGTTTGGGATGAGTCTCAGATGCCACTGGTAGCGTTTGGAATTGTAGTCTGAAACATGGGCGTCTTGCAACCAGACAAGCCCATCGCCCTAAACAAAGATCTGAAGTTGTTGTGGTTACTAAACAATCAACTCTTGTTCCTCAGATAGCGGGCACTTGCTGAAATATGACATTCTCTACTTAAACAAAATAGGCTTTAAGAACAATCTGAAAATTGCACTCAGACATATCTTCACTGGTAACCTCTTAATAATAATGATTGCAATCATAATAACGGCAGACCCTATTCAATTGGTCGCTTAACTGCATTGGAATCCCACTGCCTACAACGATTCTCTATGTCTCCATTTCTGCGCTAAGTATTTTTGCAATCGTTCACCTAATTCCTTCCAATCATATCTCTCAAGCGATCTCTCTACACATCCATATGATTAAATTCCCACCAACGTCAACTTCTGAAACTTCATCTTCTCTTCTTCGTTTATTCTATTCCGTACTCTCTAATACGATTCTCCCTCTGCTTTCTCGCAGAGCAGTCTCGCATCATCTACTGTATACATTGCAACTTATCATCATTATGTCTATTGTACACGAACCCCAGTTTCTCTATAAACTCCACACCTAAGCCAAGTCGTAGTCGTCGATCTTGTTTTTGTACTTGAGTAAGTTTCTCTTGATCTTGGAAGTGTCCACCCATGTCAAGTAATCCTCCAAGTTTCTCGTCACCAAGTATGCTGGGTCTGTGATCACATTAGGACCAACTCTGACATGGCCTTGTTCTACAAAAGTCACGGCATCACTCATGGTCTCCGCCATTTTGAGACGACACATGACTACACCGATTCTTCTTCGACAAAAGGCACTGACTGTGACCTTATTCTCTAAATCTGAAATCTTGGACTTGGTAGCCAACACTCCCATATTGTACAATTTTTCCAACAATAACTGTTCATGCTTTATTCTGAACGGATCGGTTGGTTGTAATAGCGACAACTTATGCGCCAATTTTCGGATTTCACCACACATCTTGTTGTATTTATGATAGTCTTCTCTGTTCTGAATATGGTACGTTCTCATCACCTGGGTATCTCTATGACCCTGGTCCTGCTTCCAGTCAAGAAAGTCAACTTTCTTTAGCAACTTCTGCTCATGGTGTTTCAACGCCCTGACCATCGTGGATATGCAAATTAATATGAAGTTTGTTAACTAGTAGTTCTTCTGAAAAATAGTTTATCCGATGATCATCTCTGCTCTTAATGCATTAGAAAAAATTGAGAATCAAGTAAAAACTCACGCGCAAATCATGTGCCTTTGAGCACGGTCAATATGGACCAGAGCAGTTTCAAAATTTTCAAAAGTTTTCAACTTTAAGAACGACCAATTTGTTTAAAATTCCACCAATACCAACACTTTTTTGATAGAAAGGCTGTCTCAGAAAATGTTTTCCAGGCTCCCAGGATATGGTGCTTTCTCTGTGCGTGCCTTCTCGCAGACTACGGTGGTGCGTTCGCACATAGGAAAGTTGCCTATAAAACTCAGCGAGTCAGTACAATGCACAGTGGAAGACATTCCGTTGGAATTCTGCAAGTCTTTCACCAGAGGCAAAGACAGATACGTTCTAGACCGACAGGTGGTCATTAAGGGTCCCAAAGGTGTTTTGAAAACAGCTGTGCCCAAGTTTATTCAAGTCCATCAGGACTCTGAATCCAATTCCATCTCCGTCACAGTAGAAAACCCTAAGGAAAAAATTCAGAGATCGATGTGGGGAACTGTGAGATCACTTCTTCAAAACAATTTGATCGGTACTACCGAAGGTCACTTGGCCATTGTAAAATTCGTAGGTACTGGTTACAGAGGAATTCTTGAGACCGGCAGTAACGGTGAAAAGTTGGTATCACTTAAGATTGGTTTACCATACACTCCCAAGCTTGCTATCCCAGAAGGTTTAACTGTGTCCTCGCCAGGTCCCACCAGATTAGTCATAGAGGGTACAGACAAACAGCAAGTCAAGTTGTTTGCTGCGGTGATCCGTGAATTCAAGAAACCAGAGCCATACAAGGGAAAGGGTATCTTTGTGGACGATGAGACCATCAAGTTGAAGGAAAAGAAGATCAAGTAAACGTAGCCGTATATAACCATATATTCCATAGAATGGTTTGGTGGACCATTTCACATCCTGTATATACAATAGAAGTTCACTACTAATGCAACCGATTTAAATGGGAAGAAAAGCAATTGAATGCAAACGAGTTTATATTGAAGGCTTCGAAGTAATAAAGCTAGCATCCCAAAGGCAAGTTTCTATCTTGTTTAAGTAATTCACTTATTTTCAGTAACTTTCATTTGTCTTATACTGATTCAAAAGATATTTGGACCAAAAACTAACCTGCACTTGCCCTCGCTCAACCTGCACTATCTCCAAAAACTTTTCACTTTTCACAATTGTATGTCCCTACAATTCTTCTCCAGAACTCCTTCAACGCTCTGTACTTACAAATTCCACACGACTATGAGCAGTATATGGTCCATAACTCGTGCGAAGGTGAGCACCTCGGGAGTTCCGATGGTTTTCTCGCGGGGAGCTGCCCAGATTACCTCAATCCATGCTGTACCATCCATGAGAACTGAGGTTCCAGTCATCAACCACTCGTTGGAGTTATCCAACTTGAGAAAGAGTTTGTTGAACAGGCCAGGGTTGTTAGGCATAAAGCGCGGAATGATTTCATGGTTCACCGAAGCCGGTGAGCAGTTTGCGGCAACAGTTATCGAGATAGACTCTTGTGAAGTGATCAAGCAAAAGACTGTAGAATCAGATGGATACTGGTCCGTCTTACTTGGACAAATCGACAAGTTGAAGAATGTCAACGAGAAGGAGTTAGTCAAGTTTGAAGCCGCTGGTGTTTCTCCCAAACAGAATATTGGCGAATTCAGAGTCAGAGACAAATCGGGTTTAATCCCTGTAGGCACAGAGTTGAAGGCAGACTACTTTTCTGTGGGACAATTGGTAGATATCAAGGCTGTATCCAAAGGTAAAGGTTTCGCAGGTGTGATGAAGAGACATGGTTTCAAAGGTTTAAATGCATCGCATGGTGTTTCTTTGTCCCACAGATCTGCCGGTGGTATGGGTGGTAACCAAGATCCAGGTAGAGTATTGCCAGGTAAGAAGATGGCTGGTAGAATGGGAGGAAGAAACTGCACTGTCTTCAATAATGAAGTTTTACATGCTGACGGAGAGGCTGGCATTTTGGTGGTCAAGGGCCAAATTCCAGGTCCAGCCAGAGGGTTTGTCAAGATTCTTGATGCTACCAAACTCTACGGAAAGTCGCTTAATGATATCAAGAACAATTTGTAATTAGTCTAGAACATATGTACATATTTGAGAAGAGAATGTAGAGGAAATGTAGATGTAGATATTGTGCATTAGACTAAAGGGTAACTAGTATGCCGATAACTAGCAGACCGATGATGAAAGCAATGCCGGCTTGGCGTACTCTGCTGAAGTATCTACTGGTTGCAGAGTTTTGTTGAAACTTTGGCTCGTTCTTTAGAACCATCAAATCAATATTAGTTATTGAAGAGGTATCTGAAGTTCCAGAAGAATGCGACGAAGACGAAGAACTAATTGAGGATGAATCTGAAAATGTTTCTGAAAATGAAATTGTAGTAGAATAGTCGGAAGAAACTGAAGAAAATGCTGAAAAATATGAAGACGATGAAGAAGAACCTTTCAGTAGCGTAGATTCTAATGGAAGCAGTGATGAAGATAGAGTAATAGCAGGCAAACCTGTAGATGTTCGGGTTCGCCAATCTACCGATCTGGATGTATCAACATTTTGGACAAGATTTGTGGTTGTTAAGGAGACAGAAGTTAAACCGTATGCTATCCAAGATACGCCGTAACATCCTGTTAGTCTCTGCGTTGTAATTGTGAACACCCCAGCGTTGGTAGGACATATCCCAAAGAAAAATTCGCTGCCGTCAATGTATGAATGCAATTGCAAAGTTCTGAGGTCGACCCTCCATTCTGTAGTATCTGGTTGTGTGCTAAGAGCCAATACGTAGTTCTTTATGACCACGTAATTGACTTCATTATCTACATTCAATAAGAACAACTTACCATTTCCAAGATAGAAAAATGGAAATATTAGTGGCCTCTGAGAAGAGGCTGTATTTGCATAAAAGTTGAGCTGTTGATCTAATCCAACCAGATATGTGTAGCCATTAGTTATAACAAATGGACTAAACAGGTATTCAGCAAGTGTTTGAGCAAACAAGAATTCTACGAAAATTAACAATTGGAGCATTAGTCAAAGAAATACAAGCCTATCATTACAACCTGTCTTTCCCTATCCTTTTGTAGTCTACTCATACTTCAGAAAGGTATACCCTTGTCATGCTCTGAATGGAAATAAGAAAATATCTAAATACGGGAGCAAAATATTCTCGTTGCACTACTCAAATTAAGAATTATACCTTGCCACACACCAAGAGTTGATGAACTGGATATAGCGAGGTTAACTCAGATTTAGGTGAGATTAATATACTGATCTGTGTATTATTTGTAGGAGATGATTATTTTCTTAGCCCTTGTATATGATCGCTAAGTGAGCCCAAAGTTACCGAGAATTTCACTATGTTGATCAAAAGGAATTACACGAGACGCACCCTCATTTGGAGAAGGAGTAGGTAAGTTGACTGCTTCCTTCCAGTAATTGACACTCCTTTGCATTTGGGTCTTTCGATTCTTAAATTGAAGAGGAGATGTCTCTATCTATGCTTCATTGACGGGAAACCTGTATATGGGTAGGCCGGTTTTCCTTTTGGACTTAGAAATGGATTAATGGATATGGAGTTATATTAATCACTGAAGAACTATTTAAAATCTGTTTAAACTAGAGGGAATCCTCTGGGCTTTATATATTCTTCATCCTCATCTCATCTCTGTAGTTTGTTGCGTTATTCAACAAAAGAAATGTAGAATTTCTGTTTCGGATATTTATCGGATCCAATCCGAGGTTGGTCACCTCGGAAACCATTATTAGAGATCCTGTATCTTATTTTCCATCACTCCCCTTAACGCTTTGTACGTGAATCAAATGTAGAAGCGTTTCTGACATTGGAAACTAGATGATCCCTAAGAGTAATAAATTGCGCTCTAGATAGCGCTTTAATAAACATGTCAGCCGTGTTTACTGATGTCTTGACATAGTCAAGTAGGATTTCTTTATCCTTAATCAATTGTCTCAACAATTTGATATCGATGTCCACCATTCTCCTACTATGGGAGATATTTTCGTTTTTGCAATTGGCGATTACAGCTTGATTATCTTCATAGATTTGTACGCTTGACACTATGAATCCAAGTTCTCTTAAGATGTTCTTTATACGGATCGACGTCTCTGCAGTCAGCTTTAAAGCGACCAATTCGCAACTAGCAGAACTTGTAGTAATGTTATGTTGACGTTTAGTGGTCCAGCTAACCAAATGTCCGTTGAGATAAATGGCATTTCCAGTAATTGATCTTCTATCCTTCTCTGGAGCGAAGGAAGCATCTGTGTAAGCAACTATGTTAAAATCTAATTTCTTGTTTGATGATTGGTTGCTCTCATATTTTAATTCATAATCTATGTTCAGCTTGAGGTAACGAATGCAGTATAATAATTTCTGAAAATCATTTATATTTGGGTTGGCACCTTTGCTACCCAACTGATTGGCAGCAAAAGATATATCAGGACGAGTATTTCGATTTGCCCAAAGCAATAATCCTACTCCCTTTTGATATAGCTCTTTACCCTTTGCATCCAATAATGTTTGGTTGTTTATCGGATTGTCCTCGATAAAGTGATCTTTAACAGTGGTGGATGCATTATTGTACTTCGACTTGTCTTTGATCATTGGAATATACTTTCCATATGATTCTTCAAGTTTGAATTGCTTTACAATATTTTGTAAGTATTCTGTCTGGGACATAATGTAACCGTTCTCGGTCTTATGAAATTTTACCCCAAGGTATTCCTTGATTTCTTCAAGGTACTTCATGTCGAAATGATTTTGTAGGTCTCGTTTGAATTCTTTAAGCATCCTTTCGCTTGATGACACCATGAATAAGTCATCAACATAAACAGCAATGATGATTATGTCACCTTTGTTCTTTTTGTGGAACAATCCTGAAGCGAATGATGATTCCTCAAAACCGAAGTTTTGAATAACCTTGAGTAATGTGTGGTACCATTCGTACCCACTTTGTCGCATACCATATATTGCCTTTTTAACCAACCAGCATTTATTCTTTGGCAATTCGTATCCTTTCGGTGGACGGATGTAGATTGGCTCATTGTTCGATAATGGCGCGTTTAGATACGCAGATTCAATATCGAGCTGGTGGATAATATAATTGTTAGTGGTGGCAATAGAAACTAGTAATCTGATGGTCAATAGGTCTACAACGGGGGATGATATTTTTGATGGATCGAAATCCCGGCCGGGTTGTTGTAGAAAACCTCTAACGACACATCTGCTTTTGTATTTAACGCCTTTTATTCCTCCATCCTTAGATGTATGTACCCATCTGGTGGATATGGCTTTCCTGCCTTTCGGAATATCAACGACTTCAAAAACGTTCAATTTAATGAATTTGTCTATTTCACGATCCATGGATTCTATCCAATTTTTATCGTTGTAATCAATGTTTTCGATAACAGCATTTATAACATTGATTGGTAAATCATCCGAGTCTTCTTCAATTTGATCGATCAATGAGAATAAGCAATGTGCACCTTCGATATTTGTACATACGTCAGTTGATCTAGACTCAATCAAACTGGCCATAAGGTTGATTGTGCTTATACTCAGGAAGTCTGGTGATGTTTTCCTCTGTCTTTTATTGTCGCCCCCTTCTGTATCAGTTTTAGTTTTAGCTGATACAGAATAGACGCTGCTCTTTTGGCCCGGATGCGTCTTTGTCCTTGTTTTAAGTGTCTTACTTTCCGGAGTAAAATTGGGTGACCGCTTTAATTTAACTGATGGTTCTGGTGTGAGTCCCTCTTGCATTCTTTGACGTTTCAAAGCTCGGACGTCTCTGTTTGAAGGTGCTTGAATCATCTCTGGCTCATGCTTGATAGTTGTGCTCTCCCCTTGATTGTCAATCGGTTGAACAATGCCATGTTTCGTCTTGACGTTACCAGTGTCTTTAGACGATTTCGTATCTGAATTGAGTTCGGTAATTTCAATTGCAGCTGGGATGTGCTTATCATTTGCATTATCGCTTTTATTGTTATGATCTTTAACAATAATTTGCTTTGAGGCAGGATTTTGAGATTCTTTTAATGTTGCAACGGGTGCATCTTCATTAATGAGTTCATATTTGGTTTCATCAGCCTTCTGCTCTCTTTGAGTAGAAGTTATGCCTGAGTCGGATTTATAGCCCAGTGGAGTATCTCTCTGGATATCCTCTCCGGATACAGGAGCTACCTGTTTATTGACTGGGGTAGGTGTTCGTACGTTTGTCCCCCCCACTAATGTGGACGAATTAATTGCAGTGCTCGTGCTCTCTCTATGAGTCTTATCTGTAGTAGTAATAGGTTTTGGATGTTCAGGATTTGTCATCCAAGGAAATTTGTTAGTAACGTTCGTGTACACTTCGGGATGTTTCTTGGCTAAGATCAGGAAAGAGGGTTGAGGATCAGTTGAATAATTATCCGTGGGCGACGGATCCCTCCTTGCTTCTGAAATACCACGGGTCATCACGGCTGATTTTTCGTGGATGCCCGCTGATGTGGAAGGTACATTTTCCTGTCGAACGGATTCAAAAGTATCATAGTCATGGGCTTCTTGATTAAGTTTAAATTGAGCAGCAGCGACTTGGGCATTCAAGGTCGCTTTAACTTCGTTCGCCTCCTGAATTTGAGAGAAATCAAGCGATTTGAAGTATGAGTTAATATGTGCCATGGAACTCATGAACTTGACATTCACTGTCTGAATAACTGGGAAGTTTTTCGTACTGACGAGGATTTTATATGTGTAGTTGTCTTCGCAGAAACCAATAAAAGTACCAAAGAATGTCATCGGGTATTGCTTATTATTTGGATTAGCTGGTGCATTGGGTAGAGGAATATGCAATTTTTTAAATTCCTCTGGCGAAGATGCTTTAACTGACACGTCCAAGCCAAATTGAATATATGTCGGTCTGTATGCATCGAGCTTATTAAAGACTTCATAAGGAGTCCTACCTTTGAGAGCCTTGTTGGGCGTATGGTTCTTAATGTACAGCACATATTCAATGATGTGGTCAAAAAGACAAAGAACCTTGTCTGTGTAATTCGGAAATTGAAGGATAATCTTGTATATATTTCGCAAGATCGTACGGTTGTGGGATTCAGCAAGTCCATTCAATTCCGGAGAGTAGCTAGCAATCTTATCTCGTTTTATGCCAAGTTTGGCAAGCAGTTCGGTGTCAGGTAGTTCTTTGGCATTGTCTGCTCTAAAATGCGCTATCCTTTCTGGAAATCTATTGTTCCATATGTGCAAGAGAAGGAGAACATCATCCATGACTTGCTTATGAGATGTAAAGATAAGTTCGGTAAATCGGGAGAAATGATCAATGAGTGTAGTGATAAAGTATTTTTTGTGGCCGATGAGGAAGGGTCCCATCGTGTCACTACTAACTCTTTCTAACCGACGTGTGGCAGGTCTTTGGGTGGTGTGGTTATGTGATGCTTGTCTAATGTTCACGGCGTGACATAGGCGACATTCTTTCACCCTACGGATACTCTCTTCCGTATCAACTACCTTAATAAATCCCATTTTTGCAAGGGATTGTAAATTTGAAATTGCCATATGACTGCATTGTAGATGGTGATAAAACCAGTCTTGGGGGCCGTGTAGTTCGGCAACTTCAGCAGGAATATTATGTATTGTGGAATATTCCTCTTCAAAAAAATGAAGTGATTCGATATTATTTTTGGCAGAAAGTTTAGAAATGAAAAGATTATTCTTTCTATTAGCAACTTTGAGCATGTGTTCACTATTGGCAATATAGGCTCCGTCGTCTGTGAGCACGGTTGTCCATCCTTGTTCAAGTAGTTGGCCAACTGATATGAGATTACAAGAGATTTCAGGGACGACCATAACGTTGGAGATAGATACCTTTGGGTCTAGATGTATGTCAAGCGTACCTTTTGCAATAGCTCGTACGGTTCTTCCGTCAGCAACACGAAATGATGTACCTTGGCCTTTAGGCTCATAGGTTATATCATGCAATAATTTTGTGGAATTAACACACGTTCTTGAACAACCTGAATCGTATAGAAATAGTACATTTGACAGCAGTGGTTCGTCACCTAAGTAAAAGATTTGACGATTTGGGTGACCACCAAACCATTAATTGTTGGCGAAGTTCTTATTTCCACTGTTCTTTTGTGATTCAGTGTAATTTTGGTTCTTTTTGTATCCATGTGTATGACTTTTCTTATTTTGAAGTTGTTTATCCGACGAATTCAGAGGCATATCAATAAAATTTGAATCGGATCTCATTTTAAGAAATGTATGTCTGAGTGGAGCTGCAACCTTTGATGAATCATTTTTAAAAGCTTGGTATTGTTCATTTAGTTGTCTACCTAAAGCTTTGACATTTGATTCGTTACTGTTGTTGACATATATGAAGTAGGCAATAGCATCGCGGGAGTTTAATGTTTTTAAGAACTGGGTAATCTGACGATCGGTAACGGAAGTTATACGTACAAGATGATTCTCAATATCTGAAGTATTGGTGAGTCTTTCGATCTTTTTAAACTTCTTGATATATTCAATGATCTGTGCTGAACAATCATTACCATCGTGAGTTTCGATGTATCCGATGATTTTCTTCAATGTAACATTTCCAGCTTCGTTTTCAAAAGCTGTTGCTGTGTTTTCGCTTAGGATACTTGCTATATTTTCGGCCACTAATTTATAGAAGTATACCTTATTGGCTGTACTATGACCGTCAAGAAAAACCGTATCTTTTGAGGTTGATTTGAGGTTAAAGTCATTCAATACGATCTCCTTTAATGGCGGAATCCGAGTGTAGACGCGTTTGAGTGTGGTCTTATACTTGGCTATAGTCTCAGGGCTTGTATCCAATTCTGGCAACTTTTGAAGTTGGTCTTCATATTTATCAATTAGTCTCCATACCGACCTTCTAATTTCTTCTTTAGAATTCGAAGTACTATATCCCTTACCTCTTTCAAGGGTCTCGGATATAGGAGTGTTAATATTTTCCAGCAGGTCTTCGTCAGAATCCAGCGATGACTCCGAATCTGATTGGGACTCTGATCCATTACCAGCATTTGTAGCATCAGCCTTTTCCTTACCCTTTGGTTCCTTGTTTGGAACTTCTCCGAGATTAAGCTTGTTAATTAAGTTCGTAAGGTTTTTGTTTACCTCATTGAACCTTTCGTCGATTTCGTTGAATTTTTTATCAAACTCACCCTTCAGGACAGGGACTAATGATTCATCAGTCAAGGCCTTGGGTTCAGTTGGAGATTGACAATCAACGAATTCATTTTCGAACTTGTCGTAAACTTCAGCAGCTAAAGTGGAGGACATTTTTGGGTTGGCTTAAAAATGGTTGCAATTTTGACTTCTAATCTGACGGGAAACCTGTATATGGGTAGGCCGGTTTTCCTTTTGGACTTAGAAATGGATTAATGGATATGGAGTTATATTAATCACTGAAGAACTATTTAAAATCTGTTTAAACTAGAGGGAATCCTCTGGGCTTTATATATTCTTCATCCTCATCTCATCTCTGTAG